>NC_133648.1:313996704-314315244 GCF_009905375.1 Apium graveolens
AGGTCTCCAACTTGAAAGTTTTTGACCCGGGACTTCTTGCTGAAGTGCTCTCTTGTTTTCTGTTTATACTTTTTCATTTTTGCCACTGCCTGGTCTCGAACTTCATCAATTAGCTCAATATTCGTTCTGAGCCCCTCCTCGTTTGGTATTTCATCAAAGTTGATTGCTCGATGGGAGGGGGATCCTACTTCGATTGGTAGCATGGCTTCAGTTCCATAAGCCAGCTTGAAGGGGGTTTCTCCTGTGCTTGTTCTGGGGCTTGTTCTGTATGCCCAGAGTACATTAGGCAATTCTTCTGGCCATTTTGTTTTGCTTTCCCTGAGTCTCTTCTCTATCCCCCTGAGAAGTATTCGATTAGTTACCTCAACTTGGCCATTTCCTTGAGGGTAGGCTACAGATGACTTCTTGTGTCGGATGCCCCTTTCTTGAAGGTAGGATTCAAATTCTGAACCGATGAACTGCGGGCCATTATCTGAGACAAGTACTCTCGGGATTCCAAACCTCATCAATATGTTGTCCATGAACTTGATACAGTCTTGTTGGTTTATTGTTCTCATTGCCTTTGCCTCTACCCATTTTGTCATATAGTCAATTGAGACTAGTAAGTACCTGAGGTCTCCTCTGGCTCTGGGAAAGGGTCCCATGATGTCAATCCCCCATACGGCAAATGGGATTGGTGATAAGACTGAGGAGGGTAGTACTGGGCTCATCCGTGTCACATTGCTGAAGAGTTGGCATTCCTTGCATTTTTTCACAAACTCTATTGAATCCTGGTGGATAGTAGGCCAGTAGTACCCCTGCCTTATGATTTTGTGAGCTAGTGCTTTTGCAGACATGTGGTCCCCGTAGATTCCTTCGTGAACTTCCATGAGGGAGTATTGTGCCTCTCCTGGGCCTATGCACTTGAGGATTGGGGAGGAAAAGGTCCGGCGATAGAGTATTCCCTCTTCCATGAAGAATTTCGAAGATTTTGCCTTTAACCTTTGAGCCTTGCCTTTATCCTCCGGGAGCTCTCCCTTCTCCAAGTAGTTAATGAATGGAGTCATCCAATTCGGACTGTTTTCTATCTCCATGACTTCCTCAGATTCTGTGCTTGGTTTCTGCAATTCTTCGAAGTAGACGGAGCAATCCAGGTCTGACGAATTTTGAACAAGTTTAGACAATGCATCAGCTTCTGAATTCTCCTCTCTGCTGATTTGGATGACTTGGATTTTTGGTATGGAGGTTAGGTAGCTTTGGACCAGAGCCTGGTACTTGGCTAGAACTGGATCCTTGGCTATGTACTCGCCATTTATTTGCTTTACGACGATCTGGGAGTCGCTGTAGATTTTGAGATTCTGAATCCTGAGTGTTCTTGCTAGCTTCAATCCTGCAATCAAGGCCTTGTACTCTGCCTGGTTGTTTGTTGCTGAGAATGCGAATGAGATTGCTGTTTGGATTGTGAACCCTTCTGGGCTCTTTAGGATGAGCCCTGCTCCCGATCTCTCATTTGTTGAAGAACCATCGACTTTGAGAGCCCAGGCTTCTGTTTCTTGATCTGTGTTTCTCTCAGGGTCAATGCTCATGGGAACGGGCTCTTCTTCTGGGAAATTGTATTCTATGATGAAATCAGCTAGAGCCTATGCTTTGATTGCTGTTCTAGGAATGAAACTTAGATTGAACTGACTTAGCTCAACTGACCAATTTACCAACCTCCCTGAGACATCTGGCTTGTGTATTATCTTCCTTAATGGTTGATTTGTTACAACTCGTATCTCCCTTCCCTGGAAGTAGTGTCTGAGTTTCCTTGATGCTGTGACTAAGGCATAAGCAAACTTTTCTAGCCTCGGGTACCGGGTCTCTGCATCTTTTAGCACTTGGCTCACATAATAAACTGGTTGCTGTTTGCCGTTCTCTTCCCTGATCAAGGCTGCTCCAACTGCCAGGGCCCCTGCTGACAGGTAAAGGGATAGGGGTTCCCCGGGTTGAGCTTTTGTTAACACAGGGGATTGAGAAAGGTACCTTTTGATTTCTTCAAATGCGCTTTGGCATTCCGGGCTCCAATTAACTTCTCTCTTGTTGGTTGCTCCTTTTAACAGGTCAAAGAAGGGTAGGCATCTTTCAGCTAGCTTGGAGATGAATCTTCTGAGTGCTGCTAGTGATCCTGCTAGCTTCTGCACATCTTTTTGTGTTCTGGGGGCCTTCATTTCTTGAATTGCCTTTATCTTTTCTGGGTTGGCTTCAATTCCTCGGTTGCTTATCATGAATCCAAGGAATTTTCCTGCCCCTACTCCAAATGTGCATTTTTCTGGATTGAGCCTGAGTGAGTATTTTCTCAAGTTGTCGAAGCATTCTCTCAGGTCTCCTATGTGCCCGGGGACACTTGTGGATTTTGCAATCATGTCGTCCACATAGGATTCCAGGTTCCTTCAAATCTGGTCCATGAAGATTTTATTCATTGCCCTTTGATATGTTGTTCCCGCATTAGTCAATCCAAACGGCAGCATTACATATGCATAGACCGCCCTGTGGGTGATGAATGCTGTCTTTAGAATGTCTCTGGGATTCATCTTGATCTGGTTGTAACCCGAATAGGCGTCCATGAAACTTAGCATCGCATGCCCAGAGGTTGCATCGATCAATTGACCAATATTTGGCAAGGGGTAGGGGTCTTTGGGGCATGCACTGTTCAAGTCTGTGTAATCGATACACATTCTCCACTTTCCGTTTGGTTTTTTAACCATCACTACATTTGCCAGCCATTCTGGGTACTTGACTTCGCATATTATTCCAGCTTTTAGTAGTTTCTCAATTTCTTCATCGATTGCTTTCTGCCTCTCCGGGGTGAAATTTCTTCTCTTTTGCTTGACTGGCTTCCTCTCTGGGTTGACGTCCAAGCTATGCATTGCTATGGATTCATCCAAGCCGGGCATTTCTTTTGGGGTCCAAGCGAATATATCAGAGTACCCCTTGAGTAGTGAAACCGGGTCTTTTTTGAAATTAGCCTCGAGCCCGGATCCTATCTTTATCTTTTTTGAAGGATCGCTTTTGCTGATCAGAATTGTTTCTGTTTCAACAGCGGCCTCTATCTTGGATTGATCCGTATCTGATAACATCTTTTGGATCCGAGCCTCTGTGTTCTTTTTCATATAAATCTGAGCCTGGGCTGTCATCTCTTTACTGTCTCTTTCTTCAATCATTTCTGGGTTGGTTGCTTGCACAGTAGGGTTGGTTTGGTCAATGCCTAGGCCCAATTCAATCCCCTTTGTGACTTGGTTGCTTTTTTGCTCTTCTGAGCCTTGTTTGGTCGCTTTTGGATCTGAGAGGGTCTCTATGACCTGGACTTCTTTTCTCCCATCATCCCTTGATTGTTGGCGATGTTTCTTAATACTTTGCTGTTTCCGGAGCACGACAGCCTTTCTCTTGTTGTCTTGATGGGTCTCAGCCATTACCAGAGCCTGGCTATAACATCTTTCAGCTACCTCATAGTCTCCCTTGATTTCTCCTACCCTGGTTGGGGTTGGGAACTTGATTTTCAAATGTGATATGGAGGTGATTGCTTGGATCCTGGTCAAGGCTGAGCGCCCAATTATGCCGTTGTAAGATGAGGGAGTATTGATCACGTAGAACTTAATCACATGGGTAACTTGGTTTGGGGCCGATCCAAACATTACTGGCAAGTACAAAGTTCCTTGGATCGGGACCAAGTTGTTCCCGAACCCATACAGAGGGTCCTCTTGGCATTCATTGGAGCGTACGCTCCCAAGCTTCATCCTGTCCACAATATGCTTGAAGAGTATGTTTACTGAGGATCCATTATCGATCAACATCCTTCTTACTTTGTTGTCAAAGATATCAAATGTTACAACCAAGGCTTCATTGTGATTCGGGTTGACTCCTTCATAATCCTTGCTGCTGAATGAGATCATCATCTCCGGGTAGGATTGGATTGAGAATACCTCATCCCCTGAGCCCGGGCTCCTAGGGGGAGAGTGTGAGCCTCCCAGGACCACATTTACCATATTTTTACCTTTTCTTGGCCTTTCTTCTCTCTGATTTTTCTCCCTTGAGATATATTGATTCAGGTTTCCTTTCTTGACTTGATCTTCAATGAAGTATTTTAGAGAGAGACAATTCTCAGTCTTGTGTCCATGGGTTTCATGGTAGTCGCACTGCCTGTTGTAAGGCCTGCTCTCTGGGGGAGTCT
This sequence comes from Apium graveolens, assembly GCF_009905375.1. Lineage (NCBI taxonomy): Eukaryota > Viridiplantae > Streptophyta > Magnoliopsida > Apiales > Apiaceae > Apium > Apium graveolens. The sequence continues at coordinate 314,000,891 of NC_133648.1, forward strand.
GCATTGGCTTTGGAGGATAGTAGAATGGCTTTCCCTTGATCTCCTTCAGTATCTCTTCCCGGGTCCTGTTTAGTTGTGTCCACTCTGGCTCTTGCCTAGGCTCCCTTTGCTGCCTAGGGGGACCGGGATCACTTTTGGATTCTGTTTTAGGACCCAATCTTTGGAATATTGGGGTGTTTTGTACAACGTTTGTTTGCTGGGTTTGGTTGCTTTGTTTGAACTTTTTCTCCTGATGGTAACCCCCTTTCGGTCGGTCATCAGAAGATTTGTTCCTGTTCCCTCCATTCCGAGTAATTCTCATTGCCTGGAGAACATCCGTTTATTTTATGAACCGGGCTGCCATAGAATAAGCAGCGGCCAGGCTTTGGGGTTCCTTGTTTATTAATTCCACAATATATCTCTCGTTGTGTTCTGGATCCAGGTTTCTTCGAAATATGCTTAGAGCCTCCCTTTCATCGAGATTCGAAACTTTGTTGATGGCTTCCTGGAACCTCCGCATGTAGGCTGAGTGTGCTTCGTTATCGTACTGGCGGATTGTCTCCAGGTGGCACATGTGCATTTCATGTGTTTTACTAGCTCTGAATCTTCTAAGGAAGCCTTCTCTGAATTCTTTCCAGGAGTGGATGCTTCTTGATGGGATTCTGCTGAACCATCTTTGAGCCCCCCCTTTGAGGGTCGAGGCGAAGAATCTGGATTTCGTCAAGTCATTGTAATAGTATATATGAGCTATCTGTTCGAAATAGTTGAGGTGCTCTTCCGGATCCCCCAGCCCATCGAAAGAATCGAAGTTGTAGTGTTTGAGATTTTTCTGTCGGGGGATGGCTTCTAGGGAGTGGCTGAAGGGCGTGAGGGTTTCCCCAACTTCCACCCCGGATTCTTTCTCCATTTTTCTCTGGAGCTCGTAGATCATTTCCTTGAGGTCTTTCTGACCCTCCTCTTCGTCATCGGAAATGAGTTCGGGGGTAGGGTCCCTCCGTGCTCTTTTTCCTTTTGTTTTAGCTAGGAGTCTCTCCTCCTCCATCTGCATTCTTTTCTGAATTTTTTGCTCCAGCTTTTCCTCCTCTTTTCATATCGTTTCTCTGATTTCTTCTAGCTTTTTCTTTCTGGTTGCTTCTGTCTCCTTCTTGCTAGGCTCCTTTTGATTCTTTTTTGCCTTAGCCCCAATTCGGTCGAAGACAGATCTCCTGGATTGCTGAGAGTCCCCGGACTCTTTTCGCTCATCATCTTGCTCAAATTCCATCTGAGTCCGGGCTTGTTCATCCCTGTAGAGCCTGATTGCTTCAGCAAGTTCATGGCTTGTTAAGTTGGCCATATGCTCATCTGCAACTGGAACATTTGTGTACTTGTACTGATTTAGCTCTATGACATTTCTAGCATCCCTGATTGGAGTATGCTGTGTCAGTGGTTGCTCCTGGAAGGTTTCCCTGTCTCCCCCAGGTTCTTGAACTTGAGAGGGGTCTTGATCCTGAATGTGGGTACTGGCGGAGGGCCTACCAGCTGTACTTTTTCCTGCTCTTGCCATTACCACAATTGTACAAACAACTAACCAAGATTTGAGGCTACAAATGTGGATCCGAGGTTGCTTTTTTGAATATTACAAAAATTGTCCAGAATAACAGCAAGCAAACTTTCTGGGTTTTGCTAAAAATAATACCAAACAAGAACAGCAGGCTCTTGAACACAAAAGAAAATACGCAAACTAAAACAGTTCTGGGTTTTAAACCAGCAAGACTATTAAACCCCAGGCTTCGAGATTACCAAGACTATCAAACCCTAAACAACTAAAACTTAACAAACAAGAGCGGGCTCACACAAACATGGCCTAAAGCAAGAAGCTCATACAAACGTGTTCAAAATGAAAACTCATATTCAAGAAAGGGTTTGGTTGTCTATGTTCTTACAGGTTTGAAAGTGGACTCTCTCAAGAGTGTGCTGATGAAGATGAATCCAGGGGCACCGAGACCCAAGGATGGAGCCCCCTCCTTCTAGCGTCAAATGATAACTCCGGTGAGCGGGCGGCTCTGTCCGACGACGTTCCTGGATCTTCTGCGCGTGAGAGAGGTGTAGCTGCAGGTTGGGCGCCTGCAAAACAACACCGGAAGGGGGGTTTGGCTCCCACGGCGCCTCCGGTGTAAGAATAAGAACAGGCTTTGGAGAAGATGAAGGTATATATATATTTATGTAATTTAGAGGCTGCTCTGTATGTGTTTATATGTGATGGCTGCTGTATGTTTTGAGTGTATGTGAGTGTGTGAGTGCAAGAGAAATTATTTTCCAACCCCTAAACCCTTCAGTCTTGGGGGTATATATAGCCCCAAGGTAGGGTTTAGGGGTAGTTACCTCTAAATCTGGGCCGTTGGATCTTGGGAGCGGAGGACGCCTGGCTTGGGCAGATTGCTTACACGTGTCCAGGGGAGGACCACCTCCAGAGTGTCCTAACGGCCTCTGACACGCGCCGTGCTTGTCTGGTGTGTTGGTTGTTGATAGCTGTCATAGTCACGTGCCCACGTACCCCTCCTTGGCGGGTTGTGGAATGTGATGCGTCTGCTGAGACCTCTCTAACTGTGGTTTTGGCCCCGATCCGGATCCAGGTAGGCAGGCGGATCCGGATCTGGGAGGTAGGATAGACCCGGGCCTGGGCTCCTATGCTTGATTGGCCTGGGAGAGGGGGGTCTTAGCAGATCGGTTGAGCATGTCTCCCTTTAGTCCAGGTCGACGCCTATTCGGGTATCTTGTACCCTATCAGGCAGTGTTCCAGAAATTGCTAGCATGTTAGGGCGGTGAGGGCACTTTCCAGAGATTAATCGGAACATTAATCGGAAGAATATAAATATTATTTTTAACTTTTATAATTATATAATCATTAATATGTCAAATATTTGTTTAAAAAAAAGAAATTAGAATGGTATTAAATAATATCTACACATTTGACATACGTTATGTACCAAATATTGAGTTTACAATACTAAATATATTTTAGTTCACACTTTTAAAGTAATTACAACATGTCATTTTTATATTTTAAGTGAGAAAATAAATATATTAGATTACTTGTTACTTCCTACCAATAGTTCATATTAGAAATTGACATGATATTGGGTGAAATGATGAAATTAATGAATTAAAATTATAAAACGTAAAAAAAATGTTTTTTTAATTATTTTCCGCCTAAACGGCCTAGGACCGATTTTTGACCGCCTAACCCACCTAATCCCGATTTTGATCCGATTTTTAAAAAAAAATGCCTAAACCACCGCCTAAGTCCGAGTCGGGGCGTTTTATCACCGCCTAGCACCGACCGCCTAAACCGATTTTTAGAACACTGATGATAGTAGGTAGTCAAAAGTTTCCCATTCCCTGTGACCGTATAATCAATAAATTTGATTTGAATTTTGTAATAATTAATATGGAAGATATTTCATTTTTTAATTATTATAAAATAAAATAACATTCTTGTATTATATTTGAATTATGTTGTTAACATTAAATAATTTAATTATAAATTAAGTATTTTAGTAAAAAAAGTATCATTGAATAATAAAATTATAATTTGAATATATTAATATTCATTTCATACAACTACTTACTTTCTCTCCGTCTAACGTGAGAGTCTTGGTTTTTCTCTCCGGCTGGATTTTCAGAATCGTGGGAGTTTATCTTTTTCAGTTTTCAAATGACGAGATACCAGAATATTGATAATTAGATGGCGGGATTGAGTATAGAGGATGAAGATAATGAAGAGTTTATTTTGTAGGGCGATGTTGAAGAAGAAGGTAATAGATATGAGCTCTGTTTAGTGGGACGTTTCCTCACTGAGAGAAATATCAATACGAGGGCCATGAAGACAAAAATTGCGAATGTATGGAAACCAACGATAAGGATAAATATAAAAAAGATTGAGACTGGTATTTTTTTATTTCACTTCTATCATAAGGAGAACATGTTATGGGTGTTAAATGGTGGACCTTGGAATTTTGATAATGTCATGCTGCAAGTGGTCATCATTTCAATGGGGATCGATCCTATAAAAATACAACTATGGTTTCTTAAAATTTGGATTCAAATTCATGACCTACCTAATGGGTTCATGACGGAGGCTGTTGGAAAGCAACTAGGGGATTTTTTTGGTGAATTTCTGCAATATGATGCAAATAATAATACAAGTATTTGGCGTGAGTGTATGAGGATTAAGATTAATCTTGATGCTCGGAAACCTCTGAAAAAGAGGAAAAAGATAACATGTAGAAATGGATCAGATTTTATTGTCACATGTAAGTATGAACGCTTGGGCGATTTCTGTTTCTCCTGTGGGCTTGTTTCTCATACTGATAGGTTCTACAGACGATTCATAGATAGGAGGGGGGAGAAAGGAATGAAAGATTGGTGATCATGGCTTAGGGCAGCTCCTCGGCGTACGACGGGACAGGAGAGAAGTAAGTGGTTGAGGGAGGAGAACGACAAGGAGTGGGAGGCAAGAATTGGTCGCGAAAATAACGGAGCAAGATTTTCGGGAGATTATTCAGGGGCTAACAGGCGGGAGTTATCTGATAGGAGAGACTGTAAGGATAGGGTATCCGTTTCAAATTTCAAAAATAATATGGAAAGTAATAAGGGCGCGCTAATAATGGGTGATGAGTCTTTTAGCAAATCAGATTTATTGTATAGGCCTGAAAGTGAGGAGGATATTGGGCTTAACGTGGAGGATAGGAAAAGAAGGAGAGGTGAGCCTTCATCAAAAGAAACGATGGATACGAGGGAAGGTCTATTGCTTCTAGAGACGTCATGTAATAAAAACTCACTCAAGGGAGCTGTATTTTCTCAACTGGATTATACAGAAACCACCCAAAATGAATTGGCTACGCTTGCAAAGCAAGCTAGCCACTCATCATGAAACTCTTAAGGTGGAACTTTCGGGGTCTGGGAAACCCCCGGGCAGTTCGAATACTGGGAGACTTAATAAAGTCTCACAATCCCGTGTTGATGTTCTTATCTGAGACGCTTGTCAAAGGAGATATTATTGCTGATTTGTGTAGGAAGTTTGGTTTTTTGGATTTTTTTGTTGTAGATAGCTGGTAGAAGTGGTGGCTTGGCAGTCTTGTGGAAAAGTACTGTAAGTTGTAAAGTTATTGGTTCTTCTCGAAATTATGTTGATATTCACATACTTAAAGGAAGCACCACAGTTTGGAGACTTTCCTGTTACTATGGTTTCCTGAAAGAGGACGTAGACAGGAGGCCTGGGATATGTTAAGGCAACTAACTCAAGTAGATTCTATTCCCTGGTGTGTTTTTGGTGATTTTAATGACTTGCTTCTGGCTACGGATAAAAGTGGCAAGCATCCCCATCCGCAGAATCTTCTTGATGGTATTCGAGCAACCATTGATGACTGTAATCTCACTGAACTGGAGCTGAGAGAGGCAAATTTACTTGGGAAAAAAGTAAATGTTCTGATAATTGGGCCAGGGCGAAAATAGATCGAGCTTTTGCAAATAATGACTGGTGGCAAATGTTCCCTCTTTGTAATCTTTCTGTTACGCATACTATTTACTCGGATCATGATTAACATTATATTGGATTTGTTTGATACTTCTTGCTCCCGTAAATAATTTAGATTCAGATTCGAACATGTGTGGTTAAAAGATTCATCCTTTCATGAAGAGGTTACGAGGTACTGGTGTAGCATTTCAATGACCCAGGTGTTGCCCAAATAGATTTCTGTATCCACTTACATGGCCAAATGGGGCAGGAATTTCTTTCATAAGTTTCGTGAGACGGTTAAAAAACAAAAAGAAGTATTGAATGCCTTAATAAACAGAACTGACGAAGATGAGATCCGTGAATACTTCATGGAAAAAAATCGTCTTGATGAGTTGATGAAGCAAGAAGAGGCTTATTAGCAACAAAGAGCAAAAGTGTTCTGGCTCGCTGAGGGTGATACTAATTCTAAGTTTTTTCATGCTCAAGCATCTGCAAAAAAGAAAGCAAATTGTATTGCTTATTTAAAGAATGACCAGGATGATATTGTTGATAATCACGAGGAAATGTGTACGTTAGCGGTTGAGCATTTCAAATATGTTTTTTCTAGTGGAGATAATGTCATGTCTCAGTATAACACTTCTGAATGGAGGGTGATTACAGATGAACAAAATCGCATGTTGACTAAGGAATTGGAATTTGATGAATTCACTAGGGCAATCAAGCAAATGCATCTGGATAAATCGTCTGGGCCAGATGGCTTTAGCCCAGCATTTTTTCAGCATTTCCGGGGTTTTCTTGGTAAGGAGATATGAACTGCAAGAGTTGGCTCCGAGATGTATATTTCCCTCCTGAGCTTAACAATACGACACTGGTGCTAGTTCCTAAAAAATAAAATGTAGAAAGAATGACAGAGGTTCGACCTATTGCTCTTTGCAATGTCCTCTATAAAATCCGGGCAAAAGTTCTAGCAAATAGGTTGAAATCTATTCTTTCTGTTACAATCTCGGAAAACCAGTTTGCGTTTGTCCCTGGGAGAAGTATAACTGATAATGTGTTAATAGCCTTTGAGATCATTCACTATATAAAAATGAAGAATAAAGGTGAAGAAGGAGAAGTTGCTCTAAAGCTTGACATAAGCAAAGCTTATGCTTATGTTAACTGGAATTATCTGAAGCTTAGGATGAAGGTGATGGGGTTGATTATAAGTGGATTAAATGGATGTTCTTATGTGTAACTATAGTGGAATATATGGTATGTATAAATGGTACTATGGCTGGTCCTGTTTTTCCTATGAGGGGCTTGAGACAAGGTGACCCTCTTTCGCCTTATTTATTCCTACTCTGTGTCGAAGGTTTATCTCATGCTCTTAAAGAGGCTACCATGAACAATGAAATTCACGGTTGTAAAATTAGTAGGAATGGGCCAGTTATCACTTATCTTCTTTTTGCTGATGATAGTTTCTTATTCTTTAAGGCAAGTCTAAGTGAAGCTCAAGTAGTAAAAGATTTATTGAACCTATATGAAAAGCTTTCAAGGCAAGCTGTGAAATTTCAGAAGTCTAAGTTGGTAAGTCTAAAAAATGGGTTTTCAATTTTCTAAAAGAAAGACTCTGGAAGCGTATCCATGGTTGGAACAATAAACTTCTCTCGAAGGCAGGTAAAAGAATTCTGGTCAAGAATGTAGCTCAAGCTCTCCCATCTTACAACATGTCATATTTTTTTACTGCCAAAGACGCTCTGCCAAGAAATGGAAAGTATCATGAATGAATACTGGTGGTCTTCAAACAAAAGTTCTAAAAAGGGGATCAATTGGTTGTCATGAGAAAAAATGAGTCTAGCCAAGTGTAATGGTGGTTTGGGCTTTAGATCTCTTTATGGATTCAATCTTGCTCTCATAGGAAAACATGTGTGGAATTTACTGCGCAACCATTCTTCTTTGGTTGCCAGAATTTTAAAAGCAAAATATTTCTATGGTTGCAACATCTTACAAGCTAAGAAAGGTTCAGGAGGGAGCTTTATATGGTCAGGGATATGGGAAGCTAAGGAGCAATTATGTAGAGGGTATAGATGGGTTCTGGGTGATGGCAAGGACATTCGAATTTTTCAGGACCCCTGGTTGAGAGGAAAAGCTGATTATAAGGTGGAGGATCATCATAGGAACAATGTTAGGGAGGATGAAGTTGTTGATTACTTCCGTCCAAACATCAAAGAATGGGATGTGACAAAAATAGAACAAAATTTTCACTCTAATGATGTTCAAAGTATTCTCTAGACTTGGATTCCGCATAATGAAGTAAGTGACAGATTAGTATAGTCGTAGACTCCAAATGGTAAATACTTAGTGAAGTCGGGATATAGGTATTGGCAAGATCACCAGGAAAATATGACTCAAGTTAGTACAGGAGAACCATGGAATAGAATATGGAAGCTGGATATTCCTCACAAACTGAGAATGTTTATATGGAGGTTCTGCAAAAATAATATCCCTGTCAGTACTCTTCTCTAGAGTGAAGGAGTTCAAATTACACTCAATTGTCCAATATGCTCAAGAGATATAGAGAACGTGCTACATCTCTTTTTTGAATGTGATTATGCTCGTAGTTGCTGGCAAAGAACAAATTTAGTTTTTGACTTGAGGGGAGTTGAATATGCAGCAGATTGGCTCCTGGAAAAGCTAGATTCGGAGTCGGATGACAGGTTAATCAATATTACTAAAGTGTTATCAGGGATATGGTTTGCTAGAAATAAAAAGGTCTGGGAGGACAAGTTGATAGAGTCGAGTATGTTTGTGGAGATGAGTTCGAGACAGATCAATAATTGGCAGGTAGCCTCCTGATCGAGGGTGGCTTAAGCTAAACGTCGACGCATCAGTCAAGGAAGGAGACTCAAACTTTACAATTGGAATGGTCATAAGAAACGAGGCTGGTAACTTTGTTAAGGGGAAAATATTAAGGATTGCAGGTTGTGTTAATGTGTTTGAAGCTGAAGCTTATGGTGTCTGGGTAGCTATGAAGTGGATCGAAGAATTGTAGTTAAAGAATATGACCGTCGAGAGTGATTCAAGTCTGGTGGTTCAAGCTTTGCAACAAGGCTCTGAGTATTTGGTCGAAGTTGGGAATATCCTGGAAGCTTGCTATAAATTTATGCGGGAGCGGAATGAATTAGTAGTTAGTCATGTAAAGAAGCACACAAATAGGGTAGCTTATAATCTAGCTAGAATTCCCTGTTTGGTAAGTTGCTACAACTTGTTTATATCTCCTCCGCATTGTGTGTTGGAGATCATTATTGTCGGATGTTTCTTCCCTTTAATAAATTTCTTTGAGTTTCAAAAAAAAATTAATATTCATTTCATATTTGTTACTATCAGATTATTTCGAGAAGCGTGTCACCGAGCAGGTTTTTGATTCATAAACAGGATGATTTTTGATTCATTAACTCATGGCACCGTGCGTTTAAGAATCAAAAATCATCCCAGATACACGTTTCTCGAAAAAATATAACAGTAGTAACAATTAAACGAGTAATATTTAATAAAAAATATAATTTTATTATTTAATGAAGTATACTTTTATTAAATTTATAAATTACTTTCGAAAATTATAAATTTGAACATAAGAGTAAGGTTGTCAAACGGATAATTTGGATACGGATATGCCTATATTTATATCCACATTCGCAATCGCCGAATCGAATACGGATATTATTCGGGTTTTTTCAGATACTAATGCGGATATTACAGACGAATATCAGATTTTTTGAATTTATTTGATGGTCCTACTCTGTTGACGATGATTTTAGAATATTTTTTACAATTAAACTCAAATGATATATTTATATATGTATAAAGTATGTGTACAATCATGTAAATTTTGTAGAAATGTATTATTTAATGCATATAAACACACATTATAAACTAATATAATATATTATAAATTATAAATAATTATACATTTATATAATCTAATTATCATATATGTATTTGATTTCGGGTTTGAATATCTCGGATTCGGATAAGGTTAATATCCAATTTATTTCGAATACGGATAATATCTGTTTTTTTTCGAATACAAATATCGAATTTTGCGATTTTTTTTGACAACCCTACATAAGAGGCCCACCTTAGAAGTTACTTATTTATTATATTTGAATATATATGTGTGTGTGCGTGTGTTTCAAATTTAAATGTTCAAAATTCTCAATTTTCAAAGGAAAATGGTAGAATTTATACTGAAAGTACTTCATTCGTGATTCTGAAGTGTTAAAATATTTTGATACATAATTGTATATTATTCCTCTATAACTGGACTTTATGTCGTAAAGAAAGTATTCTAAAATTTATATTATATTTGTTAATTTTATTTTTTTAGCGTACTTATTTTACCATAATAGAAGGTAAAAACAGCATTTAAAAAAAACTAAAATATGATTTCAAAAAATTGACTCGAAAGGACATGAACAAGAAATCGACTATGTTCTCGCATATCAAATTGCATATCAAAAAATGTATCATGTTATGAAGGCGATGGAATGAAATGTTTGAATTGATTTTATTTTGTATGATGCTGAAACAGATGATTAACTACGTTACGCCATCCGTTTCAAAATAACTTTCCATTTTAAAAAAGATAATTATTTCAAAATAACTCATCACACTTTTAATTTCACTATTTAAATTAAAAAATAAATTTATATTTTCAAGATAAATTTTACGCTGCATACAAATATTGTATTACTAATTTATATTTTCAAAACTATTATATATTTACCATATTCAATGTAGTCAATGCCATAAATATTTACATTAATATAACTTTACTATATGTATTGCTAAATATATGTTCATTTCGACTTTTAAACGGTCAACATGACAAAATTTTGATCGAAGTTGACACATACCATATAATTGGAAAAGTTAACATAAAATATATAGTTAAAAATTACAATTATTCTATTTTAAAATGTAACTTTCAGATTTTAAAAATAACTAATTGTTAATCTCTTATACATATAATAGGAGAACATGCACATAATATTGATGAGAATGACATGCACACTTTAATACCGGTATGTCAATATGTCGTTTGTATTAGTGATCATACAATTAATAGGTACTTGCCGCGTTAGAGTTATTGAATAACATTTTTAACCATATTTAATCAAAAAGAAATTAAGTCGCTACTAAAATAATAATTCTAATCGATATTTTAAAAATAATATTTTACGAAAAGGATATATAAGTTAACACATAACATGTATTTAATTAACAATGTTATACTTGTTACTGCAAACGTTATATTAAAGTTTACGATATTACATATAAGAAATGGTTAATAAAATCTAATAATCATTTATACAGTTATAAGAAAAAATAAATCAAATTTATAATATTTAATGATCATGTATACGTTTATACGAAAAAAAATATATAAAACGTATTTGTTCAATATTGATACGATATTTTTGTTAAGTACTTTTCGATTAAAATCATCAATATAAACCAACAATTATTGGTATGTATATGATATAATATTATATATAATGATAAATTATTCAAATAAAAATATATTATATGTTACCTATACAACATCATATATTCTTAAGTATAGATTACGACGATTATATATACTTCCTTCATTTCTCTCAAGTCTTTACATTTCAGATAGAGTGTTCGATACCAATTTTAAGGGACGTATAAAATATAGTTCCGTTACTTATTTTTATAATTTTTGTTCTGAATAAAATTTGTAACATTCAATTGTTACTTAGAAAAAAAAATGTAAAAATAAGTTACAAAATAATACTTTATATGCACCTTAAAATGTGTGTCAGACACTATTATTGAAATAAAAAAAAATGAGGGAGGCGGAGGGAGTATAAAAAACTTTTAAGGAAAATTAGTTTTAGAGTGTAAACGCTCATCGAGTAAAAACTGCCTTCAATTGTATTTTTTGCACGCTTCAACTAAATTATTAGGGGCGTGGATTTTATTTCTAACAAAACATGTGCCAGTTAAAATTTTAAAAATTAACTATATTGTATTATGAAACATTGCTAAAAAAATGGTTTGTGTCTGGCACAAGTCATTATGCTAATTTTTATTTAATGAGTCAACATTTGGTTAATTTGACCCCTAGAAAATTAAAATAGACATGTAATTAGTGACAAATTTAGTACTAATTTTAGAATTAATTAATTTATTTAATTTTTATTAAAAATGGACAGTTATTTTGAAACGGAAGAAATAAAATTATTCAAAATAATTATAAAACGGAACATGAAAATTTAACTTCCCCCAACATTATACATATTTGAATATGTACAACAGTTGTCGACAAAAAAAAACAGTTGTTAAACTTCGCAAAATTTCAAAAGGAGCGACTGTACGTGTAAAATAATTAATTCAATTTTAACTAAATTCTATAGATATGGACTAGCATAATGCATGCACTTTATAAATTTGTATACGAATTATCAAAACGCAAGCTTAAAGTTGTTAATCACTTCCTTCGCTATACATTTTAAAGTCAGAACTCGCTTTTACACAAAGTTTATCCTAGAATGATAGGAAATAATTCAATGTTGAGTTTACGCGTAGATTGAAAAAACAAGTCAATGCACTCCAAGTCCAATCTATAATTTGTTCATAATAAACTGAGCAGTCTTTATTCAAAACTAAAATACTAAATTGGTGATGTTTACTACTCCAAAATGCAAATGTTTTATTCAAAAGTCAACTGCTGCCAAACAATCCAAATTCTTGCAGTACTTCTAGAATTTTATTATCGTCCGTGTGTTGCACTTAGTGTCGTGAATTTATTCGATTTTTCAAAAAAATGCCAGTAAATTTTTTGTTTATTTTTAAAAAATTATTTGACTCATTTTAAAATCCAAGTTATTGTTGTAAATTTTGAAAAAGAAAATTGATTAAAAAAAAAAACTATCACGTTAATATAAGAATATTCAAAATTATCCGATTCTTGGTCCTATTTATTATTCTGATAAACTCTTTAATCCAAATTCTTAGTTCTAGAAATTTATTATCGTTTGAGCGCAATGCTACGAGAAAATCCAAATTCGACATTTCAAAAACCTTGAATAAGTTTTTGTTTATTTTTAAAAAATATTTAATTAATCCGTACACACATTAATGGTAGTCAAATTTTACTATTTCGGGAGAAACTATCAATACAAGTCTATAGATCCATCGTATTCGACACTATTCTCGACATGATATTGTAGTAAAAATATTCGATATTTTCTCTTCTTTTGTTTTTACGATCGAAGTAGTGTCGTTGAGTGTTAGTAGTCAACCATGTGTTTTTTAGGCAGGAGTACGTAGTCGACTTTGAGAGTCTGAGTTGAGATAAATATCTAATACCGTGTTACATATAAGTCAATTATGAAATATTTGTAGACCTATTTCTTTGTATCGTATGGCTATCCCTTAACTCGTAAGTCGTAGCTACATAAGACACCCGACTTAAATAAATGTGTTTTTCGTGCTATCTTGAATTTGCGTAATGTAAAGATTTGCGGCTAAGCTGAATTAGTTCTGATAATAATGCCATTATTCAGGGAACAAATAGAACATCTACTTCCTTTGCGAGTAGACCTGGCCACTTGTGCTGTCCGTGCGTGCCGGGCCGGGCCGTACACGGGTTGGACACTAGAAATGCTAACACTGAACCGGCCTGTGAATGAACGAACCGGGCTCGGGTCGGGCTTGAATCCTAAAAACTGAAGTCGTAATCGGTATAGACGAATAACAGCACACGGTTCGTGCGGGCTCGTGCGGTTAACCCGCGGGCTTATTTGGTTAAATAATTTTATTATTTTAATTATTTTATAACCATTATGCTCGTCTTATTTGGTTAAATAATTTTATTATTTTAATTATTTTGGTTGAAAGAGTACGACACCTTATATAAATTTTATGAGTTTAAATTTATAAATTTAAATTTATAACCCTTATGCAGACTAAGCTTTCTTGAATGGAGTGTAGTTTGTAAATTAAATTAATTTTTTATTTATAATTATATGATATAAATATGGTAGTTAGAAAAAAAATCAAGAAAAAAACATGTACAATGAAAAAGAAAAGAATGTTTTATCTCATTCTTGTTCAATATTTTGAATTACTTGGAAACTCAATGTCACTTTGTGTTAATATGCCAAGTTTGGTTATATATTCATCTGATTGCTTTGTAGAGATTGAGTAGTGAGATTTGGGGGTTCGCGGGCTGTGCGGTTATTCGCGGCCGTGCGGGTTACTCGCACACTGCGGGTTCTTGTGCGGTCCGTGCGGGCTCGGTCCCGGTTTCTAGTTAACCAACTCGTAGCCGGCTCGTGACGTCAACCGACTTGTGCGGTTTTGAACCGGACCGAACCGGGCCGAATAAATCCAGGTTTTAGGCCGAGCCGGTCCCGGGCGGACGGTTCTAAACCGCACAAGTGGCCACCTCTATTTGCAAGTGGTCCTCGTAAAATTGCAGTCTTATACACGACCATGCAAGAATATTACAGTTTGCAAGGAGTAATTTAGTAAGAAAGCAAGACAGTTTGCATGTACTTTTCCGATATGCCGCCGGAACACTCGATCGATTTGGACACGAAATACACGAAGCATTTTAATGGTTAGTTTCATGTTAGTCATATTTCGAAGTACCGGATTTACATGTTACAATAACTAACTTTGCAACTGCGACAGGGTAGATTTTGATGTCGTTTCGTGCGGGAATGGGATCCGAGAAACATATTTCATAGGGCGAAATATAGACCAAAAATTTTCAATACGAAATTTTAATTCTTCTAAAAAAATCGAATTATATGATTAATAAATGACGAGTTTTGATTTGTAGGCGCATATTTATGCACACGGGATCGTATATTTTTATTAGGAAAGTTGTTATCAACAAAGTGACGCGTCAGGAAAATTTTGGAATTTCTTTTAAAAAAACTAGCATTTCTCTTTTATGTTTGCAAAAATAAAATGGAATTTTGTGTATTAAATCTCAAAACATATAAATTTTTGAATATAATTGTGGACCATGAAAATTTATACATTTACGAGGGGTCAAATATACTCTATAATTACTCCTTTTAGGAGCATATCCGCCGCATGTACCCCTCAAATGTTAATTGTAGTATTAATATTATGTATTCCCATGAACAAATTAAATAATTACATGACGAACAAGTAAACTAATGTTATTTATAATATTAATTATAAGTAATAAATATTAATGTTACTTAATAAATTTATTAATATTTTAAAAATATTATTTATAATATTAATATTACATAATTAATTAAAATTAATATTATAAATAATATTAATTTACATGATGGTCATTAATTTGCCTTCATCATATAAATTAATTAATATTTGATTTTCACGTAAATCAAACATTAATTTGGAATAGATTTAATTTTTAACTTGTTTGTGAATAGATTTATACGGGTCTCCGCAACATTATACAACGTGGGTTAACCAAAGAATAACACTGGTGTAATATGAAGTTGGTTTTAAAAAGGGCTGCAAGTGGCAAAACAGTTGTGTTGTAGTCAGAGATACGTGAATGAGTGATAAATGCGAAAAGTTGAAATTTATTCTCCTTCTCTGCTTTTTGAACTGTTTGATACCCCCTTCTTCTGTCACCCCAGAAAACGTAAAGGCCCTTCCTTCACGCGTTCTTGTCCCGCCCCACTGCCACATGTACATATAAGATGTAGCGCGGTTCAGTTGGAGACGGTTTTTGTCAAAATCGAAACAGAAACTGTATGATCTCGGTTTTTAAAATTAAAAATCGAAATCATTGATTCGGTTTCGGTTTCGATTTTGGTTTCGGTTTCGATTTCAAAAATTTTAATGCGGTTTTAATCGATCGGTTTCGAGTTTAAAACCGCATCACAAAATATACATGGCTTTTATCAAGAGATCTAGACAAGATTTTTCAATATTTTCAAATATATTTATGTCGATTTTATGAGCTAAACTATTTTATTTTTCTAGTAGACATCAGGAGAACTTTTCTCTTATTATTAATTTGTTGTATATTCAGTGATATTTTACAACTTGCAAGTCACTAAACAAAGTAAAAATTAGCTTTTGGTAGTGTAAAACAAAAGCATTAGAGTTCAGCTAGGGTGTTCACAGATTGGTTTGATCTGGATTCTTGTTTTTTTGGAACCGAATCAGTAAGAACGATTTTTTAAAATTCAAAACTAAACCAGACCAATTAAATGCTGAGACCAAACCAAATCAGACCATAAAAAAACGGATTGGTTCGGTTCCGAACCACGGTTTGAGCTTAATCATTTACTTTGTTTCGTTTATATTAAACTTACAACCGAACGGTTATTTAAGTCAATATAATATAAAATTTATTATATATTACATAATAGTGCGTGATATATATATTTACAAATATTTAGTTTACATATGACTTTCATATACTTTAATTTAATTTAAATAATATTAAGTATATGAAGTAGAGTATAACTACGACATATTAACAATTAACCAAATTTTTATTTAAAAAGTAATTTGATATTTTTAATATAATATAAACTCACACACACAAAACCATAATTTATAATCATAACTCATATCTATATACTAGAATTTTTATATATTATTATATAACGGTCCGGTTTGGTTTAAACGGTTTTAATTTATTGGAAACCATAACCAGACCATTTATGTGTAAATGGTCCGGTTAACCGGACCTTTAAAAACGGTTTTAGCGGTTTCGGTTTTTCTTTGTTCGGATTGATATGGTCTGGTCCGGATTCACGGTTTGACGGATTTTTTGAACACCCCTCAGTGCAGCTACAAACCTTCGGTTTTTATTACTCATATATTTAAAAATAAAATATATGTATTTATTAAATTTAAAAATTATATATATTTTATTTATTAATTTATTTTAATAGTCGGATCAATTTCAGTTCTTTTCGATTCGGTTTTAAGATATAAACGGAACCGCACAATCGGTTTGGGTTTCGGTTTTCAATTTTTCGGGCTCGATTTTGGTTCGGATTTATACGGTTCGGTTTTTAGCGGTTTTCGGTTTCGATTTTGTCGGATTTTTGCAATATACAGATAAATTTAGTATTAGTTTTGGGTTATCCTTAATTACACGACACGAATTTATCTTACAATAATCTTTTATATAGGGTTTTTTAATTAAAAATAGATAAAAAATATACCCAAATTTAAAATTCACAAGATTTTACTGCACTTAAGTATTTATGACTTATTTACTTAATATTCAATTAATAAAAACTTAATATATAAATATATATTATATTTATATTTATTTTAATTATTAATTTTTAAATTATACAAAACGAACACGAAATGAAAGTATATAAATACGAAACGAAATGAATTATTAACGATTCAGTTTTGGGTTAAATATAAATTCTCCGACCCGTTATCAATAAATTTCACTTAGATATATGAGACACATTTGTATTGTCTACGTCAAAACTACCCCTTTTTATTGCATATAATATACAGTAAAACCTCTATAAATTAATATAGTTGGGACCGGAAAATTCTATTAATTTAGAGAGGTATTAATTAATCGATAAATTAATAATTATTAATTTATAGAGAATTTTTGGTAGCAAACAAAATTAACTTTTGATTAAATTTTTATTCACATAAATTTAAATAAAATGAATTGTACAATTTATATTTTATACTTAATTCAATTAATTCAATGTATATGAATTTAGAAAGTCAATGTAATGTACAATATATTATATTCAAAGTCCATGTAGTGTATAAGTTAAATTTATTGTATTTTACATAGAAAATATTCAATGTATATTAGGAAAATTCAAAGTACATAAATTAATTTAATTCATTGTATTTTACATAGAAAGTATTCAATGTATGTGTAGTGTTGAAGATGATCTTGAAGACGATACAACACTATTGGAGCTCGTTACACGTAAAGAAGCACTCAAGACATCAAAAATGCTTAATAACTTTTTGATGCAACATGAAAGCACCACACCCGAGCTTTTGGATGCAATAAGGAAGATTAGGAATGAGCTTCATGTTGATTTAAATTATATGAAAAAGCAAACTACAATTGAATCATATTTTACAAAGATGTAATAGTTATATTTTTATGAATATAAGAGAATTATTAATTTATAGTTTTATTGGAACCATATTTTTATACAGGGTTTTCAAAAAAATTATTATCTTATTATCTTATCGAAATTGATCATTTTTTGAACTGGCCCAAGTGGGGACCGGACAAAATTATTAATTTAGAGAGATTATTAATTAATCGAGTATTAATTTACAGAGGTTTTACTGTAGATAGAATAGAACACACCGAAGGAGGTATAATTTGCAAGATTTAAAATTTACACGATGTTAGATTTGACAATTTAGACAAATCTCATATGCAATTTAATTTACGATTTCCGTGACAGTACCGCAAACAGCCCTGTACAACGACGCAATTCACATATTGAACATGAAAAGAAGTGGAATCAATAGGTAGGGTTCAGACTTGAGAGTAAACATGCTGCTGCAAAAGGCTAAAAAAAGGCAGATCCATGAGAATATGTGGAGAGAGAACGATAGAATTACAAACAGCTGTGCTATGCCTATACGTATCCATTGTGAAAAGTTTTGGGTAGGGGAAAGAATAATAATTGAGAAACGCGTAAAACGCAAGAGAAGGCCTGCGTCACCCAAAACGAATACTCTCTCGAACCCATTCTATCCGTTCACTATTTACACGTACTTTGAGTCTTTTATTAAAGTTTAGTTTCATAATATTTTTTAATTTTTTTAATAAAAGTTTAAAAATAAACTTTTATTCAGAAAAAAAATTAAAAAAATATTATAGAGTTATGCTTTAAAGGAGTATTGGAAAACGTGTCAAAAAGTAATGTATAAAATTTAATAAAATAGAGGGAGTATCATTTTTCTAGGGATAGTAAATATTACTGGGATCGAGCATAAAACCGAACCAAAATCGATAATTAAATTATATTGATTAAAATTGAACTAAATTAAAAATGAAAAACTGCATAACAAACTTGTTCCGATTTTGAACTTGGACCGAATCGAAAAACCAAAACCGATTATCGTTTATGATTGCATTTTTAATTTTAAAACCGGAATTTTTGATTTCCGATTTTATTCAAAAATCGAGATGAACCAAATCTCCTCTCTATCTAATATTTTTTTGCTAAACTTAAATCTAACCCCTAATAGTATATAAATACTACAGAAATTAAAAATCATAATTAATTAGGATTAACTGCAGAATAAAAAGGATTAGGAATCCAAAACAGAGCACAACTGTTCCTAAAGTAAATAATCAATAATCATTGACCCACTCCTGTTTCTTCCCCTCCACACTTTCACGGTACAAGAATGTGTACTAATGCAGGAGGAGTAACATTCGGGCATCCAACTTTTTATTAGGAGTTTCATGGGACCTTAATTCGTGTCAAACGAGTTGAGTTTCAAGTCGGGTAAATTCGAGTTAAGATTTTTTGAGTTCAGTTGAGTTAATTTATTTTAAATATTTGATTCTAAATTTTTTCGAACTCGATTCGTTTAATTTTAATAGATAAGTCGAGTGAAACCTTTTTTCTAAATGAATTGATTTCAATGAATCAGATGAATCGGCTTGTTTAATTTTATGACCGAAAATAAGCTAGATCATTTAATTAAGCGAGATAGAATTTCTGTCTGAACTCGCCTATTTTAATTAAATAAGTCGAGTCAAAGACATTTGAGCGAGTTCGAGCTGGACAACGTAGGAGTTGCGTGAATGCTATCAACAAACTTTTATTTTGAATTCCAATTGAGATGTGATTTCATTAAGTAATTGCGCAATTATGAGATCAAGGCATGATTAGGTGAACGTCCCTAGACCTTGTTGCTTCCCCAACATGAAGGGCTTCTGGGCATTTAATTATCGAGTGAAGAATATCTATCTGGTTTGTTTTATTTTTAGTTACAAATAATAGTTGTTAAGAAAAATTATTTTAAGTTGAAATCATATGTAATTAATTGCTCATTACTATTTAATACTTTAAAAGCACGGTCTCACATCCATTTTTATAGAAATTGGTTGTTTTTTCAAAAATTATCAATAAATCTCTAAAAAATCAGTCAAAAGTATTTGTCTAATTTGACCGATTTTCGATTAATCGCCGATAAATCATCCATTTTTTAAAAATTATCTGATAAATCACAAATCGATACATCACCCGAATAATTCCGATTTCCGAAATATATAACAGTTTTTACACAGACATTTTTTCACACGTCATTGCATAAAAGATGTTGTGCAAATATATAACTTTTTTCTTTTTGTTAAATCTACACCAACTATCCTCACCTTAGTAAAATAAAATAAAGTAAATTTATTTCAAGGGTTTTGAATATTAACAAAGAGACAACACCGAGAATTTAATTTATCTCTATATATAAATACAATACAATGATCAATTATCCTTAAAGATTACTCTATATTTTATTTATCAAAATACACATTTTTTATCAATTAATTACACACGCATATATCAGAAGTCATATTGCTGACATCTCGCGTTATAATTTAATGGTAGAAAATAATAAAAATGGATAAAGTGACATGATCAAATAATATTTAATACATAAAGTGAGTACAATGGAAAAAATAGGATAAGTGAGTATAGTTAATTTTATTTTTAAAATTTTTATTAGTTTTAATAAATTTTGAAATATAAAAAATGAGAGACATATCTGAACATAAAATGTATAAAATTGAATGAAACAGAACCCAACGGGTGCCATTAACAATTAGTTGGGGCATATGATTATAAAAAATAGGTTGAGACCGGAGCAGGAAAAAAGGAAGAAAGAGAAAGAGGAGTAAGTATGAAAAATGAAAAGTTAATAGCCGTGCTATGCCTTTTGGCAGCACAGCAGTTGCGTGTTAAAGGCAGAAAGTTAGTGTAAAGGTGAAGTTGATAAAGACTCTAGTGCCACGCTACTTTTAGAGAGCCTAGACATGCTCTAGTACAAGGCGTTATCTAAAAGTACCGATGTGGAAAGTGGGGATAGAATATTTGTAAACACATCAAGTTAAAAGAAATCAATAGCTTAAAAGAAGACAAGTCAGTAAAGTAAATCTATGGAAAAGAATAAAGTTGAGAACTGGTAGTAAAAAGTAAGTAAGAGCAAGCACAAGTATTAAAAAGTGGTTGCATTTATCTTGTTTATTCAATAATCTTCTCAACTCCCTAAAAAGTGGTTTGCTTTATTTTCACTAAAGTTGTGATTCTAGCACTACAATTATTAAAGCTTTTAGGTATAAAGATAACATTTAACTATGTCATAGCAGCTTTCTAATCAAATTGCAAAGTAAATTTGATAGATCGGAACAGGAACAAGAAATAGGCTTGTAAATGTTTATATTATGTTTATATGGCAAGAAAAAACCTTAACTAAACTTTATAATTTATTAAAATTTTGGTAATTTGTTATATATGAATAAAATGTCTTTTGACTAATGAATCTGTTCATAAGTTACACAGAGTATATCAGACTCATATATAACTCTTTAATACAGTAATTTAAAAATTTCCGTTTTAACGGATTAATTCTCGATTAATTTCCTGTAAAATATCTGATCAATTTAATTTTTGAAATTTAATTAATACTTACGAATTTTCGTTTATTATAGTATATATAATTATTTATTAAAACACCAATATTCCCCGATTTTCGATTTTTTTACAACACTGGTCTAACATTATTTATTTTATATTAAAATTTAACAAGAATATTTCTTTTTATGAGTTGAGACTTGAGAGTAAGTCAATGATAGAGCTATTTATGGTAGAAATGTTCAAAAAATCCAAATCCCAAAATTCGATCCGATCAGATCCGAAAAATAGCCCGATCCGGAAAAAAGTCGGGGCCGGTTCGGCCCGCGGGCCTTAAATGTGCCTCCTTTTTTCTCGAAAATCTGACACGACCCGAAACCCGAAAAATCCGAATAAAAGTCCGGATTAAAAAAAACTCGGATATAAGTCCGGATCTAAAAAAGTCCGGATAAAAGTCCGGTTCGGCCCGGATAAATGCCCATGCATTTTACAAAACAAGATTAAAAACCCGATTTTTTATATAAAATTTGAAAATATACAATATTTTTTATAATTTCTAAAATATTATATTATAATATTAGAAGCAATTAAGCTATATATGATTATTTATATATTATATTAAAAAGTAATTATTTATTTCAGTGTCTAAACTACTCTATATGATATATTAAGATATTATTTTTTCCGGTATTTAAACTACTCATTATTCGACTTATAAAATATTAAAATAATTTGTAATATATAAATAAAAAGCGAGGATAATACCTGGTTCGGTCCTATTTGGTTCAGCCCGACCCGATTTTTAAAAAAGCCTGGCCAGATTTATTGTTAAAAAACCAATTCTTTTAAATTTCGGATAAAGTCCGGTCCAATAGATTTTTTGTGTATCTCTGATACATGGATCTTCCCAAATTTTTTAATTTAATTCTTATAATATGTCGAAATTTATATTGACAGATACCAACAAGTACCCTTATACTTGATTAAAAAAATATTTTATTTAAAAAAATAGTCAAAATTACTGAAAAATCCATATTTTCCTTTTTGACACACGTATTTTAAGGGAAACTATGTATTTACAGGAAAATTATTTTATATTACATATCAAGCATCATGCTGATAAAATAACAAATTTTTAATATCGCATCTTATTTGTCTTTTTACATCTTCACAACTCATTTAAAGAAGCATGCAAATTCCAACCACTTCATTTATACTTGCCATATACTTCAACTACATTTACAGTAGACCGTGTTAAGTGATTTATACTTAATAATTGTTGCTATAATCGTTAGAAATTACCATTATTGTATAGTATAAATTTAGTAATCTACCTTCACGGACCAAGTCATAACACAAGATCAATAAATTAATGTATGGTTTACTTTTTTGGAATTTTAAGTTTTCTAAAAATTTCAAATCTTAAAAGAAATTTTAATTTTGTCCGATTTCACCACTTTATACTGTCTCACCTGGCTTTCAATTAGTTTTTTGGAAACTTATAATTTGATCCTATTTTCGATTAATCAAGACACTACCCATTCAAAATTCGAGTAATATACCGATCAAAGATGTTTTAGAACGTGATAGCTAGATCATGGTACTTGTAGTCCGCTATACAACTACTGTCCAATTAAAAAAAATGGAAACGGAGGGTAAGGTTGGTCTGCCCAAAAAGCATAATTTTCCAGAAATCCTTGCAACTTAATATGAAAAAGTTGGTTTTGTTTTCTTGTTTTTTACTTTGACATTTCCATTATTCCAACCCCTAACAAGTCTATAAAATAATAAATAAACATGACAATACATAACTACACTTACATAATTGTGGTTGAGAAAGAAGAAAGTAAGTGACGAACGCTACTTGTTCAAGTTGTAACAACACAACACCCACTTTATCTCTATCTTCCTTTCTAGTCACAAAAATAAACAAGAGTTTGAACAACCCTCCTTTGCTTTCTTATATATACACACAGCTTTTGTAAACAGGAATGTGTGCTAGTTATACAAGGCTACAGTAGTGTTTGGATTTTCTTCCCTTTTTGTGTTTTGTAGAGTTGGCCTTTCAATTATTTGGTCGGTTTCCCTATATATCACAAAACTCCCGTGAGGAGCGAGGATCAAACCCAGTCCGTGGAACGACAAGATATCTTTCTTATCACTTGAGCTATCTGGTCGAGTTACATAATATATATAAAGTTACAAAAACACCACTTCTTTTTTCATTACCTTTCTGCAACCCTGTCTGAAATTTGTAACCTTCAAGTATATCCCATAATTCACTTCTTTATTCAGACATACATATATACTTATATAGATATATAGACAGATTTTATATGTGCAAAGATGAGAGCTGGACTTAGTACAATTCAACAAACGTTAACACCGGAGGCTGCAAGTGTTTTAAACCACTCAATCTCGGAAGCTGGTCGGAGAAACCACGGTCAAACGACGCCGCTTCATGTAGCGGCGACGCTTTTAGCTTCACCATCTGGATATTTACGACAAGCATGTATTCGTTCACATCCAAACTCATCGCATCCGCTTCAGTGTAGAGCTCTTGAGCTTTGTTTTAGCGTTGCTTTAGAGCGTTTACCAACCGCTCAAACACCGGGGGCGACTGAACAGTCGCCGTCGCCCCCGGTGTCTAATGCTTTGATGGCGGCCCTTAAGAGGGCTCAAGCCCATCAAAGACGAGGTTGTCCTGAGCAACAACAACAACCGCTTCTGGCGGTTAAAGTTGAGCTAGAACAGCTTATTATATCGATTCTTGATGATCCGAGTGTTAGTAGAGTTATGCGTGAAGCTAGCTTTTCGAGTCCGGCTGTTAAGGCCACAATTGAGCAGTTGTTGAATTCGACTCCTCAAGAAAATATTGGGTTTCGGGGAAATCCGAGCCCAACGCAGATACAGATGCCTGTATCTTCTGTTCAAAATCGGAATTTGTATCTAAATCCACGGTTGCATCAGGCCAATTTGAATAATTCGAATAGTCAGCCGGGTGTTACGAGAAATGAGGATGTTAAGAAAATAATTGATATATTTTCGAGAAGTTCTAAGAAAAGAAATCCTGTTTTGGTGGGTGATTCGGAGCCGGAGATCGTGATCAAGGAAGTTTTGAGGAGAATTGAGGGAGGTGAATTAAGTGAAGGGGTTTTAAAGAATGTTAAAGTGATTCATATAGGAAAGGATCTTTTATCGGATAAAACACAAATAGCAAGCAAGATTGAAGAATTACGGGGAGTTGTCGAGAGTGAAATTGGGAATAAAGGGATCATTATTAATTTGGGTAATCTGAAATGGCTTGTTGAGCAACCGGGGATTGGAGTGGCTGGCCAACAGCAGCCTGGTTCGGAGATTGGTCGTGCAGCGGTGGTGGAGATGGGGAAGCTTATTGGGAGATTTGGCGATAGGAAGATTTGGTTGACCGGAACTGCAACATGTGAGACTTATCTGAGGTGCCAAGTTTATCATCCATCAATGGAAAATGATTGGGATTTGCAGGCTGTTCCGATTGCTTCGAAATCCATGTTTCCAAGGTATAATTTGCATTTCATCTTTCATGTTGGTATGAAATTAGTCAAGATTTAATTATTAATTGTGTAAATGATATAGTAATCCTGATAATTTAGCTCAAGGTAAAGAGGCCGTTCTACACCTAAAAGCGGTAGCTTTCTTATTTGTTAGTTGTTACATGATTTTCGATGCATTAGATTTTTGAGTATACAAATTGCCGCTTTGATATCAGCTAATCTTACTTGCAAGTGATTGTTAAAATCCATTTTACAAAGATTTTAAAATTTCATACTCTATGCATCCTTGACAAAGTTACCTTTGTTTTGGAAAAAAGATATAATGACATAAGTATACATAAGATACAATACATGAGAATAGTGAAATTCTCATCATTGATAAGTATATCAGAGCCCAGATTTTAGGTAACATGTTTAATTCAAGTCATATACCTAATACTGTTTCTATTTTTAAAAACTGGGTTATTCTATTAAAGATACACTTTACACAGAGGGAGGACCTAAACTTGTTTAATCTGAAAACCTCTAGGATCTGCATATGGTTAAGATCTGTTGTATAAATTTGATTATCATTATTTTTTCTCTTTTCCTTTTATCTGATCTATACGGTCATTTCTTCTCTTAAATTATAGGCTTGGGGGCAATGGAATTCTTAGCAGCTCAGTTGAATCATTAAATCCATTAAAGAGCTTTGCAACCTCGGGAACTCCTGCATCCAGGCGTTTATCAGAGAACACTGACCCCGCTCAAAAAGTGACATGTTGCTCTCAATGTTCTGAGGCTTATAAGAAAGACCTTGCAAGATTAGCATCCAAGGAGTTTGAGAAGTCATCTTCTGAAATTCAACCGGAAGCAACTCGACCCGGCTTACCACTGTGGATGCAAAATGCCAAAACTATTGATAGTAGTATGAAGACAGTAGATCAGTTACAGGTACCGTCACTTATTAAACTTAATTTAATGTGTAAAAAGGCCCTCCGAAATTCCATATTACTAGTTTCACTTATCATGAGTTATTCGTATTGCTTTGCAGCCAAAGGATCATCAATTGGAGTTCAAGCAGAAAAGTGAGGAGTTGCAAAAGAAATGGAATGATACATGCTTGCAACTTCATGCTAATCATCACCGTAGTCTTGTCCCTGAGAGAATCACTCCTACAGCTCTATCTTTGACCGGATTGGGTTTGTATAATCCAAAGTTACTTTCTAGGCAACCTTTCCCGGGCAAAGCACAGCAAACAAGAAATCTTGAGAGTCCTCTGCAATTGACCCCTCATCAAATTTCTAGTGAATCTTCGCAACTGAAATTGCAACAAACTAGAAGTCTTGGAGAGTCTCTGCAGTTGCATTCAAATCTTTCCAGTAGCAAACCTTCACAGCATGCAAGTAGCCCTCCCCGTAGCCCTGTCCGGACAGACCTAGTTCTTGGGCCCACTAAAATTGCTGAAACAAGCCCTCAGAAAAAGAACAATGAGCCCGTGGTTAAAGACTTTTTGGGATGCCTATCTTCTGAACCGCAAGCCAAATTCAATCAATTGTTAAATAACAAGTTTGCTGACGCATTGGATGCAGACTCGTTTAAGAAGCTCCTTAAAGGTTTGATGGAGAACGCTTGGTGGCAGCCAGAAGCAGCTTCTGCTGTAGCAACTACTGTGACACAATGCAAATTAGGTCATGGAAAACAGCGTGGTGCTGGATCAAAGGGTAACATATGGCTACTGTTCACAGGTCCAGATAGGGTTGCTAAAAAGAAAATGGCATCTGTTCTTGCCGAGCATGTATGCGGGACCAGTCCTGTGAGAATATGTCTTGGGTCTCGGCGTGAAGATGAAGAATTCGATGCAGGCATTCGTGGTAAAACAGCACTTGATCGGATTGCAGAGGCAGTTCGGAGAAGCCCATTTTCTGTAATTATGCTGGAGGACATTGATGAAGCAGATTTGCTATTACGTGGGAGCATCAGACGTGCTATGGAGAGAGGGCGACTTACTAATTCTCACGGGCGTGAGATCAGTCTTGGGAATGTCATATTCATATTAACTGGAAATTGGTCAGCAGGAAATTTGAGAAACATTGATAATGGATGTTTTCTGGATGAAACTAAAATTGCTTCAACCAGCACCCGTGGCTGGCAGTTGCGTCTAAGTTTGGTTGAAAAGAGTGTAAAGCGGCGAGCAAGTTGGCTTCATGACAAAGATAGACAGACAAGGGCTAGGAAAGATTCGGGTCCTGGCATGTGCTTGGATCTAAATCTAGCAGCATATGCAGAGGATGACGGTTCGAATGATTCAAGTGATCTAACCAATGACCAGGAAACTGAACTTGGCCTTGATAACACTCAGTTCTCTGTTACCTCTGTGCCTCATGAGTTGGTCAATTCTGCTGATGCTGCGATCACCTTTAAGCCTGCTAATTTTGACCACATGCAACGTGAGATTGAGAAGACAATCACGAAGACTTTCTTGAATATACTAGACGAGACGCTTTCCTTGGAACTACAAGAAGAAGCTCTTCAAAAGATACTTGGTGGATTGTGGTTTGGTCGAACGAGTCTGCAAGATTGGGCCGAGAGAGTTCTAGTTCCTGCTTTCCACCAGCTCAAGTCGCGTTATTCGTCCAATGAATCAATGGCTGTTAGGCTCGAAGCCGATGAAATGTGTTCTGGTAGAGGGAGTGATGAAGAATGGCTTCCCAGTAAAATTTCAGTGATGGTGAATGGAGTAACAGTGTGAGCAGAAGAGAAATTGTTGGTATTTTTGTATTTTGTCATGGGCATAGATGTAAATAGGTTGTACACAATATAGCAAGGTAAAAAGAGAAAATTATATAGTGTTAGTGGGGTAGTGGGTAAAGAAGAGGATACTAGTAGACTATGTTATTCCTTCTCATATTTTTTCTAGATCTTGAGGTCATTTATTAATCTCTCAAAGTATTAATATGCAACACTAGGAACCCCCTTATATAAATGTTTATGTTCTATATTATGTGGAGATCAACAATAAGCAGAGGTATTCCTCACCTGTTTTGTGCAATCTATTATAGTATTTGTGCTGTTTCCATTTGTACGGTAAGTTGCTTATACACCAAAGACCTCGTGTTCTGGGTATCTTCCTCGCTCTACATGTGTCAAGGGTTCGTGTTCTGGGTATCTTCCTCGCTCTACATGTGTCAAGGGTTCGAAATTTATCAAAGACAAGGTGGTGAGTGTGTTGATTAGAAGGGTTCGAAATTTATCAAAGGCAAGGTGGTGAGTGTGTTGATTAGGAAAAAAAAGAAGCAAAGTTACATATACCAATCTATAATGATGTTGAAAGTATTCAACTACATATTGCTGCAATTTTGCTCATTTGAGAAAATAACGAATTCAGATTGGCTTATTAAAATCTCAATTCTATTTCATTGGTTTACAATTGCAGTTTTGCTCATTTGAGAAAAATAACGAATTCGGATTGGCTTATTAAAATCTCAATTTTATATCATTCGTTTACGATCCTATCATTTGACTGGTAAAATCAAAACATCAGCTCGATTCCGTTCATTTCATTCGTTACGGTCCTATCATTTGACTTATAATACCAAAACATCAGCTCGATTCCGCTTATTTACGGCCTACTCGAAAAGGATGGATTCAAATTGTTTTGCAATTTGCAAAATGAAGAAGCAGACAGACCCTGGTGTCCATTTGTTGGTATTCATCACATTCATAACCCACATACTTGGTCCCTTGTCCCATTATAGCCACCCTTGAAGATCTTATCCATGACTGCTCATCTACAACTCGCAGTAGTCCGTATCAGATACAGATGCAGTGCAACTGTTAGTACTTGATGCAATTCTTATCACAATCATACACTTAACTATTTAAACGATATGTAGAGAGAAGGCAAATTTTTGTATTGAACCAAAAAGTAGAAATAGAAATGGTTGGTTTTACTTTTACCTAATTAGTTCCGACAAATAAATGACGACTGATTCTGGTACGTCAACTTTACCACCATTTATAGCATGGAGTACTAAATTTTGTAATTTATTTCAAACCCTGTATCCGGCAAATATGCAACTACCCACCTATTTAATTTCTATTTAGCTCATGACTCATGAGTGACAACAGGGTGTATCTCATGATATTATACTATTTAACATTCCCTCTAAATTTTATGATATTTTTCGTTACAATTGACAATAATAAATACAATCAACAATAATATCAATACTAACAATAAATATTTAAATTAAATATTTAAATATTTAAATTGACAATAATAAATAAAGGTGGGAAGACTCGAAATCGAGTCTCTACTTGTACCGAACTCTGATACCATGTTAAGTGCACTAAAATCTTAAGGTGGTATAGTAAGACCCGAACAGAATTTTAAACCTTTTAACAAAAGTAGATTAATGTACTTATAATATAATGTTTACAAATATCTTTGATTATATATAATATGAAATTTTTAGTCAAAGTGGAATCAATTTGACCGCAAAAGTCAATGATAAATAGGGACGAAAGGAGTATGTTCGATTTTGATGTCGTCACCATTCATTTACATTGAAAAAAAGTTAAAATAAATATACATACAAATCAAGGATTTTCATAATTTTGATTCCGACGGTACGATTTTTTATTATTGAATTATTCATCTTTTTTCCAAAAACAAAATATTCTATTACTCCCTCTGTCCCGTTAAACGTTTTCCCTTTTGACTTTGTGTACTGTTCACGGTAAGCGATTGACTACTAATTTACGTCTAATTTATAATATCAAACATAGTGATGAGTGATTTTGTTGAATTCGTATTCATGAGTATTTTTTTTTTTGAAACTTATTCATGAGTATTTTAATACATTGAAATTTTTATATTTAATACTACTACGAAATTAAATATATTAACAATTAAAAATGTGCATTGACAAACGTATTTAACACAAATAGGAAATGTTTTTAGGCCCGGAGGGAGTATAGTTTTTATTCAACTAATCTTGTTAGTTGTTAGTTTAAAATTAAAGAGATATCAAAATGAGGTTAACATCCTTTATGTGATGGGTGAAGTGACCTTGTAATTAAAATACCTAAACTGCAACAAAGAGTAAAGACAAAGAAATACAAAGACTTTTGTTTATATAACAAACAAATAGAGCTACGCAACCTCAATTTGGGGGATCTTAGAGGGGGACCAATCACAAAAACTGACCAAACATAAATCTAGTGGCTTAAGACATTTTAATTTAGTTAGCTTTGATTTCATCTTTAACTTGATGGTTGACTTATGTATCTTTTAAAGTTTGAAAATTTACGTGATAATGATGTGTTTGGTTGCCATGAATTTTTTATATTAATTAAATCGACTCTGCGGTCGAACCCGGAATCGCAGCAGATAGTCAGATTCAATGTATTATGGATTTATAATTTGAAGCAGAATGGTGAGCATTGCCAGCTCCCCAACAACATAATTTGAAGTGGAGGTAGGGAAGTAATGCAAATGAGCTATTTTTGTACATCCTGGGCTTAAATTAGGATCATAAATCTTTCGGGGCTAAAATAATTTATCATTAATTTTTCGAGATTTATCGGGACTGAAAGTAAAATTCCTACAAGTTTTTAACAAAAAATGTGCTTTCATAAATATTTTTATATTAATGTATCAAAATTATTAATTCATGTAATTTGTATTTATATTTTAATTTTATTTCAAAATAAAATGTTTATTTTATAAGTTATAATTTACCAAACACATTGTCAACTAATAAATAATTTATACTTCAAATTATCCAAACACCTAAATAACTTATAATTTACAATATTTATATCACGTACATAACACTTTGTAACTTTAAGCCATAAGTTCTGGTCATTATTCGTTTTTGCCGCAGTGTTTCCGCCGCCCCTGATCAAGGGGCCATACAATTTGACCAAATTTGTCTGCTTTGCATTGATGTTTTGAACAACTTGACAAAACATTGATATAAATCTGTATAGGAGAAAGATATATTGGGCCTACTCCACGTGGTATAATGCGTGATGACATTTTGTGGGGAAGTCGCTGGACCTGTTTCGCTACTTGCTATTTATGGACTGATCCAGAAGTAGATAGTAGTAACTAGTAACCATCTTTACTATCTCCCTCAGGATGTTGACCGATTACGTTGTGTTTTCGTGTTTCTTTCCTTGCCGACGGCAAGTAAATTGAACATTAGTGATCCTCTAAGTTGAATGGTAAATTCGGATTCCGACCGGGGGGTTTAGTGGCCGTCAAAATCCGACTGAATTTCTGCTTACTGCCAAGTGTTCCATGTTCAAAGATTTTTTACAAGAAGTTGCGGTTGAGCCCGTTTAGTTGCGGTTGAGCCCGTTTAGTTGATTTTTCTTGCAAGTCATGAAGAAATGACCTTTGACTAACTTTCATGACTCGCAAGTCCAAAATGTTATAATTTAAGTACGTGCGAGGCACGGACCTCCACATATATTAAAATATTATCTCGAACAAATTTATATCTATACATAAATAATTTTTGAATACGATAAATAATTATTTTAACTTTTTACTGAATGTCTTACTTCTTTTTTTTTTCATACATACTATTAGAGCTGCATTAGATAACTTTAGTGGTGAGAGTTTATTTTCTATCGTATAGTTCGATTTTGACTTAACCGGAAAATTTTGAGGTTGAATATTTCTTAAAAGCTACATTATCCAAATAATAAAAAAAAATCAAAACTATATCATCATAACAAAAATATTTGAAATTATTTGTAGGGATATGCATCAGGTCACTTCGGGGTCGGGGATTCCAATCCCCACTCCTGATCCCAGAACACACCTTGAATCCGAAACGAAGTTTTTTTTCATTATCGATCTCCGCCAGAACGGGGATTTCCACGAGGATGCGGGAAATAATTAAAAATATTTTTTTTTGTATTTTTTGTATTTTTTTAAAAAATAATCAACTAATTTGTAATATATATAAACATTGATAATATATCATATTTTCAATATCAAATCATAATAAAACTGATTTATAATGTCAATGAATGACAAATTAAAAATATATATTATGTTATAATATTAAAAAAATAGGTCAATAAAATTACAGATTATTTTAATATTATTATAATTTTTTGAATACTATTTTTTATAAAAATTTATTTAATA
Organism: Apium graveolens; assembly: GCF_009905375.1. Classification (NCBI taxonomy): domain Eukaryota; kingdom Viridiplantae; phylum Streptophyta; class Magnoliopsida; order Apiales; family Apiaceae; genus Apium; species Apium graveolens. The sequence goes on from NC_133648.1 coordinate 314,032,691, forward strand.
AAATATATAAAAAATATATACCTCATCCTGATATATACATATACATATATATATAACAAATCGGGGTTAATTAAGAAAATTTATAAATGTGAAGTGAGTGAAACAAATTGAATATGAATATGAGATTAGTGAAATAAATATTAGGTGGTGTCATTTTTAAAATTTTATAATAAAACTATAAAAACTAAATAAAAAGTAGGCACGCAACTAATATAAACCAATATTTTATTTTACTCAAAAATTAAAGTAATAAAAAAGAATTTGATAAAAAGATGGGACGTGAAATATCTAATAAGAATTTTAAAATTAACTCAAGAAGTGATGTAGTACAATGGTAATGATATGAAATGTTTGAGTAGGAGATTTACGGTTCGATTCTTAGTAGATACAATACTATAACTATTTTTAACAAAAATTCTATGAGGATGACATTTTTATAACTTCCCAACATAAAAGGGTAAAATTGTAATTTGGCAGCCATTAAAACGGCTCAATTTGTCCCTAGTCCTCTTTTAATATATATTTTAATATATAGAAGAAGACTTTAGTAATACTAATATTTTTTTTACTAATTAAGCTTAGAACATCTCGAGTAAGGTGTTGTAGTTACCAACCTTGTCAAATCATCACATATATTAATATTTTATTTTTAGTCAATTTTATACGATATTGACAACATTTTATTCCAATAGTTAGCATTTCCCAACATGATCCCTCAATTAAATTATAAATACCACATAAATTAAAAAGAAGTATTATTGATATTCAATTTTTACACTTGTAGATGTATTTTAACCGTTTTGAAAAATTGCTTTGGCAACCTGATGAGAGTCACTAATATATCAGCAGAAAATTCTACAACAAATACAAGAGTCAACTCACAAAAGGACAAAGAGATTTTAGAAGAAATTATTGTTAGTACCAGCTAAGAGTTTGTTATAACCTGTAGTTAAATAAGCATTTAGCTGATAGGTTAAAACATAGATCTGATTGTAACATTATATCATTCTTCTTTTTCTTTAATAAATACAACATTACAGTTTGCTTGATTAAGCTCCATTAATGGAGCTGACATGGTATCAGAGCATAGATCTCTGTGTCTATGTCTATACGCATTCCGCTGTTCATATCAATTATTTTCTAATTTTTTCTCTTTATCTCTCTCTTTCTCAATCTCTCTCAATTGAATCTTAATTGAATCTCTCTCTGATTACTATATGCAATTACAGAGTACTTGCTGAAAATTTGATCAGTTTCTGAAATCAAACAATTCAACAATGGAGTCATCTTCGTCGTATTTACATGTTGCAACTAACACATTCACAAGTGTCATCGTCGATGCTAATCATCCGTACTTTCTTCATCCATCCGATCATACAGGTTTAATCCTTCTTACTATTACGTCAACTGAGCAAAACTATAAACAGTGGATGAGATAAATGAGAATTGCGTTACCGTCTAAGCTAAAATTAGGTTTTATTGATGGATCATACACTAAACCTGCGACTAATGCTACTTTTATTCTACACTGGACTCGATGTAATAAAATTGTGATTTCGTGGATATTGAACACTTTTTCTCCAGAAATCGGTCAAAGTGTAATGTATATGAGTGTCGCAAAAGTTATTTGGGATGATTTTGTTATCAGATTTGCTCAAACAAATGTGCCTAAACTGTTTAATCTGAGAAAAGAAATTGCTTCTTTGAATCAAGGGAATATGTCAATCTCTGCTTAATTCACTAAATTTAGAACTCTTAATGATGAAATGGATGTTCTCTCTGCTGCCCCACGCTGTGATTGTGGCAAGTGTTCATGTAGCATTAATACAAAGCTAGATGATTTTAGTTAGAGTACAAAATTGTCTCAGTTTCTCATGGGATTAGGGGATCAATATACAGCTATAAAAGGACATTTGTTACTTATGAATCCTATTCCTAGTCTGAGCTCGGCTTATAACATATTGATGCAAGAGGAAAATCAAAGGGAGTTTGGTAATAGTGTTGTTCAAATGGACTCTGTAGCTTTAGCTGTTACTCATGGAGGAAATGCATCTACATCTGGTGGAAATAATCATAAGTTTAGCAAACCAAATCCTTGTAAACATACTGTAACAAATGCCTATGTTGTGTGTGAAGTATGTCTTCTTTCAGGACATAGTAAGGAAAAGTGTTTTTGTGTTCATGGTTACCCTTCCTGGCACATACTATTTCGGAAACCTAAACCGAAACCTAAATATTCAGTAAAATATGCTCATGCCTACAATGTAATTTCTGAGAATACTGATCAAAATTCTATTTCAAAATCTGGTAATGAATCTGTAGGTTTTACTAGTGCTCAATGCCAACAACTTATGAACATGATTCAAAGTGGCTTAAATGAGCTATCTGCTCTTGCTTCCTCATCTGCTGGTTCTTTTTGCTGATAAGAGTCAAGTGTCAACTATTCTTACAAACTTTTTAGCCTATGTTCACAAACAATTTTCGACTGATGTCAAAGTCCTTAGAACGGATAATGGTTCTGAGTTTTTTGAGTACCAATTTTCAGTCGCATTTGACTTCCTTTGGTGTCATTCATCAGAAAAGTTATGTTTATACTCCACAACAAAATGGTGTTGCGGAGGGAAAATATCAAACTCTCCTTAACACAGCTAGAGCATTAAGACTTCAAGCATCACTTCTCATCCATTTTTGGGGTGATTGTATTCTTACAGCCACATACCTTATCAATAGAATCCATGTTCAAACTCTGCAGGGTCACTCTCCATATCATATCTTGTTTAATAAACCTCCATCGTATGATCATATCAAAGTCTTTGGTTCTCTGTCTACAAACACTATGCCTCATAAAGACAAGTTCAATAATAGGGCACACCAATGCTTATTTCTTGGATATCCTTTTTCACAAAAGGCTTACACAGTTATGGACCTTGACACTCGAAAGGTGTTTATTTCTCGTGATGCTATTTTTACTGAAAGTGTGTTTTCTTTTAAATCCATGTCTGCTAGTACTCCTTCTCATTTATCAAATATTGATCTTACTTGTTCTTCTGATCCTCTATATGAGTCTGATTCTTCTGCTCCTGTTCTTATTGATCAACCCATTTGTAATACACCTCAATCATCGGCTTTTAATATTATTACTCCAGAATCAACTCTTATTTCTAATATTCCTCAATACACTGATACTCCTCCTGTTCCACCACCTCCACCATCTCTCAGACATAGTACTAGAGTCAAACATATACCATCTAAGTTTCAAGATTTTGTTGGTCTACCAAAACCTGTAGGTACCACTGTAAACAATTTGACAGTGTTTTAACCTCACTATCAACATTTTATAGCCAATATTTCTCAAGTTCATGAACCTGTTTCTTATAAAGCTGCTTGTCAACACTCAGTGTGATGTAAGGCTATGGCCCTTGAATTAGCTTAAAGAGATATGTCCTAAGTCCAATCATGTATGAGGATTTAGGAATAACTTTTATGTAATCTGTTTTGATTTCATTGATATTAATAAAAGACCTCCATCTTTCCATTAACGTAAAGCTTCTTAAGGTAAACATACTGAACTACGAATTAAATATTATTTTTCGCATGGATCCTGCGGAGGGTTACGTTTTTTTTAAGATTTAAATTTACGTTTTCGCTGCGTTTATGTGCTAAAACCCTTCAAAGGCATCAGAGCTACTTGCGAAAAGTTTTTAATTCGTTTATGTGTTTAACTGTTTTCGATATTTGAGCATGTACGTGATTCGCCATGATTTGATGTTGATATATTATGCTTATATATGTATGGTTTTGAATATATGATATTCATGTGAGTTGTATAATCATAATATGATTATGTAATCTGTATATATACTGATATATACATGATTTATGTTTGTTCTAATTATGAGAATCATATTAGATACGGATTCTGAATTGGCTGCTGCAGATTTGCTGAAATCTGGGTCTGGTGTCCAATTTACGCAAACGAGCGTCTAAACAAAACTGATAGCTAAAGCTATCAACGACTCGTTTCTAAGGCGTTTGACGTCGTTTACTGCCCGTAAATAGTGATTCTTGTTTTTCTGATTTGATTATGATTTTTCTGATTTTTGTCATATTTTCTTTTTATGATTAGATCATGGATAATATGATATGTTAAGATCAGATTATGTGTTTTAACACGCTTTTATGTGTTGTATGAGCATGGTGGATGGTTATGGGCTTTCGACCTTAGTGTAATGGTTTTGGTTTTGGATTTAAATACGACTTGCATGTCGTCAATCTTTGTAATCATAAATCTCGAATGTAACTCGAGTTATTCTTGTAAGTTCATTAGATTAGTTTTACTTTCAATCATGTAATGTAATTGAAGACTCAAGAAGGTTATCCAATGGAGGTGATACAAAGAAGAAGACGAGGCATACAAGAAGTCTAAACAAAGAAGAAGCCTTATGAAATAAGTAGTTGTATTTATTTCCATCACCATATTAGATTGACCTTGATCTTTATCATGAGCTTGATAAAGATCACATAGGATGGGGCCATAACCAAACATATTTACTTTATTGCACTTTACATTTACTTGTTTATTTAATTTTATATATGAGATATATGCCTATGTTTACCATGCGATGATAGATTTAGGTGAACTTAAATCAATATAAGGTGTGCTCTAGAAAATCTAAAATAGGAATCGTTCCTTGCCTTAACAATAAATATTATGAATACGATCATGAGATTCTTGTGTTTATGAAACACGTAATTGAATATGAATTTTCAATATTGAGAGAAGGGATGATTCTGTCAACAACAGATTTCTATCTGTAAGAAAGGGTTATTAAGTGACGCCTCTTGACAATGCTCCACCCGATCTGTGAATCATCTGATTATCGATTATTGATTTGAAATATTTAATTTAAAAGGAAAAATCTCTTTATAATATGATTATGATTGTAACGTAATATAATCCCTCTAAAATTAAATAATATCAAGTAGTAATTGGTCAATGACACATCGGGCTTGTGTCGGTCATAGCCTTCCAACATGGTAGAAAGTGGTTCTTATTTTTAAATCATTGTCCTTTCGTGCTACAGCCGAGGGCTTTTATTTCGAAATAAGAAATACTTGTCTATTACATAGAGATGTGTACATTGAATTAGAATCTAAAGGTCGGTACGTGCTACAGCCGTGGGCCGTTGGAGACTGATTCAATTGTACGAAATGTTGGGTTAGACTTGACTTAGAATATTGAGTTTGTCGTGCCACAGTCGTGACTCAATTATTCAAGAGGCCAAACTTATATTAGGGAATAACATAAGATGTAATTGACAAGAGTTGTCTGCCTATTGAACATCACATGACGTTTCGTGCCATAGCCGAGGTTGTGTGATGAAATGTAGGATCCCTATTCCCACTAGCATTATGAATGCTTAATTTTCACTTAGGGGTTGAAAAAAAATTAGATAAACTAGTGGGAGATACTTATGAATAAAGATCCGATTCATATAGTGTTTTGAAATGAAATTTAATATTTTCTAAGTGTTGTTATGTGTTTATCATTTACAGATTTACTATATTCGTCATGTCTTCTGCACTATCACTTCGGAGCATACTAGATGCTCACAAGTTGACTGGTCCTAATTTAGCTCTTTGTTTTCACTGTAACAAGTTGGGGCACTGGAAGAGGAACTGCAAGGTTTACCTTGCAGAATTGAAGAAGAAGAAGGGTAGTAAGACTACCGCTTCTGATTCAGGCATGTTCATGATCGAAGTTAATATGTCACTAGGTCAAATTTCTACTTGGGTATTAGATACCTCCTGTGGTTCTCATATTTGTAATTCGGTGCAAGGACTAAAGGGAAGTAGGACTCTTGAAAAAGATGAGGTGATTCTACGTATGGGCAATGGAGCAAGGGTTGCGGCCATATCTGTAGGATCATTTAGTTTACATATGCCTACGGGCAAGACTATTATTTTGAATAATTGTTATTACGTTCCCTCTATTGTGAGGAATATTGTTTCTATTCCTATGTTGGATGTGGATGGTTTTTCATTTATTATTAAGAATAATGAATGTTCTATCCTTAGAGATAATGTTCTTTTTGGACGTGGCATTTTAAATAATGGTCTGTATGTATGTGACGTAGAGCATGATTTACTTCAGATTGAACAAACTAATAAAAGAAAATGGGGTGATGAAAAGCTGACCTATTTATGGCACTGTAGGCTAGGTCATATTAGTGAAAATAAACTGCAGACATTGCATAAGGAAGGGTTACTTGACCCCTTTGATTTTGAATCATATCCTACATGCGAGTCTTGTCTATTGGGTAAAATGACCAAATCTCCATTTAGTGGACATGGAGAGAGGGCTGCAGATTAGCTAGGATTGGTACACACAGATGTATGTGGACCAATGTCTACGCAAGCCATGGGTGGATTTTCGTACTTCATTACTTTCATAGATGATAGATCTAGATTCAGATATGTGTATTTGATGAAACACAAGTCTGAAGCCTTTGAAAAGTTCAAAGAATATAAACATGAAGTGGAGAAACAAACCAAACACAGTATTATAACTCTTCGATCAGATCGAGGTGGTGAATACTTGAATGGAGAGTTTCTAGATTATCTCAAAGAAAATGGTATAGTCTCCCAGTGGACTCCTCCATATACTCCACAGTTAAATGGGGTATCTGAAAGGAGAAATCGAACTTTGTTAGACATGGTTCGGTCCATGATGAGCTTTGCGAATCTTCCAGTATTCCTATGGGGTTATGTATTGGAAACCTCAACGTATTTACTGAATATGGTGCCTTCCAAATCTGTTCCTCAAACACCATATGAGATATGGAAAGAAAGGAAACCGAGTCTTAAACACGTTAAGATTTGGGGATGTCCAGCTTATGTCAAGAAAGTTGACCCAGATAAGCTGGAATCTTGATCCGTAAAATGTAATTTTGTGGGATATCCTAAAGAGACTTTGGGGTGTTACTTTTACACCTATCATCGGGTGTTTGTCTCTAGACATGCTACCTTCTTGGAAAAGGAGTTTATCCTTGAAGAAAACAGTGGGAGAAAAATTGAACTTGATGAAGTTCAAGAAGCACAAACTACTACGGATCAAGTGGAAACACCTGTACACACTAAATAACCTTCTGTGAAACATACCATTCGTAGGACAGGGAGAGTGTCTCGCCAACCTGAGAGGTATTATGGCCTTGTCATTGAGAATGACAATGAGTTGTCAATCATTGATGATGACGACCCTGTGACCTATAATGAGGCTATGAGTAGTGTTGACTCGGAGAAATGGCATAGTGCCATGAAATCCGAAATGGAATCTATGTATACCAACCAAGTATGGACTCTGGTTGAGGCGCCTGAAGGTGTTAAACCTATTGGGTGCAAGTGGGTATACAAAATAAAGATTGGAGCAGATGGCCAGGTGGAGACCTATAAGGCCAGGCTCGTGGCAAAAGGATTCAAACAAAGGCAAGGGATTGACTTTGATGAAACTTTTTCACCTGTAGCCCTGTTAAAATCAATTCGGATTTTGCTTGCGATTGCTGCTTACTACGACTATGAGATCTGACAAATGGACGTGAAAACGGCCTTCCTCAATGGGGAACTTGAGGAGGAAGTGTATATGACACAGCCAGAGGGTTTTCTTTACAAGGGAAATGAACAGCTAGTGTGTAAGCTGCTGCGAACCATATATGGTTTAAGGCAAGCTTCTCGTAGATGGAACATTCGTTTTGATGAGACAATCAAAGAGTTTATTTTTATCAAAAACATAGATGAACCATGTGTCTACAAGAAGGTTAGTGGGAGCGCGGTAATATTTCTTGTATTGTATGTAGATGACATACTTCTTATAGGAAATGATATACCGATGCTACAATCAGTCAAAGTATGGCTATCAAAGAACTTCACCATGAAGGACTTGGGAGAAACATCCTACATTCTCGGTATGAAGATCTATAGAGATAGATCTAGAAGAATGATAGGTCTTACCCAGGGTAAATACATCCCAAAAGTGCTTAAAAGGTTTAGCATGGAAAACTCCAAAAGAGGTCTCATACCGATGAGCCATGGAGTGTCCCTTTCCGAAAAATGTCTCCTAAGACACCTGAGGAAAGAGAGCATGTGAGTAAGATTCCTTATGCTTCAGCAATAGGATCTATCATGTACGCGATGTTGTGTACAAGGCCTGATGTTGCTTATTCAATTAGTGTGACGAGCAGATATCAGTCCAATCCAGGTAAAGACCACTGGAAAGCAGTGAAAAACATCCTTAAGTACTTGCGAAGGACTCAGGACATTTTTCTTGTTTTTGGTGGTGAATCTGAGTTGAAAATAGAGGGTTATACTGACTCTAGTTTTCAATCAGAAAGTGATAGCAAATCCATGTCAGGGTACGTGTTTACTCTAAATGATGGTGCGATTAGTTGGAAGAGTTCGAAACAGTCTAAAACGGCTAACTCCACAGCGGAAGCAGAATATATAGCTGCAAGTGAGGCTGCAAAAGAAGCCGTTTGGATGAGGAAATTTATTTCTGAGTTGGGATTTGTTCCTAGCGTTGAAGAGCCTATTGTGTTGTATTGTGATAACAACGCATCAATAGCACAAGCCAAGGAACCTAGGTCTCATAAAAATTCCAAACATGTCATGCGGCACTTTCATCTGATTAGGGAGATTGTTGAAAGAGGAGATGTCAACGTCGAGAGAGTTGACACACATAACAACGTAGCAGACCCACTCACAAAGCCACTTTCTCAGAGTCACTTTGATCGTCATAAAGACAAGATGGGTATTAGATACCAGAGTGATTGGCTTTAGTACAAGTGGGAGATTGAAAGAGATATGTCCTAAGTCAAATCATGTATGAAGATTTAGGAATAAATTTTATGTAATCTGTTTTGATTTCATAGATATTAATAAAAGACTTGTTTTGTTTTTATTGCGGGCTCTATCTATTTAAATGTTTAAATAAGATATACCACAGTTTAGAGTAAAGCTTTTTATGGATTGTGATGGGATCATAATAATGAGACCTAAAAGATGATAACTCTAAACTAAATAGTTCCTGGTCGTAGGATTACTAACTGGTAATTAATAATCCGCAAAGATCGGTACATACTATGCTTGCTTTATTATGAAGGATGTCTGTTCTCATAGACATTTATGTGGTGACACTATAGCTAGTATGTAGGTGCTTATTATAGAATAAGTTCACTGAACATGACTCACACAGCTGAACAACTGATGGAGTTCACTCACGTGTCAGCAGTTGTTCACATAGTGATAGTTGTACAAGTATCCTTAGACTTGAGGTCATCATAGTCATCTTGTGTACACTGAACTATGCTTTGGTTTAGTTCTTAGTCCCAAGGGACAATTATAAGGGCTCTACTGGGTATAAAAATTTGTACACGAAGATAGTGTATGATCAATAAAGGATCTACCCTTCTAGTGAAGGAAGAGAATGTTCAATGCTGATCCACTTATGCTAGTTCAGGAATCTCTGGCCAGGGTGAATGATATTAGAAAGGAGTTTCTAATTTACATTAAATAGTGAATGAGAAAGCAAGTGATTAAATAAGATAGGCTTGACACAAGTTCCATGCCATGTATTTAATCGTGACATTGCAGGGTAGAAGGAATTGATTGTACGGTAACTACTCACTGAATAGGTTCTTGGTATTCTAAGCAGTGAATTCGTATTATCCGGATAGTCGCGATATGCTGAGAAGTATTCTTCACGATGTAGAATAAATATGATTAATTAATTAATCATATTTAATGAATTAGAGAATTTATATAAATAATGATAAAATAGTTTTATTATTATTTATTTCTACTACCGGCTTAATATTGAACCTACAGGGTCACACCATAAAAGAGAATGATTTAATGGTGGAGGAATTAATTAATAATGGCTGATAATTATTTATTTATGAAATAAATAATTAATTGGTAAATTTAATAATTGATTAAATGAGATTTAATTGATTATAAATTAAGTAAGAAAAGGTTCTTAATATTATTAATTAAGAATTTAATTTTTGGAAATTAAATCAAGTGAGAGAATTATTTCTAAAGAGTTTAGAAAAAGGATTAATAATTAAAAGGTGTTTTAATTATTAGTGAGAATAATAAAGGGTTAATAATAATAATATTTTATGGGAAAATTTTCAGCTGAAAATTTTGCCTATAAGTATACTATTATAGACCATATTTTTGCCTCAACCAAAAAGATTTACAAAACCCTAATTCTCTCCATCTCCTCCTCCTTCATTACATCGTTTTCTTGGTGGATACCGGTGGAGTGCTTCACACTTGAGGAGCAGCTGCTAAGGGTCTCCGTTCATCGTTTTTGGATCGCTATTAAAGACCTCCATCTTTCCATTAACGTAAAGTTTCTTAAGGTAAACATACTGAACTACGAATTAAATATTATTTTTCGCATGGATCCTGCGGAGGTTTTTTTTTTTTTTAAGATTTAAATTTAAGGTTTCGCCGCGTTTATGTGCTAAAAACCCTTCATTAACTGCTCTTGAGGCCAACAAAACTTGGAAGATTATGCCTCTTCCACCTGGTAAACGTGTGGTGAGTTGTAAATGGCTTTACAAAGTTAAATTCAATCATGATGGCACTGTTGAGGGGTATAAGGCCCGTTTGGTAGCCAGAGGTTTCACCCAAACAGAAGGTCTTGATTATTTTGATACTTTCGCTCTGGTGGCAAAAATGTCTATTGTTCGAGTCTTATTGTCTTTGGCTGCTGTTAGTGAGTGGTCTGTTACTCAAATGGACGTTACTAATGCTTTCTTATACGATGATCTTGAAGAGGAGGTTTATTTGTCCATACCCCAAGGTTATTGCCTCCCTATTGAGTTTGCAGGTTATGATTCTACTGTTCCTATGGGTTTAAGCAATCTCCTAGAAAGTGGTTTATCAAATTCAAATATGTTCCGTTACCTTATGGCTTTATACAAGCAAGCTCGGATCACAACTTGTTTGTCTTAACCACATCTGCTAGCTTTCTGGTTGTTTTAGTATATGTAGATGACATCTTAGTTGTGGGTAATAATAAGTTGATTATCTCTGATTTAAAGCTCATTTAGCTAGTCATTTTAAAATCAAAGATTTGGGACCGATCAAATATTTTTTGGGTATAGAAGCTGCTCATTCAGATAAAGAGATTTATCTTAATCACAACAAGTACATTCTGAATATCATTAAAGATGCTGGACTATCAAATGCAAAGGTTGCCACTGTTCCTATTGAACAGAACCACACTTTGTTGAGCAACATTTTGTCTCCATTTCTGATAGATCCGGCTCCTTACAACCGTTTGGTGGGTCGACTAATCTACCTTACTATTACATGCCCCGATCTTTCATGTGCAGTTCATGTATTGTCCCAGTTTCTTACTTCTCCACGACAATGTCACTTGGATGCTGCTCATTGTGTAGTTCGCTATCTAAAGCATACAGTTGGTTAGGGTCTGTTGTTATCTGCTTCAAGCCCACTGCAATTGACAGCTTATGCTGATGCAGACTGGGGGTTGTCCCAACACTCGTCAATCATTAACAGGGTATTGTGTTACTTTGGGTTCGTCTTTGCTGTCCTAGAAATCAAAACGCTAATCTACGGTTTTTCGTTACTCAGCAGAGGCCGAGTATCAGGCACTTGGTGATGTTTGTTGTGAAATTACATGGGTGTTAAATTTCTTTCGTGAACTTGATGTAGATAAATTGCAGCATGTTACGCTGTTTTGTGACAATCATTCTACCCTCTGCATAACATCTAATCATGTGTTTCATGAACGCACCAAACATATTAAAATTGATTCACCTTGTGCGTGAAAAACTTCAAAAATATGTTATCTCTCCCACTTATATTGCTTCGAAAGAACAATCTGCTGATTTGCTTACAAAGACCATTCCCTCTTATTCCATGTGTTATCTTTTGTCTAAGCTCGTAGTGCTTAATCTTTTCACGTCTCCAAGCTTGAGGGTAAGCTCTTAGCTTTTGAGACATCTTTTAGCGCTCAGTAATGCTAGCGTTTTAGTCCATCTTACAGCCAACCAAGTGTTCAGGTTTTCACCGGAGGTTTGGAAATCTAGAAAAGAGAGAGAGTACTGGTGCAAGGATGTCTTGTGATGGGCTTTTTAGTGGCAAAACATGTTTCCTTTTTTAGGGCCTGCTGGAATGTTTTTGCCATAAAATACAAGTTGAGGGAGAAATATTAGTCGTTTGAATGACGTTCTTGTTTGGGCCCAAGATGATCAACTTAAAAAAAAAAAAGAAGAACAAGTTCAGAGGCTCCATTACAAGTCTAATTAGCGTGTATGCATTTACAAGTCTATTTAGCATGTCTGCATTTCATGATTTCATCCAGATGACAACTCCAAAGATGCTTCATTTACCATATCGTTTCCAGGTGCCTCCGGTATTCATCGCCTCACCGGTTCTTTAAGGAACGTAAATGACTTCCATTTCTTCTGTTCCAGCTCGCTCAAGAACTAATTTTGGCCGCTACCAAATTGAACGGAAGCGTTAATACCTGGCACAGCCCTCCAATTCCAAAGCAGCGTCGAGGAAGGATCATATGGCTAGCTAGCACAGTTGATTATACGGCGAACGCTTGAATGCTTTCAAATGAAGTTGAGAAAATCTATCTGCTCTTGCTGCACTTGCGAAACCAATCCGTTATTATGCTACACTTCGACAAAATTTAAAATGCCAAGCTCAACACATATAAAGGTTTTGATTACATGAATGACAATTAAAGATGTTCTTTACTACCCTTCTTAGTTCATAATCATATGCTGCATCTATTAATTTAATTTTAACATGCCTGGGCAATAAGAAAATATCTACATCTATCTTTAGCAGTTCAGCCCCTGATTTTCAAAGTCTTATATCATAAAATACATAAAAGAAAGGGGACGGCTTAATTCCAAAATTCCTGAAAGGATTCAAATTGCACAAAAGTATAAACTTGTCTTCATCTACTGAGGGAGATTTTCATTCCATAACATAACATGCTAGAAAAAGAACTCGGGCAGAACAAGACAAGACGAGTACTTACAAGTATCGTGATTCATGTATCAGAAGACATTGAAATTTCAGGTATACATTAAAAGAGCTAAAGAGACTAATATTTACAAAAGACAAAGTTAAACTTCCTAGAGGGACGGAGAAAGTTCGCATGTCAAATGGTAACTGTAAGATCCTCAATCAAGTACTACAGTAAATTTCACGATTGGATTTTAGGTGAACCTGTAATGAGAGTATGTTTTGTACAAAGCTCCGTTTATACCCCCCCCCCCCCAACTTTAGATTAGAGCCCCCTTCTTCTCAGACACTGACCAGCTGTAAATAGCAACTGCACTAGTCTAACCTTAATTTCATTCACTGAAATAGAAACAATGATTGCTCAATTTAAACCACTTGAACAAGTACCATCTCAACAAGATCCTTCAAATGAGGCATGAAAATTTGGAGACTTTGGAAGCTGCACAGTTGCAGCTGAGAGACCTTGAAGCATTTTAATGACGTCATCAGTATCATCTAAATAGTACTTGGCCATACTTGGTTTTTGACCTACAGTGCATGCAAATACTTCTGCTATGGCAGGCGAGGATGGGTTGGCTATAGAGCATGCAATTTTCTCAAACATGTCTTCATCTGAGCGGTCATCACCTATGCAGAGTACAAAATCTGGTGGTGTACCAGCAGCCTGCATGCTTGCTATTAGACTCTCAACAACTACACCCTTGCTTACACCCTGCAAAACATATAAAGCATCATTACAAACATGATTGCATGATAAAACATATTGAATCTTGTAGTCCAAATATAACATGACATACACATCAACGAGACATGACAGTATACTGTTTGGAATCCTATATTCACTATAATAAACATATGACCTTTAATACGATGTGCAAATCAAATGCTTCACTAGTATTCCTACACATGAAATTTCTAGCCACGTATAAGCATTACATATTTAGTATACCTGTGGTTTTACTTCAACAATATGCTGTCCCCTTTTAACAACTACCGGTTCATTGGCAAGCACATTTTCAAGATGATTATGCAGCTCTTTTGCCTGCGCTGAACCGAAGTCAGTGTCTGCTTCTTGATGGTGCCAAACCAGAGCGCTTTCCTTCTGCTCAATAAAAGAACCATCAGTGGCCTCTGTATAATGCTCCATTACAGGCAGTGCCATCTTCTTCCACTCAAAATCCACAGCCGACACACCGGATTCCCATGGTGAATCCTTTGTCCACCTAATAAATTCAATAACAATCAGATAAATCATGGAGAAAATATGTACAAGATTAAAAATCACAAAAGGAGGTGCTTTCCAATTGCAGCAAAGGAAAGTAGATGTAGTACCTTGTAAAATAACCATGTTCAGCAGATAGACCGAGCCTCTCACATGGAGAAAACCATTTGCTTAAAGATTCTTTGTCTCTGCCACTCACTATAAAGACGACATTTTTTGGATCGTTGCATAATTCATTTAGTACTGAGATAACTTCATTGCTCGGGGTCTTTTCAACTGAACCCTGTGGCATCACGGTGCCATCGTAATCCAGCAGAATAAGACGGCTACTAGTTTTTTTATAGGAAGAGACAATGTGCTCCACAGAGAGTTTCCTAAAGTTAGGACCCAATGCAACAATTCTGAAACCCAAGCCAAACCCAATTCCCCAGCACCTCTTACTGTAATGGTCTCTGCAAGCTCTCTCGAGGTCTTGGTCAAAACTCCTCGCCCAATAAGCAACATCATGAGAACTGACATACTTATAATGCTTCTCATGTCGCATTTGTTTCTCATTATCTGACATTGTGACAGCCAAAGTCATTGCGTCAGACACGCTATCGATATTCCAAGGATTAACCCGGATTGCTCCACTGAGAGATGGAGAACAGCCTATAAATTCAGATACAATAATCACACTCTTCCTTGGAAATTCCGTCCCATCGACTCCCATCGCCTTGTCTATTTCAGGACTACCCTGCCTCGAAACCGTGTACTTATAGGGCACCAAGTTCATCCCATCCCTTACAGCATTCACCACAACGCACTCAGAAATTGCGAAGTACGCCACTTTCTCTTGAGTTGAAACAGGACCATTGACAAAAACAATCGGCTCATATCCAGGATGACCAAACTTTTCATTAATCTCACCCGCAACTTTATTCGTCTCATTCTGAACTTCTTGAATATCCTGCCCCCGACTTCTTGCCGGATTCACAATCTGCACCAAAACCACCTTCCCCCTCAACTCCGGATGCTCCTCCAAAAGCTGTCCCATAGCTAAAAACTTCAAACTTATCCCCTTAAACATATCCATATCATCAACACCAAGCATAACAATTTTCCCTCTATACCTCTCCACCAACTCCTTAACCTTATCCCCAGTCTCCCCCAACGACTTAACCGACTCAATCTGATCCATATGAATACCAACCGGCAAAATCTTAACACTCACAGTCCTCCCATAATACTCAAGCTCAATATACCCTCTTTTCGACTGATAATCCAACCCAAGCAATCGACTACAACACGACAAAAAATGCCTAGCATAATCAAAAGTATGAAACCCCACAAGATCACAATTCAAAAAAGCCCTCAAAATCTCATCCCTAACAGGCAATGTTCTATAAATCTCCGACGAAGGAAAAGGACTATGCAGAAAAAACCCGAGTTTTAATCTATGAAATCTTTTCCTCAACAAAGTAGGCAAAACCATAAGATGATAATCATGAATCCAAACATAATCCTCATCAGGGTTAATGACTTCCATAACTTTATCAGCAAAAATCTTATTAGCTGACACATAAGCCTTCCATAAAAGCCTATCAAATCTAACACCATGATGTGAAGTAACAGGCAACATATAATGAAATAAAGGCCATAAATAATGCTTACAAAACCCGTGATAAAATTTGTTCAATAAATCAACAGATAAAAAAGTTGGAACACATTGAAACTTATCTAACAACAATTGTGCCACTTCTTCTTGATCATTCGGGTCGATTTGAACCGATAAAGATCCGATAAAAACAAACTGAACATCACTATTAAACCCATCTTTAAGCTGTAAAACAAGCGCATCTTTATCCCAATCAAAACTAAACTTCTGGGTATCTTTATTTAGCTCAGCTTTGATGGGTAATTGATTAGCTACAATGATTCTACGTTGAGGTGCCGAAACGACGTCATTTTGGGGGTCAAGCAAATTCATGATTCTTGGGATTCGAGTTTTATCAGGAGACGTGTAATCATCGAGATTTAGAAGATTAAAATACGATCTTGACAACATTTAAGCTAAAAAGATTGAATCTTGAAGGAGAAAAATGGTGGGTTTGAGAGTTGTGTGTGTTTTAGTGTGTGAAAGTGTAGATACAAAGGGTGTGTGTAAGTATAGTTTAATGTATATATGGTTGAAGGGGAAAGAAGGTGATGGGTGGTAATGGATAAGAACGAAAGACGAGACCGACTAACTAATGTTGGTGTTTTTTTTAAGGATTTGATGGACGGTCTGGATTTGGGTTTTGACACCTCATTCTTATCATGCTCATTCATCACCACTTTCTTATCTTCCTTTCCTATTTTTGTTAATTTCAATTATAGAAATGCTAAAATAAACTCCGAATTTTAAAACCGTTCCCGAATACTAATATCACATTTCAAAATAATAATGATAAAAGGACATTCCGTGTACATATGTAAATGTTCATGAATTAAAACGTGATTATTATTAGGTTGCTTTTTCGTCGTGAAAGATTTTAAAACGGATTGGATTTTCTTTTATTTTTGTCAAATATGACTTATAATTTTATAAATAAGTACTTGTTTTAGAAAAATTCGGGATTGATAAGGATCAAACCCGTGACTTAAAACGATACATGATAAACTTTTAAGCACTTTGATTAAATTATCTTTTAATAAAGTAGTGGCATGAATTTATTTTATTTTTGGCAGTTGAAAATTACTTAATTAAGTATGGTTTTTATTTTTAAAAGAAAATAAATTATGGCATGTTGAAAATATTTTAATGGGGATAATTGGATTGTTAGTAGGTAATCGGTGGGTGGTTATATTGGAAACATTAGAGTAGACTGAATTATGGCGAGAGACGCGTGGCATCCCTCCACTAAGTCTAAAGCTTCGTATAATTTTGTTTTTGGTAAATTTTATATTGAAAATAATTAATAATAAATTGAAAATGAAGGAATACTTAATACTCATTTAATAAACTAATTATTAACAAATATGTAAATCTATTTTTATATTTGAAGTTGGCAGAAACCCAGAAATGAAGTTGTAAAGTGAAACTCGAAATCATTATTATTAGTATATGTATTATAATTATACTACAATATTAAACTAACACCATATTTGACTTACAATTTGTACACATGTTAATAAGCCAATCTTGACTGTTCCCGGTTGGATTATCATTAGCTTAGCAACCCCAAAAAACGTTTTATGCAAGTTCAACGGGTCGTAACTCGTAAGCAATAGAGGAAGATTGGTTGGCAAATAAAATTTGAGTTATTTTTAGTTTAAATTGTTTAATTATCAGATTGTGTTCGCACATTATTTATTTTTATTAATTAATTTCTCACATACCCACCTAATTATATAAGCACACGGTAAAAGTAATTTTTAAACTCCCGTAACCGGATGACAGTTCAATCACTGTACAAATTATTTATTACTTCATATAATATTTGGATGATTTTTAATAACTGATTTATTGATTAAAGTTACATGTATTTTTAACTTATATGGTTACAAAATTGTTGGTTATTTTTGTTTGAAGCTTGATTCAATTTTATTTAATTTTTCAAAAGTGAAATTTTAAACTGTAATAATTTTTTTGTATGCTGAAACAGCTATCGTATGAATAAAAATACAGAATCACACTCTGAAGACAGACTGGATAATAGTGTCATCATAATCTAAAATGTAATCTAAAATGTAAAATGCTTATTTGAGTAGAAAGACAGGAGTAAAAACTAAAAAGTTACTGAAAATAAAAAGGATAAGAATAGTTAAATGAAAAATGTCAGAGATCCCAAATTTTTACACCAAAAATTTTTTCAAATCTAATATGTCAATATTTGACAACATTTATAATAATAATATGAGCACACGAATTAAAATCAATTATGCGTGAACAACGTCAGTTAGTAAATTTTTTGAAAAAATAGGTGAGAGCAACGAAACGGCTAAATTAGTGGGCCCAGTGAGGCTCGTTGAATTCAAATCGAATGGCACAGCTATTGCCTATTTGTGTATGTCACATGGCGTCCACGTTTCTTTTCTGATAATATTGTCGGGCCCACGTTATCCATTAAGATCGACATAGTTGTGCAAACTACTTGGGGTCAATTTTATGTTTGGCGGGTAAACAACCCCTTTCACATTTTTTTCCTTAAAAACTGAAACACAAAAACAACTTTTTTTTAATTCTCTTTTTTTTTTCAAACGCTTGACCCTAACCTCAGTTTCCTGCTCAAGAATGGGGTTTAACACTATTTGGTGATATTTTCAGAGGCCCTAATAATAAATACACAGTATTCGTGAACTGTGTTCTAAAAATCCCGATTTTTTGAAAAAAATTGATAAATTTTAAAAAAATATTTCATCGATTTAATATTCGAAATCCAATTAATATTTTTTGAAGTAAATAAAATAAATATATTAAATATTATTAAAATATTTAATTATATTCGATTTATATTCCGATTAATGCCTTCAATTAATTTCCAATTTATTAATTAATTGTTAATCGGTACTTGAATTAATTAATACGAATTATCAATTTTTACATTCATGCATGTAGATGGGGTGTTGCGAATAAAAACGTCAAAAATGAGCTGCTTTGTAGAAAAAGAAAAAAAAAATAACGATAAGAAGAACACGTGTCTTGACTCTTGACACATTAAAACATTATCCTAAAATTAGCATGCAGCTGATGAAATGATATTATAAAATTATGTGTTTTAGCTGAGGAGTGACTATAAAATAATTTAATTGGTGTTACTGGTTTGAAGATAGGGATTTATTTTTATTTAATAAATGATAGTCTTGTACGCGTTATTTTATAATTATTTTGAGAACCAATTTTATAACCCTAATATTTTTCCTAAAATTTATACATTACACAGAAGCTGGAGCTCAATTTATTTTGTCAAGAATGATGGATGAGGAATACTATTATTTTAATCTTGGAGGGTTACTCAAACTTTGAAAACGAGAAAAATCAAATGGTGTGTAGTTGTTAGAGATAGCCTAGTTGTTCTCTATTTAAACACTAATCTGAATGAGTGAGTTTTACCAAAAAATTAAAAAAAATTATTTAAAATCTAAACAAGTTGTGGAATATTAATTAACACTTTCCTATATATATGGAAGTTGTCCCAGAAAATCACAATGTGTCGTGTAAAGTATTGCACGCAACTGAAAATTAAGAAAATGTTGCATGTCAAACTAGCTACCACACAAGTCAAGTAAGTACCTATGTTGGAAAACGTTGCAAGTCTGCCTACCATACGTCATATTAATATATTCCGAACGTTGAGAATAATAATTCTGATGATAATCTTCACATCTAATTCAATAATATTATTTTTAAATTGATTTCCATAATTATTTTTTAAATAATATGATTTTATTAATGCGATACACTTGCACCGTATTTTTTTAAAGTTAACATGACTTATTTAAATTTAATTTTTTTATTAATTAAATATATTCACACATACATTAACTTTGACAAAATTCGCGACATCTTGCAAATAAATCGAGGGGATAATATTATGGGTGTTTAAATGCAATTCGATATATTAACATTACGGATTTATGGTATTTAAATTCCATTTATAAACAAATTTAAATTCTTTAAAATTTTTCATTTTACCAACAATTATTTAGCAAATAAGACTATTATTGTGAACCTAAATAGACACCTATATAGTCCGACAAAGATGTGTTGATAGGATAACTTTAAAATACTGTATGCATAGTAGTAGTATATAAAAATCGGTCTTTTTTAATGTGTGCCCAAGGACACATATTAGTCACTAACTCTAATAAAAATTGGTTCTTTTTATTGGTGAAATTGATGTGAATGCAGGGGGCCATTAATATTTATTATTCAACCACCAATAAAAAAAGCTCATTTATATGAGAGTTAGTAACTATTACGTGCACTTGGAAATAGCATAAAACAATCTCAATAACAAACCGTGAGAAACATGTATATTAGTGCATGTGTGATAATAAAGTTGGGTACATAGAGATAGAGTGGTTAATTAAGCATATACTTAAATCGAAACAAACGTATTGACTTTGAACAAGCTTAGCCAGCATGACAACTTTTAAAAATAGGAATTTGATTTGTTTAGTTCAAGTTTGTTTGGCCTTGGAGGTAGTGGATCCAAAACAAGGTCATTTTCTATCACAAATAATGTAGAGAGAAAGTTGTGAGTGGCTTAGTTACGCCATTGGGTTTACATTATTCTAAACCCCCTTTTCTAACAAATTTCTATTCTTCTACTTGGAATATTCTCATCTTATGTATGGTCTATCCTCCAATCCAATCCAATCCAATCCTTATCCGCCCACACTTTACGATACTTTAGTTTATCAAGATATGGGTTCGTCTATCTACCCAATTTTGTACGCTGCGGTTTTTATTTTGTAATATGTATTTGTCAATTGTGGTTTCTTTTATCTTATGTTATAAACGGATAACCGGATATATGTTAGAACAAAGTAGCAGGAGACATCTGACATCGTCCTTTAGAACACCCGCTAGGACTGTACAGACGAACCACTCAACCGCATCCAACCGCTCAATCGCTCGCAACTGAACCACATTTTGCGGATAATCACGATTGGTGGGTTGGTTGTGGATTTAAATTTTAAAAACCGCTCATTCGCGGTTTGGATGCGATTTTAAATTCTTAAAAATCACAAAACCGCAACCGCAACATATATTTATAATAGACTATATTTCCAAAAATGTAGTTGATATGATATAAATAAATAAGTAAACACATTTTTTTATCACGTAGCATTAATTTGTATTTTATTTTTGAATGTAAATTTATCACGTAACTTAAACTTAAATTTATTAATATTCCGAATTTATTTTTTTGCAAATTATTAATTATTTTAAAATAAGTGGTTGAACTGCAAACCGATCCGCAATAACCGCAAATTCGCAACCGCAATTGACGCGGTTAATCGCAACCGCCTTTGCGGTTGCGGATGACAATTTTCTAAAACCGCTCTTCGCGGTTTGGTTCGACTTTTACCCCAAAACCGATCCGATCCGAACCGCGTACACCCCTAGCACCCGCAGTGGTAGTGGACGTTTTAAAATTTAGTGGTCCCACTTTTTGCTCCGCATAAGCAAATACAAGTCCAAAAAAGAACATAAATTACGTGTCACTAGCGGAGGGTCAGTTCTCACACTTTTCAAAAATTCTTTTATAATATTTTATAGTCGATTGTAACTTGATTAATAGATTTATTTATTCAATTACACAATTGTATTAGTTTAAATTTTAAAATATATATAATAATTTTAAAATTATATTAATCAAATAAAAGTGATTAAAATTTTAAATATGTTAATTAAATAAGATAAAAATGTAATTAAAACATATCAAATTATTAAAAACATGAAATAAAAATACATTAAATTTAAACGTTACAATTAAAAAAATTAATGTTTATTATGAAACTGCGAGATATGCTCAATCAAGTCATTTTTCAGTTGACGATGTATACGTCTATCACGCATCTGCATATTATTTTGAACATATGTTTCATACGGGACAAAAGGTTTTTCCCCTAAATTTGGTTCCGGTAAGCCATTTGTTGTATCATCATAGGTTGGTAATGGACCAAATTGAGTAGCATATGTGTCTCTCTCGTTTTCAACAATCATATTATGTATTATGATGCATGCTCTCATGATTCTTCCAAGATCATGTAAATCCATATCACTTTGCTTCACCGCAAGCTCTTTTAGTCGAATTTCGTTTAATGATTCCATTATGTCCATCCTTCTTTTGTCTGCAACTTGTATAGATTCATATTCAGCAACTTCTGCAACGGTGACCTTCCCCCTTTCTCTTCCTACCAGTTGTAGTTTTTGTACCTTTAGAACGAACCAGTTCAAATTCATCAGATATTGGTGTATCGTTATTTCCTTCCGATGAATAAGCTCCAGAACTACTTACTTTAGTTCTCTTATAACTTGCACTAATTTGAGGAGGTCTCCACTTAGGATGTCTACGAAACTCACGCCAATGAAGTTCAAACTTAGACTTCTTCTTGAAATTAGTTAAATGATAATCATGAGCTTTCTCAATTAAATTATCCATATTTAACTCGCTCCCGGTTGTTCGTTGAGCCTCGTTATAAGCTGCTCCAAATTTCTGAGCACCTTCATTTATTCGTTGCCACCTTTTTTAATTGTCATAACTCCTCTCTTAATGACGTCGGGAGATTCATCTTCGCAATATTGTTGAATTCGATTCCAAAATGCTTCAGCCTTTTGATCAGTACCGACTAGTGGATCAATTGACATATTCAACCATGCACTTATTAGTAGTTTATCTTCAACCCACTTCCACTGACCGGTATTTTCTCGTACATCTTCGCTTTCTTCACAATCATCATTTAGATCAATAATATTTTCGTGGCCAAAGGCCGGCACTTGTGTTTCCGGGGAATTTTGGATATTAATTGGTGTTTGTTGGGTTTCAAATTGTGAATTTGGAAATGGAGGAAGTGGAAAGTTATAGGA
The DNA here is from genome assembly GCF_009905375.1 of Apium graveolens. Classification (NCBI taxonomy): domain Eukaryota; kingdom Viridiplantae; phylum Streptophyta; class Magnoliopsida; order Apiales; family Apiaceae; genus Apium; species Apium graveolens. Next base: position 314,055,550 of record NC_133648.1, read on the forward strand.
TAAATTTCGAGGATATGAAAATGGAAATTGAGAATTCTGAGAATGTAAAAATTAATATGGGTTTAAATTTTGTGGGTTTGGAAAATAGGAATTTGGAAATGGATATGGAAATTGTTGGTTTATATTTTGAGAATTTGAATTTTGATTTGAAGTTGGGGGATTGTTTGGATTCATTTTGCTAAGATTTTTTTAGAAGTAAGAAGTGTGAATAATAAGAGTATAGAAATTGATATTTATAAAAATAAAAATATTACTGTTTATTACCGTTATAATTATAACGTTAGTATACTAACCGTTGATATTATAGTCGTTGTTTAAAAGTAATTCACATATACACTCACAAGTTTACATAGTCATATGGCATGTTCAGTATTTCTCAAAAAGTAGTATTAAAATATTTATCTATGGCCAAATGGCCCCGGCCCGAAACAGTGACCCTGGCCATTTGAAAATGTCACGTCTAATGTTGAAATATTCAGTTATCCAGCCACTTGGAGAAATTACGTGTCCCGAGGTATGAAGTAACCCCGCATTGCAGGTGCTCTTAGAGCCTTTAGTATCAGGAGGGATGTTGACTCTGATGGGGGAGAAAGAGGGGCGTAGCTAGCTTATTGACAGTGAGGTCTCAATTTGAAATCATATATAAATTTCAATTATGTCGGTGATATATCAGTTAAAATTTACATGTAATTTTAATATTTTTAGTCCAATAAAATGAGATTTATACTCTAAATTTTCAAATTATCGGAACTTTTAAAATTTTGACCCCGGTAACTTTAATTTCTGGCTACGCCCCTGGGGAGAAAGATGGCCAAATGTTAAAGACTCCGGCAATGATCTTGAATAAATCCAGTTTGATATATCTTCAGTTTAAAAGCAAATTTGGAATTACGGTAAAATATATTCAAAATTTCGTCCGGTTCAAATTTGTTTAACATGTTCTACTTAATTCAATTAGTTAAACGAGTCGAATTTGAATAAAGGTTCTTCAAACTCGTTAATTAAATGAATTGCTTTGACTCGATTTGACTCGTGAAATTAAACGAGACGAATTCAGATAGAAATATAGACTGAATTAAGCGTAAAATTAAACGAATCGATTTGTTCGGCCCGTTATAACTAGCTTGTCTAGTTAAACGAGATAGTTTGAATCGGCTTATGAAATTTAACAAGTCGAGTTCATCGATATATTCTAAAAAATTCCGATGGGACATAATGACACTATTATGGATACTATTAACATGTAAATTCAAAATCATATAAATGATTAAACAAAATATCACGAGGTAGTCTAGAAAATCTGACAATTTTAATATATATTAGTTTCATTGTTAATGAAAGTTAATGTGCCACGATAAATTGTGAGAATATTGAGTATGATGGGGAGTCGAATGAGAATTCTCCTAACAACCCGAACTCCGATATAATATTAAGAAATCGGTTACTCTGAAATCTCAATATGTTAGTCAAAGACCATTTTCAAGATCTTAAATTATATCCTATATATAATTGGAATAAGGGGTTTTGGTGGTATGATTTGGTCATCACACGGTGGATTGCAGGTCTAATAGGTATAAAATAAATTTAAGTAAGAGTAAAAAAATATATTTGTTAATTGGTTTAGAGTCAATCATTTTTAAAAAAATAATTGGAATAGGTAAGTTTGTTTAAAAAAAATTGTAAAGAGATAATTTTATTTTATTTTCATTTAAAATAATAAACACATTTAGATTATATTTAGCTATAGATATTACAGGCGGTTTGTTACAGATTGTCTTTTAAAAAATTGAGAGTACGTGAATTTTATAAAATATAAAAAATAGGAAGAAATATAATAATAATCATAAAAATTATTATAATTCAAAATTGGAAAACAAACTAATTAAATAAATTTAAAGGTACTATCAAAAAAATTAAAATGGTACGGTGAGATGGTTTATGTTAATAAAGTTATTTAAAAATTAAAGTCGTATCCACTTCATACACGCTCTTGAGTTGTACCTAAGTTCAAAATAGAGAAAAACTATTCAAAATTTTTTTTAAGTAGCTTTCCAAATAAACTCATATTATATAAAGATGTAATTTGTTAAATAAAAATCAATCTAGTAATTTATAATATGAAATTATTTTATATAAAAACCTTACATAAAATGTCCAAAAGCTTTATAACCAAATGAACAAATATATAAACAAGAAAATCTAAAAAATCTAAAATAAATTATATTAATTAATTAATATATTAAATATTACAAGAAATATTCAAAATACAAAAAAGTATTATGTTCTTAATATTTATTTTAAAATATTAATCATAAATCAACATATCTAACAAAATCAAATAAAAAGTATATATTTATATATATTCAAATTATTATTTTCATAAAGTAAAAAATGAAATAGTTCAATTGTAAATAAGTTTAAAAATAGTTTCTTTAGAAAAAATAAAGAATTTGTCATGTGTAGTCTGTAGTATATCGAGTAAAAATAATAAAATTTTCATATTTTTTAATTTCAAAGTATAATAAATTTATTTTATTTATTCTCTTATACTATTAAAATAGTTAATAAATTGTATAACAAACACAATAAATAAGCAATTAAAAAATTCAACAATAAATATATATTCTTTAATGATATAAAATAATAAAAAAAATATTATATTATATATATATGTGTGTGTATAATACAAGCAACAAATATCTTGATAAAAATAAATATAAATAACAATTAAGAAATTATTAGTTAATGGGGTTAAAATAAAATCATTTTTTTACAAAAAATAAAAATGTGCAAGTTTGATTTAAGATATTGTTGAATAAATAATTTATTCATTATCTTAAAATTTAAAAAACACATTTTGATTATATTTAGGTATAAATATTACATGTATTTTGTTTCTTTTAAAAAATTAAATTTAGTGTACATCATCAATTCCATAAAACATAAAAACGAGAAATAAATATAATAATAATAATAATATTTTAATTTTAAATTGAATTTAAATATAATAAAATATATTATATATTACATTTATTTCATTTATTCTAATATTCCATTTTAGTACTTAATAATCTGTATAGTAAACACAATAAATAATTAATTTAGAAATTTAACTATTATTACACATTATAAAATGATATAAAATTATATTAAAAATATTATATTTATATAATAAAAGTAACAATTATCTTAATAAAAAAAATCTAATTAAGTAATAATGAATTATTTGTTAATCGGGTTAAAGTCGGTCATTTTTTTAAAAAAAAATTGGAATGGGTGAGTTTGATTAAAAAAAACTGTAAAAAAAATCATTTTAATTTTTATCATATAATATAAAAAAAATTAAAATTATATTTTGGTATATATATTATTGGCATTTTGTTTAATTTTGTAAAAGGGGTAAATTACAGAATGCCTTTTAAAAAATTTAGAGTACATGAATATTATAAAACATAAAAATTAGGAAAAAATATAATGATAACATAAAAAACTATTATAATTCAAATTTGAAAATTAGTTAATAAAATATATTTAAAAGTACTATCATAAAAAAATGTAAAGTAATTTTTTTTTCAAAATTATTGCAAAACCGAAAAATTATGAAATTGTGGTAAGATGCAAATAACAAACAACTTTGCAATTTTTGATTAAACTCCAAAATATTAAGAAAAAAATATATAAATAAAATAAAAATAATTACGTAAACATATTATATAAAATATAAAATAATATTAAAAGTATTATATCATATATAATATAAGAAATATTTTAATTTAAAATATTTGTAAACAAATAATAGGATGGTACAACTTATAAGTAAAAAATGTGAAATGGTACAAGTGAGAAAATCAAACAAAGAGGATACTATTCATAATTTCCCTAAAATTAGGAAGAAATATAATAATAATAATAATAATATAATTATTAAATTACTATGACAATTAAGAGTAAAGATTGTGTTTTCAAAATGACCCAAAAAATTATAAAATATTATTACAAACGGCGTAAGATGCAAATTCTAAACAACTTTTTAATTTTTTATCAAACTCCACAAGTTTAAAAATATATATAAATAAAAAAAATTACGTAAACATAATATATGATATGATTAAAATATTCTATTAAAGTTTATAATGTGAAAAAATTGAAATAATGAAAGAAATAAAATAAATTATAATACTTATGTTATATTTAGGTTATTAGTATCAAATATAATAATAATACAATAATAACTAAATATATAAGTACAAAAAATGCAATTTTTTAAAAAATACATTTTTCATGAAAAATATAAAATCTATTTAGGAAATAAATTTAATTTCATTAAAAATTAATTAAATAAAGAATAAATATTCAAAAAAAATTATATAGAAAAATTATAATCAATCCCGTGGGCACAAAGCTAGTTTTTATTAGTGCGATGAGATAAGCATTTAGTTGAACTTAGTTTTGTTAATAAACAGTTTAAAAGTAACGGAGCTGTGCATGAAACACATCAACTTAATAATATGGTCTACTTGTTAGGTTGTTCACACCTAAATCAACATGCAAATCCAAAACATTGAAAAGATAGGAGCCAGAACCTAAACTACAAACAAAAATAAACAATCAATTCACAAAAGATTACAACTGTGGTCGATTCGAAGAGTGCTCAGAAGTAAAACAAACCAATCACAATTCCATATACATCCCATGAACCCTATCCTTACTTTACAATGATCATGACACAATTTCGCAATAATCTAACCACATGTTCAAATACTGTTGGATATACATGTTTGTGTATATCAAACTAAAGCTAAGCTTCTGCATCCCCACCAATCCATTATCTTTCAATAATAAATTTAATAATGTGGTTGGGTTTTTAATTGTTTTTTAGTTATCGCTTATCACAAAGCATTTATCTAAGCGGGAAAATTAGGAAAAGGGAATTAGGAGGGTGGACGAACTTTTTTATTTCTTTTATTTATATATAAATAATAAATAATAAGCAGCTGAAATACTTTTCGAAATTATGATGATACTTGATAGGTGGAGCCGTGACTCACGGCTTTGCGAAATAATTTTCTTTGTTAAAATAATTATTTCCCCAAGTTAGCGTGCTTATCGTATGCATATAGACCAACGATTAAAAAACAGATATAAGTAGTAAATAATAAAGTTGACATGATGGATATCTTTGCGCGTTTAGACTTAGATAAGTTAATTGATAATTAGTCGTGGATTTGTGATTCAGCAACCACGCTCTTTCCTAAAAAGCTTCTTGCACTTGCTGGCATGTAAAAACCATTGACTCGTATAAGTCCTGTTTTGGTTTGCATCACCCCTCTGATAAAAGAGTGTCGAGATCAATTACAACTTACAAGACTCGTTAGTTACTGCTTTAAGCTAGCATGATGTTTGAACTTTGAATGCTAATATTATCAGCATCAGTTATATATTGTCACCTATCAGGCTATAAACGCATGTTCCTGTCTAAACAGGTTTATTACTCTAAATTATGACTTCTTCACAAAAACAAGGGAGTAAATATGTTACTAGCAAATGCTCCATGCTGTGCAAGCTTTTCTCTGGAGGTGGCCTATGGCTACATAGAGATTTTGTAATATTGAATGGACCTCCAAATAAAGGCCTACATAGCCGTGATTGCGATTGCACTAATAAAAAGTTTTGCCGCTAAAACATAAGAAAGTAACCGGCAAAATAAGGCAAGTTTATTTACGCGACTAATCAACATTTATATAGGACAGAGTTTATAATAGAGCAGAAGTTGTGGCACAGATGAAAGAAGAGCCAAACAGTTTTACGGTCATTTAGCCAAAAAAATAAATTAATGATCTTTTGGAACAAGTAAATTCCGGTTATGTTTTGCAGGTCATAAAACCATGGCTATAAACCCATTTACACAAATATGTCGGGGTGTAGAAGAAAGCAAAAAGAAGAATGTATCATCTCTCTTTTAACCTGTTTTGTACACTTCTATTGAACTTTCAAGTTTCTGACTTCTATCGGACAAAAAAACTGATAAAGGTTGTCCAATATCCAATCACCTGCAAAGAGCAACAAAAGAAAACAAACCTAGACATTAATCGAGACAACTTTTGTAGTTTTCTTATGCTCATGTACAAGTATTTACTTGATCGTACCTGTGCCATAATACTATTTCCAGTTTTGCCTTCAATTACTAACCCTGCAGTGAGACCAATCATGGCCCAAGCTCCATTGATTGCTTCTATTTGACGCCTTCGCTAAAGAGTGATAACAAATCAACATAAAAAGATATATCTTCGGCCAAGGAATTAAACATGACGAAATATTATATAAGTACAAGCATGATGCAAGCATAAATGTAGGATATCTCTTTGGACTAATAATGTCATTTCTAAATTGTGCAAAAATTGAGATAAGCACACTGCACACCATTTTATTAAAATATAGGAGAGAAGACGTGCAGTGGCAGTTTGGTTGTACACACTTGTGTTTGATGACCTGTGAGGTTGTGATGACACATTGGTGTGTTCCTGGCACAATGTGAAGGTGGTTCAAATCATCAAGTTAACAATACAGTGAGTAAGATAGGCGAGGAAGAGCTATAGATGGAAGGAATAAACTATAAACCGGTAAGTTTCAGATGCACAAGCCAAAGCCATTACACATTGACTAATTGAGTGGCCACTGCAATGATATTATTTTATATGTTCATAAGTGTCACCTGGCTTGCATTTTTGTGCGCATGCTAATGGTGAGCCAGAAATCACCGCGAAAAAGAAGAGACTAAACACTAGGCTCTAAAGATATAATTTAATCACTTTGTTTTTCAATACCTACTGGAATATATAATTGAAACAAAAAGCTGGAACCAAAACAACGTAACAGTAAAAATTGATTGACAATAAAAGAGATAAATTTTTGTGTAGCAGAATTCGAATCAACAACCTATGGTACATAAACAGAAAAAAAAAACTTTTGAGAAACCTATGCACCACTGCAACTAACTTAATTTTTTTTGAAATAATACACCAATTATGGTCCTATGTATTATTGGACGGGGCTGCCTATCACAAAGCAAAAGTATATTGCTTCTAGTAAAGCCAGTCAAATAACCTCAAATTTATGAAATTTATAGATTCTACCTTAATCAGTCTATTAGCGGTGCGCCACCGGTGACGATAATGAAATCATGAATTAAAATTGAAAGATTCCTCACCTTGAACTTCTCTTTTGCTTTTATCTTCTCCATTTGTTTGGCAGCTAAGCGTTTTGCTTCCACTGGATCAACCATGATAACCTCCTTTGAGTTTTCTTTCCCTGTTGATGCCTATAAATTACATTTAAGCACATTAGAGGAGGAAAGCTAATGATGCATTCCAAGACTTCTATTATACTCCTGATCATATCATATACTGTAGTAGTAATAAATGCACCAAAGTATTTATAAAGTGTAACTGAATATGCTGAACATGCTTCTAGAAAACATAGGGCTATTTATGGAACTGTAGATTGCCTTGGGGCTGCCTAATAAGAGCACTTTCCAACAATGCTGCCTAATGAAGTGTAATAATTGAATTGTCATGCCATTACTGACATCCCAGTGAAACGGTGCAATGGCAAGATCAATTTTATTGCCAGAAAGTAACCATTTGGAAAGATAATCAGAGCATTCGCTTAACGCGGTACTAAAAAAGTATCGGCTTTTCTGTAATAGGGGGACTAGGGGGAGTAGCCTCAGAGCACTTTTTAAGTTAGCAGGACGGAAACCTGGAGATATAACTTAGCAGAGAAGACTGCCAAAAATACTGGAAAACTGCAACTGTTCACCAGAACTAATCTTATAACCTCTACGGCAATTTGGTCCTTTTAACCAAAGTCTGGGGATACTTAACAAAGAAAACTGCCACAAACACTGTAAAATTGAACCTATATATATATACAAGAACTAATCTCATAATTACCCAAGTTAGTAACATACACTAGGCAGTGTTACAAGGGGAGGATAAGAAATGCAGGAAAAATAGGAGATAAAGGGGAATACGTAAGGCAAATGGGAGAATTAAATAGGGGTATTGGAGAAGAGTATTGCAATCCCTAATCTGGGAAAATGAGGACTGCTTAAGCTACTCGAAATGTTAACTTTATCCTCTGCACTCCAGTTATCTACGTTAATGAAACATTTTAATTTGTTTCTTTTTGCATTATTTGCTTCTTGTTGGTTGATGTTAGTTAGTTCTTCTGCTAAAATTGTTAGTCTGAGATCAATTCATTTCAATAATGTTGATTAACACTTGAAAGAAGTTACAATATCCCCTTATGTACTATCTACATTTCCCAGTCATCGAGTGTATAATCAGCCTCGACACGACTAACCCAACTTTCAGCACATTCAAACCTCACTACTAAGTTACCCGAAAAGCACAAAGCAATGCATACATTAGGATTTGCCAGAACACGAAACGAGGGGCCCTTAGCTCTACGAAAAATCAACCTTTCCCCAATTTTTCTTCTAGTTATCGATCCCCATCTGGAAATCAAGAAAAGTACTACATCAAAACAAAAAAAAAACAAAAAAAAACCCCGAAAAAACAACCTCCAAGCAAGCAAGAAACATTATTCACAGAATTAACCAAGTCCCCATTTCGATGAATTAAGCAAAATATTGAGCAAATTACAACAATAATTTTCTAGGATTTTTAAGGCCTTTTCTTGATTTTTAAGCCCTTTTAAGTATAGTATAAACATGTATATATATAATCAAGATATATAAATGGGGTTTATGTAATGAATCTTACTTGAAAGATGGTAGAGAATGAAGAGAGGAGAGGCTGCCATTGATGGGCTGCAGTGGGGATACAATACTTACAACAACCATTTTTAGCTTCTCACTAGCTGCTCTCCCTTATCTCATATCTTTACCCACATGTCCATTTTTTCTTTAATTTTTTTATTTGCAAAATTAAAAAATATTGTCACTTTTTTAAATATTTGTAAAAATAAGTTTTTAAAAATTTAAATTATAAAATGTATTTTTTTCAATTTTTTTTTAATACGGTATTTCTACAACTCGTGTAAAATGATTATATTAAAAAAGAATATCAAACATACTATTTTTTAAGTTTTTTTATGATTTTACTATTTTATAAAAATATTTGTAAAAATGCGATACAACCAAAATTAATTTGATATACAACTAGTTGCATTTGTATTCGATGTTGCAAAAACCTATCGTTTTTGCATATAGTTGCATCGAGTTATAATAAATTGTATTTTTACAAATAATAATTGAAAAAAGGTAATTTTACAAAATTCTTTTAAAATTGATGATATTTGTACACAATATTTTTTTTTCGTAGATAACTGCAGCCCTATCTTTCAGGTACACATCGGGTAAATCACACACGCTCACGTAATAGCATACAAATTACGTAAATCAAGTTAAATCACATTAAAGCGAGACATAATCATAAATTCTAAATTCTCATGCAAAGAAATTCAAAACTGTAACAAAAAAATAATTATTCACTTTTTAACGAACTGACACTTGATATTTTAAGAAAAGCCCAAAATATAAGGATATGAAGTTATGAATGCACGGTTGAGTAAACCGACCAACTCAACCCTTTTTAACCTTAATAACTCCCCTCAATTTAAATTGAATAATGGACGGTTTCTTACTTTTTCAACAAGAACGCAAATAAGTTTGGTATAATTTACAAAAAAAATTATCCTAACCAATTCAACCCGGTTTATTATCATATCATTTTAAATTTATATAATTTTTAAAAAATAATATGTAAGTGCGCCTTTTATCGTATATTTTGTGTGACTACTACGATATCTTAAATGTGTTGTGATTTTTTTTTCTCTCACTTCCAATATCTTATAAAAGTTACTAATTAATATATTAAGATATTGTTAGTTCTATTATTGGTTACATATTCATTTTCGTTTATTGATGGTTACATTTTGTGTGTATTAATAATTTATGTTAATCAAATTTAAATTTAAATATTATAATTATAAATTATAACACATTATAATTTATTTAAATTTTCAACGTAAGAGATGATATTTAGTTTTTTTTTTAAATCTTCAACCATTCAACCCGATACAGTCCCACTCAAAGCGATGTAAGATAGGTAAAATTGTGTTACAAAATTATTTAATTGGTTTGTTTATATTTTTGCTATGTTGGTTAAAAAATTTCAAGCCAATTTAATTGTTTGTAAAAACGTTATGAATCCGACTAACTCGACCCATGTGCAGGGGCAATGACTCCGACTTAGAGTAAACTATCACCACCAGGCACCAGTTGAGAACCACAATTTGAAAAGAAATTTGTGACGATCCTTCCCAACTGTCCTCGTGACCCCATAATAAATTAGCATGGAGCTAATGGTTTTTCGTTGGCTTCTCAACGTATGTCTGGCCAATTTTTATTAAATGCAATGCATTTCACAGACGCACACCACATTCACTATTCATTGCCCAGCTTCGAACAATACAAGTTTCATATTTATTATGACAAGTCATATCCTTATTTCATTTCTGCACTATTTTCTGTTTTGCTCTTGGATGCATACAATCAAGTTTACACGGTTTTGCAATCTTTGAATAAAGGAACAATTTGATCTTGGTAACTGCTGCCTTGACTCACAGGGATATATGGACAGCTTTTTCACAAGTGAGAGTTTTCAACTGTAACATTGAGCTCGCGGGGTTTACCCGTTGCCCCCTCAAATGGTAGCCGAATGGTAGCGACTGCGGGTTTTCTACGATAAAAAAATAAAAAAATAAATAAATATGATTGACCAAATCTCAAAACTTCACTAAAATGCAATCCATATTTTGGTTGTTCTCCTAGATACAAAAATAATCCGAAAAGTAGAGTAGCAGAAATTAAACGCCAGGGGGATACGATGAGTGCACAACCTTGTTTTGTTTCCCCATTAGCCAAAGCAGAGTCCTCGTAGTGAAAGATTGAGGATTTGCTTGAGAGTCTAAACTATTGCAGCTCTGATTTTCCTCGTCGTAACCCAATTCACTGCCTCCATTTTCCCACCTTGCAATGCCAATTTCAGAAGCCGTTCTACTACTATCATTCTCGCGATTCTTGGCCTTTATTTCATCAGTAGCAACCACATCGCGTTGCATTGAAAACCGGAATGAAGAAGCCTGGCTTGAAGACTCCTCTCTGGTTGAGTCAGGATTCTTTTTCTTCCCTCTAAGCCAGATCTTCGACACCGAGAAACTCTCCCTCTTGCTTTTCCCAATCCCATTACTAGCATTGCTCTTATCTTTAGTACTGATAGCACCATTTTTACTTAAACTTCGAAACCCTTCAAGCTCATCAAAATATCTTCTTGATTCACAATCACACTCAGACATGGCTAGTTTTTTCCCAGGGATCAAAGGAATCGAAGGCTTCTTACTAGATAGTTTCTTTATCGGAGTTTTTATAGGCACTTTTAATGATGTATCTTCATCCATAACATACTCATAAGATCCCATTGAGAAACATCTTCTACCATCACCAACATTAGAACCATCAGTACCACCACTACTTTCCTCTCTATATCTTCCATCAACATTCTTGAATTTCCCTAGCTTAACAACCACAACTTTCTCCTCTTTCTTATCTCGATTCTCTTCCTCTTTCACTTGAATTTCACACGATTTACGCGAACCATCAACACGGGCTGTCCCAAAATCCCCACCTCCCAAACAAGAACTACCCTCTCTTTCACTAACAATCTCTCTACAACTCTCACTACCAGACTCAAGAACAAGAACTAGTGGCAAACAATTACTATTATTACCACCATAAGTACCAAAATCAGACAACAAACATGATCTACAAAGAGGACAAGTGGAATGTGAAAGTAACCAAGTATCTATACAATCCACATGAAATGCATGGCTACATCTAGGCAACAATCTAAGCTTATCTTCACTAAAAAACTCACACAAACACACAGCACAATCAAAAGGAGAGTTTTTAACACCAATAATAGACTTATAACTAAAAATTGGCAAAGTGTCGATAAAAGTCTGATCAACACCAGAATCATGCAGCTGAAAAAGCTGTTGTAATGGACCTTGAAGTGCTGTGGCATCATTAAAATCATCAGGGTTTCTAACTAAAGTTCTTGGTAAAAATCTAACTAAAAGATGAAGCAACCCTGATATAAAAAATATAATAGCTAGTATAATTATTATTAGTAAAACTGTTGGACTAACCATGTTGTTTAAACCAGACTCGGTGGAGCTTGGCGGTGGTTGTGACGGAGACAGCAAGTTTCCGGCATGAATTTGAACGGAGACACTTTGCATAATTTTTTTAAAAGTGTAACATAAGATAAAAAAGATTGGAACTCGATGCGAAGATCATGCTATATAAAGAAAGATTTAAATGAGAAAATAAGAGCTTGAATTATGCTAGTGAAATAAGAGTTTGTTTCTATATAGCTGGAGAGATTTTTGGAGAGAAATAAATGTAATGTAATAAATCTCGCTGAAGAGAGGCAGGAGAGGTAGCATTGATAAGCTAGGAGTATTATATTTTTGGATGATCCTGATTTACGGTAAAATAAATATGGTAAAATATACAGATACTACGATGGTAGTTTAATGCAATATCGAATTTTTAAATGATTTGGTTTACTAACTGCCAGAAATTTCGGGTTGACTTTAAGGAATCACTTGCATGCACAATTAATTCACCTAATAACAAATTTAATGCATTAGGTTGAAATAATGATTTTATAATCTCTCCTTTCACCAAATAATTTACTTACCATATGGTCATACCCTTGCTAATAATGCTGCTTACAAAAGTATTTCTATTTAAAATAATAATTGTATTTTGATTTCGTGGTTAAATTAATTCGATTGATGTTTAAGTAATTATATAATCATAAAAATTTAAATGTTATATCATTACAAAATAGGTCTTAATTAGGATCCTAAAGTTAACCTCTGGTAATATATGTGTTTTAAGTATAAAATCATATACAATGATATATAAAAGTACTTAAAAGTAAGTAAGACAATATTTGACCAGTGTTTTTTTAGAGAAACTTATTTATGTCGTGAAAATTTTCGCGTATTAGATCAGTTAAGCTATTCTCTCCGACTAGATTGCCATTAAATCATTCTCTCAATCCAGATCCCGTATTAATCTTAATCCTAGTTCAACTCGGTCTCGACGGTGTAAACGAAGCCAATCAAACATAAGAGAAAATAACAACGGCCGGAAATTTCAAGATCGGGAATCATAATAACTTTAGATAAATTTTCTAAAGTGAGCTTTCCGTAACTTTTTCTCTACAAAATATATACAATTTTTTTCAAATATATTTTGAGTTATTATAGATAAGCAATATGTAATTTAAGTTTAAAAATTTGGTGAACTTAACCATACAAAATCAAAGACATAATTACAGAGGATATATTTCTTATTTATCTTAAGGTTGCCAAAAATTGTTGAATGACGACATAATATACCTACATGAAAATCATGAAATTTACTGGAACATTAGCATTTTCCCTATTTTACCGCGGAGAAATGTTAGGTTCTAAAAAACCGTTCCCGAACGGTTCCCGTCCCGAAAAGGTTCCTAAATGTTGAGTTGTCATTTTGATATTGGGTGTTTGTTTATAAAAATGTGGACTGCTCGTATATTAATATGAATCTCACGATTAAAAAGAGGACACATGTAATTTTAAAAAAGTTTTTTTTTAGCATGTAGTATTAGTCTTTACCGCATGTATATTATAATTCTCTGGATCAAGTTATATGTTGCAGATGTATTCCTTCTCCTAAATCCTTCTAATTGGATAATTTTTATGTGTCAGGATTTTGGAACAAAAACAAATTGTGAAAGTCAAGGTTAGAGACAGAGAATAGGAGGTTCACCTATGCAAAAACAAGGGCTAGTGTCTAATTTGGTGTTAAATAAATAAATGAAAAAGGTGTTTACGAAAATTCCGGTACTGAATCCAAAAACCTTTGCAAAATGACAACAAAACTTTCATCATGCTCCAATACAAGATCTCTCAGTATTTTAATATAATCCAGCCTGCCTAATACAAGTCAAAGTCAGCCATGGAACCCAAATTTCACATACAAGAAATGTTGTTTTTTAAAATTTTGTTCCTGGATCTCGGAGTAATTTTCAGGTCTTAGGTTCACTGGCAGAGCCGATACCGAGATTCACGCTCAAGTTTTGCTCGCATATAATCAAGGTCACCCATATTAACAGGCAATCTCGAAGACATGAGAAAAGACATTAAATTTGTTACGGATTTACACTACACATTGCTTTCAAGTGGATAAAAGAAAATACACAAGAAATTTTTCATTAGCAAACCTGCCCAATTGCAGATCCATCACGTAATTATAGATTAGATTAGACTTGAGACTCTCATGAGTTGTGTGATGCAGTGTGTTCTTTTACTGGCTACGCCTACCTTGTATACTCAAAATTTTGGCGTTACATCAGTAAGTCAGATACTTTTCGCAATTTCTTCTACCTGCAACATAACAACTCTTGTCTCCATGCTCATATTTTGACATTTGGTTTTCAGACATGGTTGGATTATTCGACTTTTGACGGGTTTTCAGACATGCTGCTCTGATAAAAAATAAAAAATTCAAGTAACGGCTTCTCCTGTACCAACAATGAAAAAACCAGAGAAGTTTTCTCAACTTGAATCCAACTGAAACAACTACAAATGAACCAGCAAAAACTACTAGCACAATTGACACCACAAAATCAAACCTGAAGCCTGATATTATGTCCATTCAAGCTCCAACCACCATATATGAGAGTAAGGCCATGCTTTAAACACAATATCCAGCTACAGAGCAATGAAAACTCTGTAGCACTCCATGATTTCATAATTTGTGATGAGCAAAGCTCGTAGAAAATCCATCAGAAGCATCATAAAAAACCCATCCTCTCCAAACCGATTTTAAACATCTGGTGCCTGATAGTAATTCCACTCGAGTTCCGGTCAATAATTAGACTATTCAATAATTCATTCTAACTATCAAAAAATCCTCACAATCAGATTCCTTGACCAGCAATCAGCACAGAAAAAGCAACGTATCAGACAGAAAAATTAAGATGAGTCTGAACCCCATAACATAACAGTAATAACATTTTAATTGTCCAGGCACTGCAAGATAATATATCTGCACTTTTACACCAATAGTACCAGGTCTACATTAACCTTCCGGTAAACGCAATACCAGGAACTACAAACTTAAACTCTGCATTATTCCGCAAAGGACTCAAAAAAAAGGCCAGCCACAATCGAAAAAATAACAACATTCCTTGATAAAAACTTCCATCTGGTACACTCCCATATTGAGGTCCAGGAAATTGAAATATAAGATAGCTGTCGCTAAAACCAGCCACATCTGATTACGATGAAGAAACTTATAAAGCCTTCCATCCGATTTAATGAGACTACAGTAACGAGACAGAACGTGTAAATAACACTTGATTGTGGGGAATAAACCAGAAGCCTGGCAAGTACATGTCAATATGGCCACACAATAGATAATTATACAGCCACATTACAGGCCGAGGACAAATTAAAATTTCCGAAGATCAACAGCACAGCAGCACCTTTGAACCAAAACACCGTCCATAAAAATCTGCAGCAATCTGCAATCTGCAATCCACCCCCCTTAAAATTTAACCATACTAAGTTCCAATCTCAACGCACACAGGTAGTAATCCTCATAACAATAGCAAAGCATAGAAAAACCAAGACAAAATAATTAATTCTTCTCTTTCCACCCTATTAGTCAATCCTTTTTTTAATATCTCTTTTTCTAATAACCGAATATTTATTGAATCACAGCCACTAATAACAACTCCCGCCAGCAAGAGACGAGAGCAGTCCATGAGGCATGCAAATGGTGACACTAATATTCGAACCAGCCAATGACGAATCTGTTAGATTAACAATAATATTATAAATCAATTTGGTATAAAAATATACTAACCTGTCTTGGTAATACTTGAATCCATTTTGAATCTTTTCCTAGATCCACCCTTTAGTTTCTCCTTTATTTGTATTATGATGGGACAAATAACTTATGAGAAGATAATGTGTTCTAGCAGGGATCAAAATTGGTTTATATATAAGTTCAATATTTGAACAATTATCTATGTTCTCTACATCAGAAAACTATCGATAACTATTTATTTCAACCAACACGTCTTCAAGATTATTACAAGTGAATCTAAATTCAAACGGATACAATTATATATATAATGCATATTTGATTATATCCAAAGTTATATATAATAACTACAATATGTATAGGTGTGTCAAAACTAGTCCTGTTTATTTGTGTCTATATATATCATTAGTTCATACTGTAATATTACACATTAATATTACAATCTCCCACTGAACTATGACTATATATGTACACTCCTTTGTTAGATAATCTGTACCACCTGCAATCTTTAAACTGAAGAAAAAATATGGAGATGCTCTGAAAGTCTTGTCATATTATTCAACTGAAACTAAGCAGAACTTATAAACAAAAGTACATAAGGAATGGCTAAAAACTAGGAAGGAAATAACGACTCTCCTACTAACTTTCAACTGCTAGAATTAATCCACCACTCTCCTACATTCAAGCAATAACTACTCAGCATACACCTCTTGGCTGAAGACTCGGTATTGCTGATCAAATAACACAGACAAAGAAAGTAAAATATAATTAAAGTTTAGATTAAAAACCAACAAATTCCCCCGTAATCTAAACTTTTCAATACAGGTCTTTCATTCCAAGTAACTTGCGCATCCTTTCGAACTTGACCACAGCAAGTGCTTTAGTCAGCACATCAGCTCTCTGCATATCAGTACCAATATGTTTTACAATGATCTCCCCTTTCTTAAAGACTAATTGCTGATAACAATCAAATCACCATTGTAGAAGCACAAGAGATAAGACCAGTAAAGAACAAACAATACTTGAAGAAGAAGATAAGCATTCAGCCTGCATTATCATTTCCAGCTCAGGTCCTTTTATAGTGAGAGTAATAAGACAAAAGCAATTAACAACCTTGTCCCCTCATACAATGGGCTTAACAAGATAACAAACATAAAAGAGTAATTGGACTAGAGAAATGCATAACAGACAGCCCAATGGGCCTTTAGATGATAAAAATGTGATTTTCCTCTTCATAATACTCCCCCTCAAGCTGGAGAGGAAGAAGGCAGTGAAGCTCCCAGCTTGTGAATATGTGACTGATGAAGCTTGACCGGCAGAATCTTTGTCATGATATCAGCAATCTGGTTCGAGGAAGAGACTGGTTGTGTAATGATGTTCCCAGCTTGTACTTGATCACGAATATAATGGCAGTCAAAGTGTTTAGTACGCTCGTGCATAACCGGGTTTGCAGAAATGGCTATAGCTGCCTGGTTATCACACTTGAGTATGGCAGGAGGGAGATTTTTGATGCCCAGATCTTTCAGCAAATTAGAAAGCCATGAAACTTCACACGCGGTAAAGGCCATGGCCCTGTATTCGGCCTCAGCGGAGGATCTGGCAACCACGGATTGCTTTTTTGTTTTCCACGAAATGGGTGACTCCCCCAGAAAGATACAGTAACCTGAGGTCGATTTACGAGATGATACACAGCCTGCCCAATCGCTGTCGCAATACGCAGTCAACTTTGCAGCACTAGAGGAAGCAAGAAGAACTCCTTGTTCTATTGTGCCAGAAATATACCTCAACAAACGTTTGGTATGTTGCATATGAACCGTTGTGGGATGTTGCATAAATTGAGTAAGAACTTGGACTGAAAAAGCAATGTCAGGGCGCGTAATTGTGAGGTAAATGAGCTTACCAATAAGATGTTGATACAGAGAGAAGTCTGGTAAAGGGTCTCCCATCTCAGCTGTCATTTTTAACTTGATGTCCATTGGTAGTTGCAGTGGGTTAGCATTGGTTATGCCAAATTCGTGCAGAATTTCTGAAGCATATTTTCTTTGCGATAAAAAGAACCCATCTGCTGATCTATGTATCTCGATGCCCAAGAAGTAGTTGACAGGGCCTAGGTCCTTCATTTTGAATGATTGAGATAACATGAGCTTAATATCATCAATTGTAGACTGAGAGTTCCCACATATAAGCACATCGTCAACGTAGACCAGGATTATAGTGATGGTAGAAAGAGAGTGCAGAATGAACATGCTATAATCTGCTCTCGATTGCGAGAAGCCCATTTGTTGGATCTTAGATGAAAATTTTGAGAACCAGAGCCTGGGAGATTGGCGAAGACCATATAATGACTTCAGAAGCTTGCACACTATCTTTGGGTGTAGTTTAGAGACTGGAGCGTGAGGCTGATTTGGTTGAATACGGCAACCCATGTGAGTGTATCCCTGAGGTAATGACATGTATACAGTTTCTGAAAGCTCGCCATGTAGGAAAGCGTTGGTCACATCCATTTGGATAGTGTGCCAACCTTGCATAGCTGCCACGACGAGAAGTGTGCGAACAGTGGTCATCTTCGCTACAGGGGCGAAGGTTTCATGGTAGTCCAAACCATATTGTTGCTTGCATCCCAATATCACAAGTCGAGCTTTGTGTTTCATAATGGAGCCATCAGGATTGAGTTTGGTTTTGTAGATCCATTTTGATCCAATGGTATATTGCCCAGGGGGTAAATGGGTGAGAACCCATGTGTGATTTTCCTCCAATGCCTCGAGTTCTGTGTTCATAGCTTGGACCCAATGGTTATGTTTGACAGCATCCTTAAAGTACAGGGGATCAGAGGTAGCAGTGATTGTGGAGAGAAAGCAATGGAACTGTGAATTAACCATGGTGACAGCTACATTGCTTATGTGATATGTTGGTTGAGTAACATAGTCTTTATGCCAATTGGGTTGCTTATGAAGTCTGTTTGATCTTCTTAGGGTCTGATCCAAGGTGTTGTCTGTGATGGGGTCAGAGTCTGGAAGAGTATTTTGGACTTGAGATATAGGTGTGTCAATAGTGTCTGGAAAAGGAAAATAGTCTTCATATGCTAAAGGGTCAGGGGTGGAAGGGTTGATTTGTGGTAATGGTTTCGTATAGTTGGTGTCAGATATGGACTTGAAGGGAAATACCAGCTCATGGAAAAGAACATCTCTAGAAACAAAGGTTTGCAAAGTTATTAAATTAAGCAGTCTGTACCCTTTTTGTTGAGCTGGGTATCCTAAAAAAAACACAAGGGACCCCCCGTGGAGAGAATTTATCAGTTGTGTGGGTGGGGTTGGTAGAGAAGGCAAGGCAGCCAAATATTTTCATAGTATTATAATCTGGTAGCTCTCCATACAAGCATTCGTATGGTGTTTTGTTTAACAACACAGGGGTAGGTAGTCGATTTATAATGTAGACAGCAGCCATGACACACTCACCCCAATACTGTAAAGGCAGTGCTGCTTGGAACCTTAAGCATCGAGCCACCTCCAAGATGTGCCTGTGTTTACGCTCCACCCGAGCATTTTGTTGGGGTCTTCTTACACACGACGTCTGGTGAGTAATACCATTTTTCTGAAAGAATTGTCGACAAGCAGCATCATCAAACTCAAGGGCATTGTCAGAGCGAATGACCTTGATGGCACCTTTAAACTGATTTTGAGCATAATTGTAAAATGTTTCCAAGGAAGATAAAGCATCAGACTTAAATTGTAGTAGGTAGATCCATGTGTGTCTAGTATTGTCATCAACTATTGTGAGGAAGTGTTTATATTTTCCTCTTGTGCAAACTTTATATGGCCCCCATATGTCAATATGTATAAGATCAAATGGTTTTTCAGCATGAGAATCACTCAAAGGAAAAGGTAACTTGGTAAATTTCGACATAGGACAAGTAACACATACCTTAGAAGGTAAGTGCATAAATGGTTGCACACAAGGAATAAGTTTCAGCTTGCCAGCAGAAGCATGGCCCAATCTATGGTGCCATTTGTCCAGTTCAGATGCATCAGTGACAGGTGAATTAGAAACAACAACATTCGAATGAGGAGTGGTTACCCATGTCTCTGGCACATTTCCAGACAAATGATCAACAAGGTAGTAAAGTCCGTGAGAAGCTTTGCCCACACCTTTCAGCTCCTTAGTATGGTTGTCAACTATAACACAATGTGTGCTATAAAACTGTACTTGACAGTTATTATCAGAAATGAGTTTGCGTACTGACAAGAGCTTGTGAGTAAATGAGGGAACGCATAACACATTTTTCAAAGTCAATCTAGTACTCAGCTTAACAGTACCGTGGTGAGAAATTTTAGCTGTTGCACCATTTGGGAGATTAATCTCATTGATAGTTTCAAGGGGCACAGGTTGAAGTAAGTGATGAAAATCCGGTGTCATGTGATCCGTGGCTCTAGAATCAATTATCCAGGAGTCCAGAGATTCAGTTGTCGAGGGTTTAATGGACATCATTCCAGAGAATGGTTGCTCCAGTTCCTCGTCCGTATCAGAACCACGCCGTTGTATTGCTAGCTGAGGCATTAACTGGGCCAATTGAGCAAGTTGTTGAGGTGTGAACAAGGATGAAGGCTCAGCATTAACTTGGGCTATTGCTGCAGTTTTGGGGCTTCCTATTCGAGGACCAGAATTCCACTTGTTAGAGGCTTGGGGTTTAGTTCTAGGATTAACATTTACGTTGATAGGTGTTTGACCATATCTTGAATGCCACTTTGGGTATCCAACAACATACCAACATTTATCATTTTTGTGTCCTCTGCCATTACATACGATGCACACTACATTTCTTTCAGGCCTAACAACATTGGCTTTACTGAACATGGCTACCGACTCTGTATCAAGTTTGTTCATCTGCAACAGGTCACGTTGGGCCTCTTCTTGCTGTAACGCAGCGGACACAATTTCAACAGATGGAAGAGGCGTAACCAACAAGAAGTGGCTACGCTGAGGGTTGTATATGTCATTTAAGCCATTCAGAAACTGGAACAATCTACATTCATCTTTTTGCGCAGCGATGGTGTCTAACAGTGTTTTAACCTCTGCAGATGGGTTAGGGACAGTGGGCAAAGTATTCAGAGCATCAAGCTCTTCCCATAAAGCTCTCATAGCTGTATAATATTCATTTACAGATAAACTATGTTGCCTTAACTCATAAATCTCTTTATTTAGCTTATACTTTCGAGACCCATTGGTCAATTGAAAGCGTCTTTCTAGGTTAGACCAAATATCAGCAGCCGAAGTCATAAACATTATTGATTTCATAATAGATGGAGAAACATTATGAGTGAGCCAAGCGATTACCATGTTGTTACAGGTTTCCCAGAGCTCAGCCTGCACAGCATCAGTTGGTTTTGGCACTCCTCCGGTCACAAAACCAAGCTTTCGTTTAGAAGCCAGATTTATCTCCATAGCTCTTTTCCAAGCTCTGTAGTCAGAAGAGCCTTGAAGTTTTTCAACCACCACTGAGGTCGGGCCATCAGAAGGGTGTAAATACAGTGGGTTTACTAGATCTTGAAAGGGGATTCTGTTTCCTGCCATTTGAGACGAGTAATCGAAATACGACGACAACAGAAGGGTTTTGAAAATATATGAGGCTGATATATGATATATATTCTCCTAACGTAACTTTACAATGGCTGGCTCTGATACATTAAAGACTAATTGCTGATAACAATCAAATCACCATTGTAGAAGCACAAGAGATAAGACCAGTAAAGAATAAACAATACTTGAAGAAGAAGATAAGCATTCAGCCTGCATTATCATTTCCAGCTCAGGTCCTTTTATAGTGAGAGTAATAAGACAAAAGCAATTAACAACCTTGTCCCCTCATACAATGGGCTTAACAAGATAACAAACATAAAAGAGTAATTGGACTAGAGAAATGCATAACAGACAGCCCAGTGGGCCTTTAGATGATAAAAATGTGATTTTCCTCTTCATAATATTTCTCGACACACTCACGTACAAAATGATATCGAATGTCAATGTGTTTACTTCTACCGTGAAACACCGGGTTCTTGGCTAAATCGATTGCTGACTTATTGTCTAAGTAGAGCACCACTGGATCAGTTTTCTCACCAGTGACTTGAGTAAGCAAATTTCGTAACCAGATGGCTTGGCAAACAGCTGCAGTTGCTGCCATAAATTCAGCCTCACAAGATGACAGAGCTACACATCTTTGCTTTTGAGATGCCCATGTTATAAGACTCTCATTCAAATAGAATACCATTCCCCCAGTGCTCTTTCTATCTTCAATTTGGCCCGCCAAGTCACTGTCTAAGTAGCCCGTTAGCACATTGTTACCATTGTTCTTCGAGTACACAATACCATAATTCAGTGTTCCTTTTATGTACCTTAGTATCCGCTTCGCTGCATTGAGGTGCATAGTGGTAGGTTTTTCCATAAACCTACTGATTATTCCTACCGAAAACGCGATGTCTGGCCTTGTATGGACCAAATATCGTAGGCACCCAACTAGAGATTTGAACTGGGTTGTGTCCACCAATTTTCCTCCTTCATTTTTGCCAATGCTTTCCTTGGGATCCATAGGATACTTAGTCGGATTGCACTCCTGCATCCCTGCCTTTTCAAGAACTCTTTTAGCATAAGCTGACTGCTTTAGTTCGATGCGGCCTTTACTTTGTCTGACTTCAATTCCCAGATAGTGGGAAAGTTGTCCCAAATCACTCATCTCGAATTTCTGATTCATCTGCTCCTTGAATTTATTTATTGCAGCAATACTTGTTCCGGTTACTAATAAGTCATCCATGTACACACCAATTATTAGTGTCTCTCCATCAGTTCTCTTGGTATAAACCGCATGTTCATATGGACATCTTTCAAAACCCAGATCTTCAAGACATTTACTTAATTTCGAATACCATGCACGAGGCGCCTGCCTTAACCCATACAAAGCTTTTACTAACCTATATACCATATTTTCCTTCCCTGCTTGAACAAACCCCTCTGGTTGATATACATAAACCTCTTCTTTGATATCGCCATTTAGAAACGCGGTTTTTACGTCGAGATGGTGAACTTCCCAACCTTTGTTTGCAGCAAGAGCAAGACGCATCCTGACAGTCTCTAAGCGAGTGACAGGAGCGAAAATTTCTTCGAAATCTACCCCCTCTTTCTGAACATAACCTTTTTCCACGATTCTGGCTTTGTATTTCAGAATCTTCCCGTCTGTGTCTCTCTTGATTTTGAATATCCACTTCAATCCTATCGCCTTGTGCCCATGTGGTAGTGTAATAAGTTGCCAAGTCCCGTTTTTCTCGACTACATCAATTTCTTTTTTCACGGCATCTCTCCAATTTTGATCCTTTATTGCTTGTTCATAGTTCATGGGCTCATCAATCCCCATCAGAAATAATTCATCATCTTCGAGCTCTACTTCTTCAGTATTTGCACAAATGTCAGTTAACGATCGAAAGTTTTGAGGGGTAGAGTCACTGCTTACTTCAGACTCTGTTACAAACACAGATGAGCTCGATGTAGGCAATGACCCAGTATGTATTGATTCTGAACTCGACTCACCATCAGTCTATGTGTCGAGTGAAGAGTTCACATTGAGTTCCCTTTCATGATGTGAATATGAAAGGAAATTTGGTTGAGGATCAGCCTATTAATCTGTTGCTCACTACAATGGGGTTTGACAATGACAAGAGACAAATATGGGTCACAAAACTTACTTGGACAACAAAACATGATGAAGGAACGGATGAAGCTTTGCCACTCAGCTCAACAACCAGCATGGGCTGACCTATTTTGGCTTATATAATTAATAATTCGACTTTTGGCTTGCAAGTTTTTACCTTTCAGTTGAAAGGGTTTTTCTTGCTTTAAGCACTTAGGATTTTATTTTCCTATTTGGATTCTGTTTTTATATGTTTTCTATTTGGATTTGGATTTTAAATTTGTTTCCTGAAAGGATTCAGATATTGGCTAATTCAAGCTGATATTGAATTTCTCTTAAAATTCTGTTGGGTTTAGGTTATTGGTTAAGCCTATAAATACCCCTCTCATGTAATCTTTTAAGATATGTGATGATTATGTTTTGAGATAAACTATGATTAGTTTTCTTTCTTCTAAACTTCAATTACTGGATTGTTTTGAAGGTTAGATTCAAATTACTTAGTTTATGGATTGATCTAAGGAATTTGAGATTCAAAGTTCACGTTTCTGGATTGATCGTGTTCATTGAAATATCCTTTTCTTCTTGTTTTTATTTCTTTGTGGTGTGATCCACATCATTTCATCACCTTCACTATCAGCAGACCTTGCTCCAAACACAGTAAACATTTTAGACTGATTATCCTGCAAAAACTCATCATCTTTCCAGGGCCACTGTTTATTTTCTTCGAATATTACATCTCTGCTAACATGAACCTTTTTGTTGACTAGATCATATAACCTGTACGCTTTCGTACCATGTTCTTTTCCGAGATGAATTATCGGAATGCTCCTGTCATCTAGTTTCTTGACCTTCTGATTTGGCACCTTCATATGCGCTAGGCACCCAAATACTCGAATATGTTCGATGTGTGGCCTTTTTCCCGACCAAGCCTGATATGGAGTAACACCGGATATAGCACGGGTTGGAAAACGGTTCAGAATATAGATTGAGTGTCGTATTGCCTCTCCCCAGAAAATATTTGGAAGTTGCATTTCCTTCAACATGCTGCGAGCCATCTCAACCATATTTATGTTTCTGCGCTCTACCACGCCATTTTGTTGAGGCGAGTAGGGTGCAGTGAGCTGTCTTGCAATACCCGCATCCTCGCAATAACTTGTGAACTCAATCGAGCAGAATTCCCCCCTCTATCCGTTCTAAGGGCTCTAATCTTCTTATCTGGTCCATTCTCAACAAGAGCTCGAAATTTTTTGAATGCTTGAAACGCCTCCCTTTGACTTTAAAAGATAAGCCCACATAACCCTGCTATAATCATCCACCAGGAGAAATATATAATTGTTTCCAGCATGTGTGGACGGAGAGATGGGACCACAGATATCTCCATGGATTAATTCCAGGGGTTTTTTGCCATATAGCTTGACTGAACAGGAAAACACTTCCTTGTTTGTTTAGCCATGAGACACCCAGTGCAGACTTCTTTTGGGTGAGACAACGATGGTAGTCCATGCACCATTTTTCCGGAGTCCATCAACATCAATGCCTTAAAGTTTACATGCCCCAAGCGGGCGTGCCACAACCACGCATCTTCATCAGTTTTTGACAATAAACACATCTTCTCCTTGTGCTTGAGAATAACTTTGTAGAGTCTATTCACAGACCTCTTTACCTTCATCAACAGTTTGCCTTGCTTATCATGTACCCACAACATGTCACCATTCAGAGTAATTTTGTCTCCTTCTTCTGATAGTTGACTAAGGCTAATAATATTATTACAGAGTGAAGGAATGTAATATACCTCTTGCAAGAGTCGTTCCTCTCCCGTCTTGAACTTGAAAATGATGGAACCCTTTTGTTTTATATGAACCGTAGAGCCATCACCAAACCTGACTTGTCCTGTTATTTTCTCGTCCAAATCTCTGAATTTTGAGCGTTCCCCGGTCATGTGATTACTAGCTCCGTTGTCCAGGTACCACAAATTTGACTTTACCTGCTTGTCCTGACCTGTTTTGTTCAATTTTGGAGTCACTTATCTTCGTTTACTAGCATCATTCTTTCTTTCTCTCCTTCACGCTTGGTAAGTAGGAGTGCTGGTTCATCATCCGGAATCTGTGCAATATTAACCTCCTCATTGCTTTCTTTATCACGTTTTGGTCTCCTACATTCCGCTGCATAGTGACCGAGCAAATTGCAGTTGAAGCACCTAACACGGCTCTTATATCCTCCACGGTTGCTTTCCTTTCCCCATTTCTTTTGCTCAGATCCACCCTTGTTTGATCGCTTGATCCACTCATCCCTGGTGAGTAGTAACTTCCCTTCTTCCCTTTCTTTTTTTAACCATTCTTCCTCTGTGAGAAGTAATTGACTTCCACTGCTTTCAACTTGTCCTCACAGCCTCTCCTCATGAGCTTTTAAGAATCCCACTGTTTCATCCATAGTCATTTTCTCCAAATCTCCGAACTGCTCAATCGTAGACGCTATTTGTAAGAATTTCGGTGGCACAGCACGTAAGATCTTTTTAACCACATATGCCTCTACAACCTCTTCCCCAAGAGCACGAATGTTTGTCACCAGAGCTGAAATTTTTAAACAAAAATCATCCAATGAATCAGAGTCCTTCATGCTCATGGACTCAAATTCAGACTTGAGAGTTTGTACTCTCGCTTTCTTCACGCGATCCGCCCTTTTGCACATTACTTTCACTGCATCCCAGGTGTCTTTGGTCGTTTCTTTATCTACGACCGACAATAATATGTCCTCGGGAATGCTCTGATAAATTGTAGCCATAGCAATTTTATCCACCTTATCCTCGACCACTGTCTTAGGATCCTTCGGTACAATTGCATCCCAAACACCATGGGCCTGCATGTATACTTTCATTTTTAGCGCCCATGCCGTGTAATTTGCTCTTGTTAACATGGGATAGCTCAAGCTTACTGCTCCATCTTTGTTCTTCCCTGGATCCATCGTAGTTGTTGCCCTGGGCATATACTTGGGCATCAAACGTTGAACCAAAGCTCTGATACCAGATTGTTAGATAATCTGTACCACCTGCAATCTTTAAACTGAAGAAAAAATATGGAGATGCTCTGAAAGTCTTGTCATATTATTCAACTGAAACTAAGTAGAACTTATAAACAAAAATACATAAGGAATGGCTAAAAATTAGGAAGGAAATAACGACTCTCCTACTAACTTTCAACTGCTAGAATTAATCCACTACTCTCCTACATTCAAGCAATAACTACTCAGCATACACCTCTTGGCTGAAGACTCGGTATTGCTGATCAAATAACACAGACAAAGAAAGTAAAATATAATTAAAGTTTAGATTAAAAACCAACATCCTTAACATAAACAAAGAACACCGGAGTTGCGCATAGATTTAACACATACATTATCCGTCTCCAAAATCCTGTCAATTTGATTTGCAATAGTGGAATATAAGAGAATATGATAAATTAATAGATTATCGGTCTCTTATAATCACAACTACTGAAAAAAACACATGGATTACCTACTAGTAAAATCATGCTTGACATAAAGTAATCAATTTTAGCAAGCCTAAATGATCCAAATGGCCTCAAAATCTGCATGCATACTGATAAAAACCAGTAAGAAATGAAGGTATATACTTATTATAGATTATGCAACAATATTATTATGTACATATACATCACGTAAGATGTATGATAAATTGTATTATGTATAACATAAGATAATGACTAATACTATATATTCAACTCACTTACAACTCCCATGTTAGCCACATGTTCTGCAAATTTAGATACCGGCAATGCTTTGGTAAGTGGATCTGCAAGTTGTTCTTTTGTGCCAATCTTAATCACATCAACCTCATTATCTCTAACACTTTCTGTAACAGAGAAATATTTAACATCTATATTCTTTGACCCGGATGCCCTTCTATTATTTCTTGCGAAATACACCGCTGCAACATTATCACAGTAGATAACTAATGGTCTTTCAATTGAATCCAACACCTTCAGTTTGTTAGGAATATATGTGCATTAGTTTGATGATATGTTTAACAAAACACTTAAGTAGAAAACTAGTGTTTGTAGCCTCAACGGATAAGACCATTTTGGCTATCCGTTGATGGTGTAGCTTTACTTAGAAATAAGTCTAGTGTTGTAGCACATTTCAGTCTCTGAATTTGAGATATAATTCTTAAATGTTGAGGGAAATTATAAGTCATGTTGACTACTAGAGGATATGCAGATAGGAAGGCCAATTGTAAATATTTCATGCCTTGTAATTTTGTATAAATGAAAATGGTGTCAACGGATAACTTAAAGACCTTCAACGAATGAGAAACAAAGCTTCAACGGATGTCTCTAAAGCTTCAACGGATAACGTCCTTCAATGGATGAGTGCATCAACGGATAGAGCTTCAACTGCTAACACATCAACGGATGAAGCCATCAATGGATGAAGGCTTCAACGGATGTTCTGTTAGATAGCAGTTGACAAGTGGTAGTTGTACCTACAAACAGAGGCACATGGGTTGACAGAGACAACTGAGATGTGGTAGCCTATTTCAGGAACATCAGAAAAAGCAGACGTTCTACTCTAGTATAAAGAGGCAATAGTCAACAATACACTGGAGAAAAATGGAGAAGAAACAAGTGGAGAACTTATTTTATAATTATACTTTTTATCTTTGTCTTCACTTGTAAACTTGGTAATATATAAACCAAGTAGCAGCTAGTAATTAGATATGAATTTTTCCAGAACTGTTTAGAAAAATCTTGAGAGAAAAATTATCTAGTTTGTACTAGGATGCAGCTGTGATCAACTTCTTGAATCACAGATTTTCTGAAATACCATCTCTGGTGGAACAACAATCCACCAGAAAAGTTTTTAAGGTATGTTGTGTTCTTTACATTAGTGTTTGAATATATATCTGTCTGTATTAGCTTAAAGCAATTCATACACTTGTTTATCTTAAACACATAGCCTTTGAAACTGCTCAAAACTTGAAAAAGTTTTGAGATTTACATTCAACCCCCCTTCTGTAAATCTCATTGTTAGTTCATTAGGAATAACAATTGGTATCAGAGCAAGCTCTTGACACACAAAGAGTTTAAAGATCTTGGAAACTAACAAAGATGAGTAAGAAGGATATTGGAGTAAAAATCCCAGTTCTTGACAAAGACAGTTATCACCATTGGAAGGTGAAAATGCACCTTCATCTACTCTCCCAAGATGAAGGTTATGTAAACTGCATTGAGAATGGTCCTCACATTCCCCACAAAGTAGCCACAGTTGCTACAGCCACAATTGCTGTTGGTCAATCCATTCCAAAACCTAGAGCAGAATGGACAATGGAAGACACAGAAGAAGTCCACAAGGATAAGAAGGCTATGAACATTTTGTTTAATGGTCTTGACAAGGATATGTTTGATAATGTGATAAATTGCACAACTGCCAAAGAGGTTTGGGACACAGTTCAGCTACTGTGTGAAGGTACAGAACAAGTAAAAGAAAACAAAATGCAGCTTCTCATTCAACAGTATGAGTATTTTCATTTTGAAGAAAATGAATCTTTAAATAACACATTCAATAGATTCCAAAAGTTGTTGAATGGACTGAAGCTGTATGGTAGAGTGTACCAGGTGAAGGATTCAAATCTTAAATTTTTAAGATCCTTGCCAAAGGAATGGAAACCCATGACTGTCTCCTTGAGAAACTCTCAAGATTATAAGGACTTCACTCTTGAAAGATTATATGGAATCTTGAAGACTTATGAACTAGAGCTGGAACAGGATGAGGTATTGGAGAAGGGAAGAAAGAAAGGAGGTTCAGTTGCCTTGGTAGCTGAAAATGAGAAAGAATGCAGACAAGAAACTGTGAGATCTACATTAAACTCCAAAGATGGCACAAGCAAATCAGAATCAAGCAAGGGTAAGGAGCAAGTTGCTGAGAATGAAGACAACTCCAGCCAAGATGACTCTGATGGTATTGATGAGCATCTTGCATTTCTGTCCAGAAGATTTGCAAAGATGAAATTTAGGAAAAACACTAGAGCCACTAAACCTCATAAAAACATGGTGGACAAATCCAAGTTCAAGTGTTTCAATTGTGGTATAAGTGGACACTTTGCAAGTGAGTGCAGAAAGCCAACTTCTGAAAAGAAGAAATTTGACCAAGTAGATTACAAAAAGAAATATTTTGATCTACTCAAGCAAAAGGAGAGGGCTTTCATTACTCAAGAAAAAGACTGGGCAGCTGATGGAGAAGAAGAGGATGAAGATGTGGAATATGTCAACTTGGCTCTCATGGCTGATTCTGAGGAAAATGAAGTTAGTTCATCAAGCAACCAGGTAATCACTACTGATTTAACACAGCTTACTAAAGAAGAGTGCAATGATGCTTTTAATGACATGTCTACTGAACTGTATCATTTGCGTGTGTCTCTTAATCTCTTGCTAAAGAAAATAGTAGGATTAAAGAGAACAATTTGTTTTTAAGTAATAGAAATGCTGTGTTAGAAGATAAGTTGATTGACCTAGAGAAAAGTAAGCTACATTGTATATCTGTTGAAAATGAACTAGCTGAATCTGTTAAGAAAGTAGAAATACTTTCTAATCAATTAGAGAGAGAGCAAGAGGTGATTAAAGCCTGGAAGACATCTAGGGATGTTAGTGCTCAAATTGCCAAGGTCCAAGGAATTGAATCATTCTGTGAGACTGCCTGGGATAAAAACAAAAAGAAACTGGAATTAATTGATGGGCTGTCAATGGATGTGGAATCAACGGATGATGAAAATTATCCGTTGAAGGAAGAAAAGGAGCATCCGTTGAAGGTTCCTCAATTAAAACAGGCAGATGTTTCTAAAAGTGAAAATCTAAAGAAACTCAACAAAAAGTTTGGTTCAACTTCCAAGAACTTTGTCAAAGGAGAAGCAAGCACATCCAAAGATGTCAGTAAGGTGAATATAGGGCACATGACCTTAGAACAGTTAAAGAATAGGCTCAAAGTGGTTGAGGATAAAAAGGAAACTAAAAGGAAATCTAATAGAAATGGGAAGGTAGGGGTTAACAAACATAACAATTACACACCTGATAAGTATGCTCCTAGAAAAAGCTGTGTGCATTGTAGTAGTGTTAATCATCTATATGCTAATTGCAAATCTATTAAGAAAACTCCCATACATGTGCCCTCTTCCATGCCTAATATGTCTGCATCACCTCTGCATGCTATGCCTGTTATGTCTCATCAGAATCCTTATGCACATTTTGCTAACATGCCATATTTTAACAATCCTTATCTTGCTGCATTTAGTATGCCTCAAATGTCATACAATATGCCAATATGGAATAACATGCTTGCACAATACATGCCTTATCAAATTCCAAATGTGCTAAATAATTCTGTGACTAACCCTACACCTCAACCAACTATATCTAAGATCAAGGTTGACTCAAAGTTACCT
Source organism: Apium graveolens (assembly GCF_009905375.1). Taxonomy (NCBI): domain Eukaryota; kingdom Viridiplantae; phylum Streptophyta; class Magnoliopsida; order Apiales; family Apiaceae; genus Apium; species Apium graveolens. The sequence continues at coordinate 314,086,648 of NC_133648.1, forward strand.
AAATCTAAAGATGCAGGAGGAATGAAGTCTAGGAGAAAGGCTAACAAGAATGGACCCAAGAAAACTTGGGTACCAAAATCAACTTGATTGATTTTATGGTGTGCAGGGAAAAAGAAGAAATCTATGGTACTTGGACAGTGGCTGTTCAAGACACATGACAGGAGATTTCTCCCTGCTCACAGAGTTTAAGGAGAGAGCTGGCCCTAGCATAACCTTTGGAGATGACAGCAAAGGGTTTACTATGGGATATGGCTTGATTTCAACAAGGAATGTCATAATTGATGAAGTTGCACTAGTTGATGGTCTCAAGCACAACTTACTGAGCATCAGTCAACTATGTGATAGAGGGAATACAATTTCCTTCAATTCAGAAGCCTGTGTTGTCATCAGTAAGAAAGACAACAAAGTGGTTCTAACTGGAGTTAGAAAAGGAAATGTGTACTTAGCTGACTTCAACTCTACAGATGCAGAATTTATTACTTGTCTCTTCAGCAAAGCAAGTTCAGTTGAAAGTTGGCTATGGCACAAGAAGCTATCCCATTTGAATTTCAAGACAATGAATGATCTAGTCAAAAAGGACTTAGTTAGAGGAATTCCTCTTGTTGAATTCTCAAGGGATGGTTTGTGTGATGCTTGTCAGAAAGGCAAATAAAGGAAAACATCATTCAAAAAGAAGCTTGAAATAACAATTGATGAACCATTACAGCTGCTACATATGGATTTATTTGGACCAGTCAATGTATTGTCAATTGCAAGAAAAAGATATTGCTTGGTGATTGTAGATGATTTCTCAAAGTTTTCATGGGTCTATTTTCTTGGATCAAAGAATAAAGCAAGTGAAATCATTATCAATCACATCAGGCAAGTCAATAATCATCCTGATTTGAAAGTTAGGAATATCAGGAGTGACAATGGAACTGAGTTCAAGAATTTGACAATAAGGCTGTTCTGTGAAGAAAATGGAATCATGCATGAGTTCTCAGCTCCAAGAACACCTCAGCAAAATGGGGTAGTTGAAAGAAAGAACAGATCTTTAATTGAGGCTGCAAGAACAATGCTTGAAGAATCAAAGTTACCAACATATTTCTGGGCTGAAGCTGTTAATTATGCCTGCTACACTCAGAATATTTCTTTGATCAATCAAGCTAAAGGCATGACTCCTTATCAGTTGTTCAAGAGAAGAAAACCAACTCTAAACTTTCTTCATGTCTTTGGATGTAAATGCTTTATACTGAGAAATCAATCTGACCATAAAGGGAAGTTTGATGCAAAGGCTGATGAAGGGATATTTGTTGGTTACTCAGCTGGAAAATCTTATAGGGTCTACAATCTAAGAACCAACATTGTTATGAAATCTGTGCATGTTGTGTTTGATGATAAAAAGATTGTTGGACTAACAGATGAGGGACACCATGAAAGACTCAAATTTGACAACATTGAGATATATTGTGATGATAGTGAAGAGGAGGTTGATGGAAATGACACTTCAAAAGGGATTCAAGATATGCCCTTGGATAATGCACAGAATACTGCATCCGTTGAAAGAGGCAATGCAGTATCCGTTGAAAGACATAGTGCATCATCCGTTAAAGTACATAATGAAGCATCCGTTGATCATAGTTCATCAACGGATAATCGATTTACATCATCAGTTGATAGAACTCCAAGTTCCCTGCAAAGGACCAACAACTCAGGGGGAGTTTCAACTGATCAACACTCTGTCTCACATCATGACAATACTGAGGCCACCTCATCTAGAGCACATCTTCCACCTCAAAGGAAATGGACCAAGAATCATCCCTTTGAACTGATCATTGGTGATGCATCATCTAAAGTGCAAACAAGAAGAGCTACTCAAAATGAATGTCTGTATAGTAGTTTTCTATCTCAGGAGGAACCTAAGAAAGTGGAAGAAGCCTTAATGGATCCAGATTGGATATTAGCTATGCAGGAAGAGCTGAACCAATTTGAGAGAAACAAAGTTTGGAAGCTGGTACCCAAGCCAAAGAACAAGAGTTCCATTGACACAAAATGGGTATTCAAAAACAAGATGGATGAAAATGGCATTGTCATAAGGAATAAAGCCAGATTGGTTGCTAAAGGCTATTCTCAACAAGAGGGAATAGATTTTGATGAAACATTTGCTCCAGTTGCAAGACTTGAAGCCATCAGAATCTTTCTAGCCTATGCAGCTAATGCCAATTTCAAAGTCTATCAGATGGATGTCAAGAGTGCATTTCTAAATGGGGAATTGGAGGAAGAAGTTTATGTAAGCCAACCTCCAGGTTTTGAAGATCAAAATTTTCCAGACCATGTGTATTATTTGTTGAAAGCACTATATGGACTAAAGCAAGCACCTAGAGCCTGGTATGAGACTTTGTCAAAGTTCCTTCTAGATAATCATTTTACAAGAGGTACTGTTGACAAAACTCTCTTCTTTAGAAATGTTAATGGCTCTAAGATACTTGTACAAATTTATGTAGATGATATTATATTTGGATCTACAGATGATAAGCTTTGTAAAAAGTTTGCTAAATTAATGCAAAGTAAATATGAAATGAGCATGATGGGAGAGCTAACTTACTTTCTTGGGTTACAAGTAAAACAAGTTAGTAGTGGAATTTTCATTAGTCAAACTAAATATATTCATGATCTTTTAAAAAAGTTTGACTTAATGGATTGTTCACCTGCAAAAACTCCCATGGCCACTGCCACTAAGCTTGAATTAAATAAGGCTGAAAAGTCTGTGGATATTACAAGTTATAGAGGCATGATTGGCTCACTTTTATATTTAACTGCTAGTAGACCTGATATAATGTTTTCTACATGTCTCTGTGCTAGATTTCAAGCTGACCCTAAAGAATCTCACTTAGTGGCTATTAAAAGAATTTTCAGATATCTCAAGGGGACTCCAAATCTAGGAATTTGGTACCCTAGAGAGTCTGGTTTTGATCTAATTGGCTACTCAGATGCAGATTATGCAGGTTGCAAAATAGACAGGAAAAGCACAACAGACACCTGTCAATTTCTAGGAAACAAGCTTGTATCATGGTTCAGCAAGAAGCAGAATTCTGTTTCCACATCAACAGCTGAAGCTGAGTACATTGCAGCTGGTAGTTGCTGTGCACAAATACTATGGATGAGGAACCAGTTATTTGACTATGGTATGAATGTTGACAAAATTCCAATATTTTGTGACAACACAAGTGCCATTGCCATTACTGAAAATCCAGTGCAGCACTCAAGAACCAAGCACATTGATATCAAGTACCACTTCATTAGGGAACATGTGATGAAAGGTACAGTGGAACTTCATTTTTTTCCAAGTGAACAACAAATTGCAGACATATTTACCAAGCCACTTGATGAATTAACATTCACAAGATTGGTAAGTGAGCTAGGTATGCTTAATTACTCTTAAAATTCATGTCCTTACTGCAATTTGTATTGAAGCCTGTAATGTATTAGCTGCTAGAACAAATTTGATTTTTAACACAGATTATTCCATCAACGGATATTCCCTATCCGTTGAAAGTCAAAATTGTTCTGTCAACGGATGTTCATTATCCGTTGAAAGACATATACATTTCTGGGATTTTTATCCGTCAACGGATAAAACTGAAGTGTTCTTCAACGGATGACAGTTTACCTTATCCGTTGAAATATCACATCAGTCGATTCAGGTGTTTCACAGTCGTTGATTCTATTGTATTAACCGTTGATACTCATACATACAGCTGTATGTATTTGTTTTAAAGGTAGTTTTTAGAATACTTACAGTTTATTCTTAAATGGCTGAAATTCACTTACATATATTTATTGTTTAATCTTTTATTTATGCTTTTTAATTTGAGAAAGTATATAAGCCCTTCTGATTTTTCATTTTTACTTTACGCTTTCTTGAAATTTCAAAGCTTTTACCATTTTCTCTCTGCAAAACCTTCAAGTTATTCTCTGCAATTTCTACTCACAACAATGGCACCAGTAGTAAAGATTATGTCTCAATCTGGATTCATCTATGAGAAGAACAATTTCATAGCTTTGGTAGAAAAGAATGAAGCCCATTCCGATTATCACAAAATGATGGACTTCATCAAAAACTGTAAACTTAGCTATGCAATGCTGGAAGCCCCAACGATTTACTGTGAAGTAGTTGAGGAGATTTGGACTACTGCTGAGTTCAACTCAATAGATATGACTAACTCCTTCACTCTCAAAGGTAAAAATCACTGTGTTAACTGTGATGATTTAACATGTTTTAAATTACCTGAGAACAATGCCATGACACCACACACTGATAATGATGTATCCAGCATGTTAGATTCCATAGGTTATTCTCTTAACTCTGCTAGTTTAGGGAGTATTAAAAGAAAAGGCCTTAGGAAAGAATGGAGTTTTCTTGGGGATGCCTTTATCAAGGTTTTCTCTGGGAAAATTAGCAATTTTGATGCCATAACTTCATCTCTTGTTAATATGCTCTATATGCTTGTTTCTGATAGGTATTTTAATTTTAGCAACTATGTTATGCTAGAATTGGGTACTAGATTAGGTAACAAAGCTAATAGATCTAATAACATCTATTATGCTAGATTCTTTATGTTATTGGCTAACCATGTTGCTGAAGGTTTGGTCATAACCAATGAGAATAATAAACTCAAGTGCTGGGCACAAGAGAAAAGAGTTCTTGCAGATTTATTGAGAATGGATCTCAACAGCAGTGTGCCATTGGTATATTTACCAATCATGAATGCACCTCAGGTAAGTGAGGTAATTGCTTCTACAACTCCTACTTATTCCAACCCCTCTATTTCTTTATCTTCTAGTGTGGCCATGGAATCTGTGACAATGCCCCAACAGATTCCTACCAAGGTCACCAAAACTAAACTTTCAAAATCAAAGACAAAGAAAACTACCTCTGTTGTTTATCAAAAGACAACAGTTGTAACATCTACCATTAACCCTGAGGGGAGTGAACAGGGTGTGAGTGGTGAGGGGAGGGGTGAACATCAAAGAAACCCCCAGGATAAGGAAGGAGAGATAAGTGCTACCCAAGCTAGCCAAGCCACAGTTTCTCAAAAAGCTGTGGTGGTTGAAAGGGTTACTAGCATATCCCTAGCTGCATCCTCCCAAAAGGATGTAACTATTGAAAATAGTTCCCAACCAGGAACACAGAACAAACGAGGGAGGGACAATAAAGCCAAACCTCACCAACAAAAGCCTTTATTAGAAGAAAGAGAGCCAGAACCCAATCTTCTACATAGGGTGCACACACTGCACAGATACATCCATTTGTATCTATGCCTTCTCAAACTCAGTTTGATGTGGCTCCAACAAATGTGGAGTCACAGCCCCATTCTCTCACAATTAACACACATCAATCATCACACACTTCTTCACCATCTCTAGATGTGGATATGTTATTCCCATCAATTCCTGATTCTCCCTCTTTACAACTAAGGGAGGAGCCCAAATACAGGTGATCATCATCTTTTAGATGATTTGTTGGATCACCCGCAAATTCTTTCAGATGTAATTGAAGGATCTGTGTCACCAAAACTCATATCAATCTACACAGATTCAACAGTTATATCACTTTCAATTTCAACTTCTTTTCCTTCTTCAACGGATATCACTCATCCGTTGACAAGTGGTTGTTCTTCAACGGATAAGCTTAACAGCAGTTATCCGTTGATACCATCAGTTTCACCTTCAACGGCTATTCTGCATCCGTTGATAGTCTCTACACACACAACTGAAACAATTCCAAGTGTAGAAGACTTGATTACTGTACAATCACTTCTAGGACTGAGGGAAGGGAGTGACAATTTGAGTGAGAGGCTGGGTTGCTCCCAGGCAAAAGGAGAGATTGAGAGCTCAAATATGCATGCTATTTCTTCCAGCATGGCAAAAGTAAGTGAGAGGAGTACCACCTTAGTAGGTGAAGGTGAGGGAGTGAGTTGTGTGAGCCAGGGGGAGCCCCTGATGCAAGAACATAGAGAAAATGAGAGAAAGGCAGGTACAGCAGATATAAGGATGGATCCAGCCATTGCTAGTGAGTCAATGATTGTGAATGATGCTGAAAAGGAAAGACAATTTCAGCAACATTACAAAGCTGTAATTGATAACATTTCCTTGGATGCTGACACTTTTACTCATCCTGTTTCAGCCTATCAATTATTGGCTGCACAGGGCAATGTAGAGGAAGAAAAGACACTACATCTAGTACATACAACAGCATCTCTCCAAAGGGACAAAGCTGCTATTAACAAGATGCCTTCAACAGCTGGTGAGTCATCTGAAGAATTTGGAGTAAATTCTGATGATGATGACTTTGTTTCTTCTGATGGAAGCATGAACTTAGGGGGAGATGAAGACCCTAGTTCTATTCCAAATCTACCTGAATGGGCCTTAACAAAGGAGTCTACAACAGGGCAATTCAATGTCTCCTTAGTCAAACAAATCAGTACTATCAAACAGGCCATTCAGAAAACTTCTCATGCTGGTACAAAGGCTATCCTTACAGCTCACTTGGACTCACTGCATCTCATGAAGTTGCAGCAAGTAAGACAGAATCTGAGTGTGGATGAACTCAGAAAGGATATTGCTGACTTGAAATCCTACAATTCTGAAAAATTGGATTCAGTCATTCCCTATGGTACAATGCAGGACATTTTGTTGAGATTGAAAAAGGAATCACATACTGAAAAGAGGCTGGCCAAATTGGAAGACAGAGTTCAAGTTATTGAAGATTCTGTGGCCACCATTCTTCACAACCAACAATCTCAAACAAATCTACTTATGCAGCTGGCAAAAGCACAGGGCTTGACCCCTCTCCTTGATGATAACAAAAAGGGGGAGAGTAAAAGGGAAGGGGAAGGAGAGCCATCTACAAAAATCCAAATATCTAAAGTGCTAGTTCCTGCCATCACTACTTCTCCAATCATTCAAATCAAAGGAAAGCCTGATGGAATTGATTTAATCCAGCTAGCAGCAGCTGAAATTCAAGTGAAAGAGCAAAGGAGGAGAATTGATGAAAGGGTGCAACAGTTGTTTGGCTCTACACAAGATAAATCAATATCTGTGAAATATAGCACAAAGGTTGAACCAATCAATATGGAGCACAAGCCAGAAAGGAGAAATAAGGTTGGAGAGACTTCTTTCAAGAATCTAAAACCTATGGTTCTCAAGCCCAACACTAGATCCAACAAGGACTCCACAAAGAACCCTCTAGACTTTGCTCAGATGAAAGAAGTGGACTTTCCTCTTCCAAAGCCTGATGAAGACAAAGTTTTGGGTGCTAGCATCATAAAACACAAGGAGACCATGGATGAGGCAGTAAGGAGAAACATGGATATTATCTTAAGAGAGGGAAAGGGCATATGTGTGATGCAAGGACATCCCAAATTCTCAATAGCCAAGAGGGAAGAAACCAAAAGGTTAAAGAAAGAAGCTGAAAAACTCAAGGCTGACAAAAGAGCACAAGCAAAGCTTGAACAAAAGCTAAAGTCAAGTCTAGTTGAAAATGAGAAAGGAATTGAAGTCAGGGGTGAAGACAAGTGTTAGGAATGTATGTGCATTAGTTTGATGATATGTTTAACAAAATGCTTAAGTAGAAATTTAGTGTCTGTAGCCTCAACGGATAAGACCACTTTGGCTATCCGTTGATGGTGTAGCTTTACTTAGAAATAAGTCTAGTGTTGTAGCATATTTCAGTCTCTGTATTTAAAATGTAATTCTTGGAAGTTGAGAGAAACTATGAGTCATGTTGACTACTAGATGATATGCAGATAGGAAGGCCAATTGTAAATACTTCATGCCTTGTAATTTTGTATAAGTGAAGTGGTATCAACGGATGACTTAAAGACCTTCAACGGATGAGAAGCTAAGCTTCAACGGATGTCTCTAAAGCTTCAACGGATAACATCCTTCAACGGATGAGTGCATCAACGGATGAAAGCTTCAACGGATGTTCTGATGATTAGCCGTTGATAAGAGGTAGTTGTACCTACAGACAGAGGCACATGGGTTGATAGAGACAACTGAGATGTGGTAGCCGAATTTCAGGAACAACAGAAAAAGCAGCCGTTCTTCTCTGGTACAAAGATGCAATAGTCAACAAAGTACTGGAGTGAACAGGAAAAGAAGCAAGTGAAGATTTTATTTGATTACTGTATTTTATATTGTTCTTCACTTGTACACTTGGTAATATATAAACCAAGTAGAAGCTAGTAATTAGAGGAGAGATTTTCCAGAGCTGTTTAGAAAAACATTGAGAGAAAATTCATCTAGTTTGTACTAGGATGCAGCTGTGATCAACATTGTTCAATCACAGATTTTCTAATATACCATCTCTGGTGGAACAACAAATCCACCAGAAAAGTTTTTAAGGTCTGTTGTGTTCTTTACATTTGTGCTTGAATATATATCTGTCTGCATTAGCTTAAAGCAATTCACACACTTGTTCTTCTTGAACACACAACTTTCATAAACTGCTCAAAACTTGAAAAAGTTTTGAGATTTACATTCAACCCCCCTTCTGTAAATCTCATTGTTAGTCCACTAGGAATAACAACAAGATTGCAAACTTAGATGAGGTTTTTGGGAGTATATTTGGTGAAAGTATGGAGGAAAAAGAGGAATGGCAGAAGGGAAACAGAAGAAAGGCCAAGGCACATAGAAAGAGTGAAGGCAACACTGAAGAAACTAAATCTCTACCTTCCATACCTGAACCCTTTGTTGCTGATCCCACTATAAACATCCATGGTGAACCAATCATCCCAAAAGAGGAACCTATTGATTGGGACACCATCAATTTGCCTACCTTTTTAACCACTCTTCCACTACCAAAGAAACAGAAAAGAAAATCCAAATCTACACCTCCCCTAAACTCTAAGATATTCACTCAAAAACATAAACCTAACCCTAAGCCACCCATTTCTAAAGATGATTATGTTCACATCTGTGACATAAAAGAAATTTCAGACATTGAACTCTATCTGGATGAGCTGGAGGATGTAAGGGGAATTGCTGCCTACTGACAGCTACCAGAGAGATTGGTGTTCAGATACAAAGGAGCTGGGGAAAGAACATGGTCTCTCTACAGGATTCTGAATGAAGGCTACTCTAACTTGATCAGAGTCTTTTCAGCCATACAAAAGGATTCTGGCTTTACCAGGACTGCCAAGACTGAAATTCTCAACAAGATTGCCAACATAAGGAAAACTTGGAGGGAGCCCAATGCTTTGCCCAGAACCTTACTCATTCAAGAAAGGGGAACTACAATTCACAAATCACCTCATTGGTTGATGGAATTCAGAGATGATAAAGGAGTCAGAAGATTTTTCAGACTTGAAGACCAACTCAAGATTGCAGGCAATGAAACTCTCAAAGAAATACAATCTAAGTTGGATATCAGTGATGAAGATGAAGCTGAATTCTTCAGACAACTCCAACTCCAAATTGAGGAAAATGACAAGGGGCTGGGAAAGAAAACCAGGGAACAAAGAAGAAAAAGATGATTTGCTCAGGCTAGAGGAGCACCCTTGGAAATACTGTAAATCTTCAATTACCTTCTAGTACATACACTTTTGCAGCACTTTTAAATTTCTACTTAGTTTCAGTTCATATATTTGTTAAGTGTTTTGTTATCATCAAGTTAACCTTGAATTTATGTCTACAATTCTTATAGACATAAATAGGGGGAGATTGTTAGGAATATATGTGCATTAGTTTGATGATATGTTTAACAAAACACTTAAGTAGAAAACTAGTGTTTGTAGCCTCAACGGATAAGACCATTTTGGCTATCCGTTGATGGTGTAGCTTTACTTAGAAATAAGTCTAGTGTTGTAGCACATTTCAGTCTCTGAATTTGAGATATAATTCTTAAATGTTGAGGGAAATTATAAGTCATGTTGACTACTAGAGGATATGCAGATAGGAAGGCCAATTGTAAATATTTCATGCCTTGTAATTTTGTATAAATGAAAATGGTGTCAACGGATAACTTAAAGACCTTCAACGGATGAGAAACAAAGCTTCAACGGATGTCTCTAAAGCTTCAACGGATAACATCCTTCAACGGATGAGTGCATCAACGGATAGAGCTTCAACTGCTAACACATCAACGGATGAAGCCATCAACGGATGAAGGCTTCAACGGATGTTCTGTTAGATAGCAGTTGACAAGTGGTAGTTGTACCTACAAACAGAGGCACATGGGTTGACAGAGACAACTGAGATGTGGTAGCCTATTTCAGGAACATCAAAAAAAGCAACCGTTCTACTCTAGTATAAAGAGGCAATAGTCAACAATATACTGGAGAAAAATGGAGAAGAAACAAGTGGAGAACTTATTTTATAATTGTACTTTTTATCTTTGTCTTCACTTGTAAACTTGGTAATATATAAACCAAGTAGCAGCTAGTAATTAGATATGAATTTTTCCAGAACTGTTTAGAAAAATCTTGAGAGAAAAATTATCTAGTTTGTACTAGGATGCAGCTGTGATCAACTTCTTGAATCACAGATTTTCTGAAATACCATCTCTGGTGGAACAACAATCCACCAGAAAAGTTTTTAAGGTCTGTTGTGTTCTTTACATTAGTGTTTGAATATATATCTGTCTGTATTAGCTTAAAGCAATTCATACACTTGTTTATCTTAAACACATAGCCTTTGAAACTGCTCAAAACTTGAAAAAGTTTTGAGATTTACATTCAACCCCCCTTCTGTAAATCTCATTGTTAGTTCATTAGGAATAACACAGTTTTAATATAAAAAATTTAACCATAGAGCATGGGCAGTAGCTTCATATATCGTAATGTACTCCGCTTGAGAAGTTGAAGTTGCAGTCAGTGATTGCTTGTTTGTCTTCCATGAAATAGCTCTTCCGGAAAACATAAAAATATATCCAGAGCAAGATTTCAAATCATCCAAATCCTGTAGGTATGAAGCATCTGTATAACATTTTACCTTTAATTCTTGATCTTCAATTTTCTTATATACCAACATGTGATCTCGAGTACCTTTTAAATATCTCAGAACTTTCTTTCTAGCACCTAATGTTCAAGCCCTGGATTTAACTGGTATCTAGACAACATATTCACAGCAAAACTAATATCTGGTCTAGTGCATACTTGTGCATACATGGGACTTCCAACCAAACTAGCATAAGGCATATTTTCCATATTCCATTTCTCTAATAAATTTCGAGGACTTTGTTCTTCGTGTAACTTATCACCTTTCGACATAGGCGACTCTCCAGATCTACACTTCTCCATTTCAAATTGTTATGCCCAAAATTTGGTATAAACCTTGTTCGGGTCAAAACCGGGTCAATTAGTCAGAATTGAAGAAGGAACGCCTAAAATTAAGGAACAGATAAGATCATCTTTCCATAAAAGGAAAGAGGGCGCGCCCTATACGTAATCAGGACGCGCCCTATGGTGACAATGGTTGATGGACAGTTGCAGTTGTCCATGCATGGAAGGCGCACCCTCAAACATAGTGAGGAGGCGCGCCCAATTACTGAAGAAAGGGTGAGGAATTCCTTGATTGAATTCTTTCCTATGGTGAGCCTTAGGGCGCGCCTTAAGTGAGAGAGATAGCTTGGACATGACTTCAATATGATTACTTGGATGGGCTCTGTGGAAGATTCAAGGAAGATGGAGAATTATTATTACTAACATATTTGATGCAGGTACTCTATTGAAGAACTCCTTCTTGTAGCATATCTACAGAAAAGGCGGTGTCCGTGGTCAGAGACCTCCAGGGGTATGCCTGGACTGAAGGCCTCCTCCTGTAGTCAATGGGTGTCCTCATTGGGGATGTGGGGTAAAATCTGGTGTGTGATTTGGGAGCTCTGTCTCTGTAGTCAACGGGTGTCCTTGTTGGGAGACTTTGGAGTATCCTGCACTTTGCACCCAAAAGCTTGGGATCACTTGTCCTGCAATTTGGTAGGGGCTCCTTATCGGGGGACAAGGATGCGTCCAACATTTGGGGTGAACCACGGCTATACATGCGTCCGCAGACTAGAGAAACAGCTGGTAGTGGAGGGTTATCCTTGGCTAGGGAGATGCTTTATCCTTGAAGTCTCGAAGCCGCGGACGAGCCTTGGGCCTTTGTGGTTGGGCCGCATCGGCGGACATTCCTAAAGCTAGTAGAAGACGGTTTTCAGTGGGTTTCCTACTGGGCCTCGGGATAAGAAATCTAAGCCCGTTAGGTTTCTTGTTCCCCAAGAACTACATGGGCTTGATTTCCTATAAATAGGGATACGTAGGCAATTTGTAAGGGGTCAGAAGCGAGAGCCTAAGGAGCCACCACTAACCCTAAGCAATCTTAGCCCCTAATAATCTCCACCACCAAACACTGTTCATACTTTCCGACGAACACTGTTCATCGAATCCACCGGGTACTGTTCACGTTTCCGACAAAGAACTACCGTCACAGATCTTGTTTCTGGCTACGAACCTCAAATTTTGTTGCTCCCAAATTCCTCCGTCAACAAATTGGCGCTAGAAGGAGGGGATAATCAAGATCAAATTTCAGGAGGAAGAGATGTCTTGTCACGATGAAGGTTCTTTGACGCAAGAATTGAAGGATAGCCACGGAGGAGTTGCATACAACGACCACGAAGGAGATCCGTGAATAACTGTTTTGGGCAGGGGGTCGAAGGAGATTTGAGTGTAGTATCCGCGGCCACGAGGGAGATCCATGGATGATGATATTTAACCATGGAGATTGAAGTTTGCAGCCATAGCCACGAAGGAGCAAAGTTGGATGGAAAATTCGGATTTGATGGATTAAGCGATTTGCTTACACTATTTGGGCCGTATCTCGAGTTCCGTAAGTCAGATTTGAACGATCTTACAGTCTACGCGAAGCTTGTTGAATTCTCTTTAATTCGGAGATGATATAATTACGAGAATAAAAGTTGAGCAGTCCGAAAACAGAGGAAAACAGTAGCTGCGAATTTTTCCAAAATATCCTATTTGGTTTAGAAGATTGGGAGAAACCTATTTGGTATTGAATATTGGAGTATCCTAGTCTAATTAGAGGATTGAAGAATCCTATTCGATATAGAAAATTGGGGAATCATATTCTAATTAGAAGAATAAAGAATCCTATTCCATTAAGGAGATTGGAGAATCCCATTCCAACAAGAAGATTGAAGAATCCTATTTGATTTAGAATATTTGAGAACACTATTCAGTTCAGAGGACTTAACCAGGAGTAAATATGAGGAGGATCGGGAGGAGAACACTTCAAGAAGAAGGCATTACTACCATGAGCTAGTCATCGCCGTTAAGACGATTCCTCGAGGTAACACTCGACTAGTTTTGTTGTGTTTTCCGTTAATTGTTTCTGGAAATTGTGCAGGAAGAATATTGTGAAAGAGATTTAGCACGGAGAAGATCCCCACAAACACTTAGAACACGCCTTGATGAAGATATTCGAGGCCAAAGGGACTTCCAACAAATTTCAGGAGAGTTCGCTGATTGAACACGTCCGTCCCTCTAGGACGCTTCCTCAGGTAACATTTAAAGTTCCATATTAATTGTATTTCTTGCAGGTAGGAAATCTTATCAGCGAAAAATCTCATGATTTTCCAAGCACAGTATCACAATCTATTAAGGCGCGCCCTCTGCATGTGAGAAATTCAGTGGAAAATTGCCTTCCCAGGGCGCGCCCTCAAAAGAAAAAGTCTATGGAAATTTTCAATAAAGATGTCTTGATGATCAGATGAGTCATAGTCAGTACTTGAAGAATGGCTCGACTGGAACTAATTCCTTGTCTTCAAGACGCGCCCTTTATTTAAGGCGCGCCCTCACAGAAATATTGAGAGTGAGATGCCCTTTATTGGATGACACTTCGTGAGATGCCCAAGAGATATTTCTACAAGAGATAATTTCGGAATCCCTTGAGCTTTGAAGAAGATAGAAGCCTTCTAATAATATTGATCTTTGATTGGTTTAATTACATGAAGATTCTGTAGATTACCTTTGACGAGGTGGATGCGACTCTTACGGAGGACGCACCCTCGACAAGATGATTTCCCTTGTCGAGGTAGATGCGTCTCTGACAGAGGACGCGCCCTCCAAGGATGATTTCCCTTGTCGAGGTGGATGCGTCTCTCACAGAGGACGCGCCCTCCAAGGATGATTTCCCTTGTCGAGGTGGATGCGTCTCTGACAGAGGACGCGCCCTCCAAGAATGATTTCCCTTGTCGAGGTGGATGCGTCTCTGACAGAGGACGCGCCCTCCAAGGATGACTTCTCTTGTCGAGGTGGATGCGTCTCTGACAGAGGACGCGCCCTCCAAGGATGATTTCCCTTGTCGAGGTGGATGCGTCTCTGACAAAGGACGCGCCCTCCAAGGATGACTTCCCTTGTCGAGGTGGATGCGTCTCTGACAGAGGACGCGCCTTCCAAGGATTATTTCCCTTGTTGAGGTGGATGTGTCTCTGACAGAGGACGCGCCCTCCAAGGATGACTTCCCTTGTCGAGGTGGATGCGTCTCTAACAGAGGACACGTCCTCCAAGGATGATTTACCTTGTCGAGGTGGATGGGTCTCTGACAGTAGACGCACCCTCCAAGGATGATTTCCCTTGTCGAGGTGGATGCGTCTCTGACAGAGGACGCGCCCTTCAAGGATGACTTCCCTTGTCAAGGTCGATGCGTCTCTGACAGAGGACGCGCCCTCCAAGGATGACTTCCCTTGTCCAGGTGGATGCGTCTCTGACAGAGGACGCGCCCTCCAAGGATGATTTTCCTTGTCGAGGTGGATATGTCTCTGACAGAGGACGCGCCCTCCAAGGATGACTTCCCTTGTCGAGGTGGATGCGTCTCTCACAGAGAACGCGCCCTCCAAGGATGATTTCTCTTGTCGAGGTGGATGCGTCTCTGACAGAGGACGCACCCTCCAAGGATAACTTCCCTTGTCGAGGTGGATGCGTCTCTGACAGAGGACGCGCCCTCCAAGGATGATTTTCCTTGTCGAGGTGGATGCATCTCTGACAGAGGACGCACCCTCCAAGGATGATTTCCCTTGTCGAGGTTGATGCGTCTCTGACAGAGAACGCGCCCTCGATAAGATGATTTTCCTTGTCGAGGTAGATACGTCTCTTATAGAGGACGTGTCCTCCACGAATGAATAGCCTTGTCGAGGTAGATGCTCCTCTGACAGAGGACGCGCCCTCCAAGGATGATTTCCCTTGTCGAGGTGGATGCGTCTCTGACAGAGGACGCGCCCTCCAAGGATGATTTCCCTTGTCGATGTGGATGCGTATCTGACAGAGGACGCGCCCTACAAGGATGATTTCCCTTGTCCAGGTGGATGCGTCTCTTCCAGAAGACGCGCCCTCCAAGAATGAATACCCTTGTTGAGGTAGACGCGCCTCTTACAGAGAAAGCTCCCTCCAAGGATGTTTACCTTTATCAAGGTAGACGCGCCTTATATAAAGGACGTGCCCTCCAAGGATGAACACCTTTTTTGAGCAAAATGCTCCTCGTAAAGAGGACGCGCCCTCTAATTCACAGATAATTTTATTTGAGGAAGATGCCGCCACTATAAAGGGCGCGCCGTCTAAAAGTACATGATTGTAGAAGATCGTAAAGGTTTTGGCTTTGAGTTAAAATAAATCACACTATTTGTGTAAAAGATGAGATCAACGATTTAGAGTTATGATTTGATAAGGAGCAAGAAATCAAATTTAATGGTATTGTGTTGTTGATGGAAGGATCACTCTCACCAACAAAATACGTCCTCCTTTCATCAAAGATTATTTATTATTTGAAGATCAGAGAACTGGTCTTTTATTCTGGTTATGCCTTCCCTTAGAGAGCGCCCTCTAATAATGACCCTTTCTGTTTATGGCGTGCCCATGAGAAATCAATATTAGGATGAAAAAGTTAGAGAAAACTCTCAAATCTTTGTTAATGGATTATGCTTTTTCAAGGTATGTGAGGTGCACAATTTTGTATAACTTCTCTTATTTCTTACGGCGAGTTAGCTCATGTAAGCTTAAAGAAGTGGTGCATAAGTGGTAAACCTCTCTAGATAAACTAATGTTATAGCTATAAAGAAGAGAAGTGGTAGAGAGTGACAGATGTTACGTTGTGGGGTGTGAAGTTGTTGTACAGATTCATAAGACGCGCATTCATCCAAAGCGCACCCTATCATGTTCAAATAATAAATGGAGCAGGATGAAGAAAGAGGAATGAATAAGTTCGTAAGGGCATACCCTCAAATTGGTAGACGCTCATACAAATTTTTCAAGTTTGCTGGGGTGGTTGAAAATTCCAATCCCATTTTCAATAGCATATGGAATTTGGGGGGTAGTTGTTATGTCCAAAATTTGGTATAAACCTTGTTCGGGTCAAAATTGGGTCAATTGGTTAGAATTGAAGAAGGAACGCCTAAAATTAAGGAACATATAAGATCATCTTTCCATAAAAGGAAAGAGGGCGCGCCCTATACGTAATCAGGACGCGCCCTATGGTGACAATGGTTGATGGACAGTTGCAGTTGTTCATGCATGGAAGGCGCGCCCTCAAACATAGTGAGGAGGCGCGCCCAATTACTGAAGAAAGGGTGATGAATTCCTTGATTGAATTCTTTCCTATGGTGAGCCTTAGGGCGCGCCCTAAGTGAGAGAGATAGCTTGGACAGGACTTCGATATGATTACTTGGATGGGCTCTGTGGAAGATTCAAGGAAGATGGAGAATTATTATTACTAACATATTTGATGCAGGTACTCTATTGAAGAACTCCTTCTTGTAGCATATCTACAGGAAAGGCGGTGTCCGTGGTCAGAGACCTCCAGGGGTATGCCCGGACTAAGGCCTCCTCCTGTAGTCAATGAGTGTCCTCATTGGGGATGTGGGGTGAAATCTGCTGTGTGTTTTGGGAGCTCTATCTCTGTAGTCAACGGGTGTCCTCGTTGGGAGACTTTAGAGTATCCTGCACTTTGCACCCAAAAGCTTGGGATCACTTATCCTGCAATCTGGTAGGGGCTCCTTATCGGGGGACAAAGATGCGTCCAACATTTGGGGTGAACCACGGCTATACCTGCGTCCGCGGACTAGAGAAACAACTAGTAGCGGAGGGTTATCCTTGGCCAGGGAGATGCTTTATCCGTGAAGTCTCGAAGCCGCGGACGAGCCTTGGGCCTTTGTGGTTGGGCCTCATCGGCGGACATTCCTAAAGCTAGTAGAAGACGATTTCCAGTGGGTTTCCTACTGGGCCTCAGGATAAGAAATCTAAGCCCGTTAGGTTTCTTGTTCCCCAAGAACTACATGGGCTTGATTTCCTATAAATAGGGATACGTAGGCAAATTGTAAGGGGTCAGAAGCGAGAGCCTAAGGAGCCACCACTAACCCTAAGCAATCTCAGCCCCCAATAATCTCCACCACCAAATACTGTTCATACTTCCCGACGAACACTGTTCATCGGATCCACCGGGTACTGTTCACGTTTCCGACAAAGAACTACCGTCACAGATCTTGTTTCCGGCTACGAACCTCAAATTTTGTTGCTCCCAAATTCCTCCGTCAACACAAATATTTTTAAAATCTTATCAATATAATTCCTTTGTGATAACCCCAACATTCTTCTCTTTCTGTCTCTAGTAATCTCAATACCCAGAACATAATTAGCCTCCTCCATGTCTTTCATATCAAAATTAGCCTTTAAGAAATCTTTTGTGTCTCTTAACAAACCAACATTATTACTAGCCAATAGGATATCATCCACATATAATATCAAAAATATGTACTGGCTCCCGCTAATCTTGGAGTATACACATTCGTCTAATTGATTTTCTTCAAAACCAAACTTATTAATGACAGAATCAAACTTTAAGTTCCATTGCCTAGACGATTGTTTCAAACCATAAATTGACTTATTTAGCATACATACCTTCTTATCGTCACTTATAAATTCTTCTAGTTGAAGCATATATATATATATATATATTTTTATATATCTTCCTCCAAGTCTCCATTTAAGAACGTTGTTTTAACATCCATCTGATGTAGTTCTATATTAAAATGTGCAACCAAAGCCATCATAACTCTAAATGCATCTTTGGTTGAAACTGGTGAAAACGTTTCATTATAATCTATCCCCTACTTTTGTCTATATCCTTTCGCAACTAGTCTCGCTTTGCATTTATAAGTTTTTCCATCAACACTTCTTTTAGTTTTATAAACCCAATTGCATCCGATAGGTCTCATATCAATTGTCCTGTCAACCAAAGTCCAAACACCATTCCGTGACATACTTAAAAGTTCATCCTCCATTGCTAGCTTCCATTTGTGACTATTTTCAGATTGCATAGCAACTTTCAGTGAAGTAGGATCATTATCTTCCCCCAAATCAAATTCTACAGAATTTAAATAAACAAGATAATCATCAGAATTTACAGACCTTCGATCTCCCTCAGACCTTCTTGGAGGCAACCGCCCACGCATAAGTACACTGCTTTGAGTGTGATTTTGTTCATTGATAGTCTCCTCAAAATCTGTTGCTTGAATTTGATTTTCCATATTCTGCTCTTGTACAATTTCTGCTCTTTTACTACTATTCTGCAATGGGGTAGCAAGTTCAGGAAGAATAAACCAATCTTGTATATTTTCATATTCAGGCACATCATCATTCTCAACAATCATACTTTCATCTCGATTAAATTCTTCATCATAGAAAGTTGCTCTGTTTGTTTCAAAAATTCTATTTTGTCGACCTGAACAGTAGAATTTGAAACCTTTTGATATTTCCGGATAACCAATAAAATATGAACTTGTTGATCTTGATGCAAACTTGTCTCCACTAACATCATATACTCTTGCTTCAGCTTTACAACCCCATACATGAAAATGATTAAGATTTGGCTTATGACCACACCAATTTTGAAAAGGAGTATTCTTAACAGCTTTGCTTGGCATTCTATTGCAAATATAATTTGCTGTTCTCAAAGATTCCCCCCACAAAAATTTTGGAAAACCTGACCTAATAAATATGCTTCTAACCATATTCATCAATGTCCTATTTCTTCTTTCTGACATGCCGTTTTGTTGGGGAGCATACGGTATTGTATATTGAGCAATTATACCACATTGTTCCAAGTATATCGCAAATGGTCATTTGTGTTGCCCTTTCTCTGTATATTTTCCATAGTATTCTCCTCCTCGGTCGGTTCTAACAACTTTGATAGATACCCCTTTCTACTTCTCAACTTCAGTTTTAAACCTTTTGAAAACTTCCAAAACTTGTGATTTTTCAGAAATTAAATAAACAAAACAATATCTTGAAAAATCATCGATGAAGGTCACAAAATAAGAATTTACACATATAGTTTTAATAGGAAAAGGACCATAAATATCAATGTGAATTAAATCTAACAAACCAGATGATCTTCTAGAATCGAATTGTCTCTGATTTGTCATTTTTCCTTTAAAACAATCCACACAAATTTCAAAATCACTAAAATCCAATGGTGGAAGTATTTCTTGTTTAACCAATTCACGCATTCTTTGTTTTTAAATATGACCTAGCCTTCTATGTCATAGAAAAGATGACTTATGTTGCTTTCGTTTTTGTTTGGCTCCCTTTGTTGTAGACATATTATAAACTTCATGATTTTTACCAACTTCATGAGTGCAATTGACCAGCCAGTAACCATCAACCAAATTTGCATTCCCAAAACATGATGAATTATTATAGAAGTACATAGCTTTGTTATTACTAGAAAAGCTATAAGCATCATCCATTACAAATTGAGAACCGAATATTAGGTTTCTCTTTATTGAGGGAATATAATACACTTTAATAAGAGCCAACACATAATTATTATTAAAGACTAATTTGACAGATCCTACAGCATGAACTGCCACCCTTTGTCCATTTGCAGCACAAACTTTTGTTTCATTCTTGTTTGGGATTGTTAGGCTTGATAATACCTGTACAGAATTAACAATATGTATAGGCGAGCTAGTGTCAAACCACCAAGAATTTTTATTAATAGATGCATGAAATTATAGGGCCAAAAGTGACTTTGACAGAAAATTACGTTCAACCATGCTTTAAAACCTTCACAATCCTTCTTAAAGTGACCAGTTTTCTTGCAGAAGAAACACTTCATTAGTCCATTGCGAGACTTATCCTTGTTTATATCAAATTTTTCACCAGAACTTGAAGCACCACATTTGTTGCTCCAACTCTTATGACTAAAATTCTTCTTATTCTTTCCTTTTGAAATAAAATGGATACTTGCTTGCTTTCCTCTTTTAAGCACTTCTTCTTCTTCTTGCACACAGATAGATATTAATTCGTTAAGAATCCATTTATCCTTTTGTGTGGTGTAGAGGCTTTTCAAGTGACTATATTGATCAGAGAAAGAATTTAGGAGAATGTGTACTAGAAACGGTCCTTCAACATTCATTTTAAGACCCTTCAATTTTTCGGCAATTTCAATTCCTTTCATAATGTACTCTCTGATGCTTCCTTGGCCATTAAATTTCATCTTTGTAAGTGCATTCATGAGATTGCTCACTTCTGTTTTGTCCGAAACTTTGTACTTTTCAGCAATAGAAATATAGTAGTCCCTTGCATATATAGTTTTCGGAATGCCTCCTTTTACAGCATCCGTCATACTTCTTTTCATGCATATTAATGCCATCTTGTTGTGCTTATGCCACTGCTCATACTTATTTTTGGCATCTCTCGTTGCATTTGCATTTAACTCTGTATGCGGATCTTCTTTTAAAACATGATCGAAGTCCAAAATTCCAAGGTTCAATTCAATATCTTGTTTCCACTTCTTGAAATTCAATCCACTGAGCAGTTCCATTTGGTTAGTACTCATGGGAAAACTCATGGTTGCAGAAAGTCTCATTCTTGGGTTAGTAACTTTACTTTATGTGTACATGTTTATGTATGAGATTTATCTAGTTTCACTTAATACTAGAATATATCATACATTAACATATTCATTTATATTTAAATAAATCTGTATATGTGTCCCAAAATAAGCTATATAAAATCTATTGTATTCATGTATGGATTACACATAACATTTTAAGAAGTAGTATCATTTGTGATACACACTTCTTTTAAT
The DNA here is from genome assembly GCF_009905375.1 of Apium graveolens. NCBI lineage: Eukaryota > Viridiplantae > Streptophyta > Magnoliopsida > Apiales > Apiaceae > Apium > Apium graveolens. Next base: position 314,107,765 of record NC_133648.1, read on the forward strand.
GAAATGCATCAACAATTTATCCGATACTTTTAGATTTATCAAATAAAAATTTAGTTCAGAAAATTAACAACTTTAGAAGTTAATAATCATTCTAAATTTTAATCCTTCAAGAAATACAAATATCGATACATATAAAATTCAACTAATTTATTAATATAGAAATCATAAGTTCAATAAATGCATATTAATTCATGATATATTATAATTGCATAAATATGGCTGCTTTGGCACCAATATATATGCAATTAAATATAAAGACAAGTATAATAGAGAAAAAAATTGAATTCACTTCAACTATGAACTTGTAATATAATATTTAATATTCAAGTATTAATCATATTACCGAATATAAGTAAAAAAAATAACTATACTTATAAAATTGAATTAATTTACTCATGATAAATCGATTACATTCTTGTATACACGTGAAGAAGATTAACAAGAAGATGATTTGTTAGTCTAATATAAATCATAAAATAAAATTGAGTAAAATGATCCAAAAACATTGATCTATATGTAAATTTTTAATACCATTGTTAGATTAACAATAAGATTATAAATCAATCTGGTATAAAAATATAATATTTGAATCCATTTTGAATCTTCTCCTATATCCACCCTTTACACTGTGCTCCCGAGTTCAAATCAGGAGAGAAAAGAAAATAACGGAAAAGAAACTTTTATAATTTTTTTTCATAATCGTGCTCCCGAGTTTTTTTAGGAGATAAGAGAAAAGATTGAGAGAGAAAATTTCAAAATTTTCCACCCAAAAGTTTCTTCCCAAAAATGGGATGATTTGGGGAGAAACTCTCACATCCTTTTCAATATATTTCCCTCCAAAACAATATTTTTAAAATTTTCTCTCATTTACAAGAAATAACTTGGGAACATCTTAAAGAAATTTTTTTGCTTCTCTTCTTTTTCTTTCTCTTCTCTTCCGTTCTCTTCTTTAATAAAAAACTTGGGAGCACAACGTTAGTTTCTCCTTTATTTGTATTATGATGGGACAAATAACTTATGAGAAGATAATGTGTTCTAGCAGGATCAAAATTGGTTTATATATAAGTTCAATATTTGAACAATTATGTCTGTTCTCTCCATCAGAAAACTGTTAATAACTATCTATCTCAACCAACACATCTTCAGGATTATTACAAGTGAATCTAAATTCAAACGGATATAATTATATATATAATACATATTTGATTATATCAAAAGTTATATATAATAACTACAACATGTATAAGTGTGTCAAAACTAGTCATGTTTATTTGTGTCTATAAATATCATTAGTTCATACTGTAATATTACACATTAATATTACAGAATCAACATCGAATACTTTCAGACAAGTAATGCCATTAGATTTGAGAAGCTGCACCATCTCAGAAGGTTCTGGAAGATAATTCGCGATTCGACCATAGTTCACACCGATTGAACCATAATCATTAATGGAACACAGGGTTCCAGAAAACAAGAATAAGCAAAACAAAAATAAAGTACCCCACGACAAGAGAATTTATGATTCTGTCGCTTAAATGCGGTTAAGCAAAACATAAATAATTTAAGCTTTGACATTGTATCAGTTAAAATAATTTAAGCTTTTCTGTTTTTTATAATTTGAGTTGGATTATAATACTCACCTAGTCACCTTAGTTTTAAAATACGTTGATTTAGTTAGCTAAATGTACTTAATTAAATTAAAAAAAATATTTTAATAATTTTGAAAAACTCAAAATACCTATTAAAGAATATGTTATATACTTTTTACTAATAATATAATTTTGATAATTACTCTTAATTATATAATATATGCAAAATTTTAGTCAAAATTAAACAAACTAATAATACTAATTTTTTTACAAATTTCCTTACATTAGATTAATCTAGATCTTTATTATCATTAAAATCATATAACTAAGGAGTTTCCGTTCTAATAAACTCTTAAGTTTTTTTTGAAATATTTTAACAAACTGAGTTATTTCGAATTGGATAATAAATTTGGATTTGAATTGGACAAGACTCATTAAAATTTAAACTAAAATCTTATTTGTGTTTAGAGCTGTTCAAGAACCGAACCAAACCAAGTTTTGATCGAACCGAGCTGAGTTTTAATTTTTTTTCCTGACAAATCGGGCTGAACTTTCTTAACGAACAAAAAATCGTGTTCAAGCTCGTTAACTAATGAGTCGAACAAGAGTTTTTATCGAACACAACCGAGCCGAGTCGAACCGAGCTGAACACGAATTTTTTCCATCAAAACGAGTCAAGCCGAGCCGAACTGAAATAAAAAATTCTTGACAGTTAAAATAACAAACCAAATACATTTATTTTTTTAGAAATTTTTTTATATCACTAAAATATTTAGATCTTAACATCCGTACGTTTATATTATTCATAAATATTTTAAGAAAATCGAAACATTAATATGAGAATAAACACTTGTTAGAAGTACTATTCAAATAATTGGTTGATTATTTAAATAACAAACAAAATAAAGAGAAAAACTATCTTATTGGCGGTTGGAGGTAAAACAAAAGCGATCTACATACAAAATAAAGAAAAATAAAGTTAAGAGATGCAAGTAATAAAATGAACAAATAGTAAAAAGACAAACATAAAAATATTTAAATTATTCTTACATCCGCGCAATCCCAAATCTTAGCCAAGAGTGAGTATTTCCCGGTTCAGAACCGAGAACCGAACTGAACTGATCAAAAATTGCGGTTCCGGTTCGGTTCTCAATTAATTCGGATCCGATTCGGTTCTTGTTTATCTAGAAATTTTGGTTCTCGGTTTGGTTTGCTTCTTAACGTACTAGAACCGTAAGAACCAAACTAAACCGTATATAAATGAATAAATACATATATATATATATAAATATATGTTTATATATTACATATTATGTTTCTTATGTATAATATTATAATAAATTTTAAGAAAAATATTATTTTATTATATTACTCGTTTCTTTAAATATATATGGAATTTTGAATATTTTTATAAATATTTTTCTTCTTAAAAATAATCGAATTCAAAATGATCTATCACTAATAAAAATCTTCTTTTACTAAGTTACCCTTAATAAATAATCAAAACTAGTCAAAATTTTAAAAGTTATAATATAAAATAATATGCAAAATAAATAAATATAAAATAAAATATAAATTCGGTTCTTTCAGTTCAGAACCGAACCAAACTGAATTTACGGTTCGGCTCCGGTATGATTCTTACATATAAATGGGTCTGGTTCGATTCTTGAAATATTCGTAATTCGGTTCTCAATTCTTTCAGTTCTAGTTCGACCCGTTGCTCACCCCTTAATCATCAGGGACGCATTTTCGATTAGCACCTTGCCAAAATAGCAGTATAGGACGACATCTCTAAACGAAGCAATATCATATTTTGATATAATTTTTTTGATTATCTGCATTATTTATGATTTATTATATATTTAAATATTAAACATTTTTCCTGCTATCAATTTTAATAACATAACCCAGTGATTTAACAAATGTTCAACAAAGCTCGGAATACCATTAAGTCAAGTCTGGTAACACCATCTTCTGCATTCTAAAATTATTAATTTTCTCTTCTCTTTTCAACTTGTTTTTGTTCAATTCACATTTCTGATTGTAAATTAAAGTCCACTTAATAGTTAATATACATTGTGAAGCTGCTTATATATAAATAATTGATCATAGAATATAAACTTCTTTAGATACACATTGAAAACAACACTACCCAATTTGCAATTCATATAATTACATTGATTAGAACATCTTTGTTGCAGTTTTTATCCTATAGTTTGCAACTTTGTTCAAAGCTCCAAACTCGAAAACTCCGGTTTGCTTGCAATGTGTTTGATGAAATGTCTAGGAAAAAAAGTTATATCAGAGAATTTTTTGCAAATGTATGATAATGCTACCATAGGAATGAAGGGTCCATTCTTGAGGATCTAAATATAGAATGGATTGGCCATCTTGATAAACATCATCATTTTCTTTTTCCAAAGAGTGTAGTTAGCTTTGTCAAAGGTAGAAATTTTGATACTACTGATTTTCTGTGTATTCATTCTTCCAAGATCTTGAATCTGTTTATTTTCAGATTTGCCTCTGATACCACTTGTTAGGTAATGAATCACACACAGGGGGTGAATGTGTTTTTCCGAGTTTAGGCTTTTCTTGAAGGTTAATGGTTGAACAAAGTAAATTAAATCTTGTATAAAAAAGTGTTCATGCAGAATCTAAACTTGCAGAAAATAAAGAACACAAATCTTCAAAACTCACTTAATTTTTTATATTAAAAATTAAGACTGTTTTGTTACAAAATTTCTAAACTCTTTGATATTAAAGAGCTCAGCTTCTTCTTGAGAGTGATACAAGAGATCTGATCTAAATTGTTACATCTGACTAGAGGACCAGTGTTAACTTTATAACTCAGTTAACCGCTGGTTTACACAGTGGATAATAAACTTGCTATTAGCTTTTCTAAACTGTCACTTGTCATTTCTATTTATAGAAAAGCAAATCTTCCATTTATGGCTTAACATATCTTTAACATCCCGTGTTCACTTTAATTTTTCTCTGTCAGTTAATCTTTGCCATTGATCTTGCACGCTCTTCAAGCTGCTTTTTGTAGACTTTTCAATCCAGATGTTGGATTGTTTGTTGATTGTTTATCTTGGATATTGAACTGATCTGCAATTCTGTACTCTGAGACTGTACATCGAGATCTCCAGTTTGAATTAATAGAACATTTGACATCTCGATAAGTACATAGGCTTATCGAGATCTCTAGCACTCCATATATTGAGTTAGGCTTGTAGAGGTCTTCAGCTTGTCGAGATCTCTAGTCTTCACATCTTCACTTTGACTTATCGATAACTCAGAGTTCTCTACTGAATGTAGACTTGTCGATAACTCTAAGTTTTCTAGTGAATGAATGAATTGACGATATTTCCAATCTTCATTTCTTCAATCTTGCTTGTCGATATCTTCTTGAGTTCTCTATTAGCTTTCTTGACTCTCCATTCTGAATTCAATCATTTCTTCTATCCCGGTGGATATTGCTCATCCGTCGAGTAGTGATTGTAACCCGACGGATGTGCCTAACATCAGTCATCCGTCGACTAGCCAAACTACTATTCTGAGGGATGTTCCTCATCCGTTGGTACTCTCTGAAACTTGAATGACTTCTCGATAAGCCATTCTGGAGTCCTCGAATGACTTCTCTATAATATTAAATATGTGACTTGTAGAGATCTTGACTTAGGTTATTTTTCTCCAAACAGATTTATTCAACTTTAAGTTTCTTCAAAATTCTTCTGAGGCATGATATTCTTGATCTTCTTCCAGATAGAATCCTTAGGCTTGATACTGTTTTAGGAAAAAGACTACAGTCTGCTCCTTTGCATTTTTACATACTTTAAGTGTTACAAATACAAAATATAAATTTAGATAACAATACAACTTACCCAGGGTTGACCCCAAGCTTAACTGATTACTGAAAATAGCTATTCATTAATCTTCTACTCAGATCAGATGTCCATTTGACTTGTTTCATACTATAATTAGAGATGCTAATGACATTATTATCTCCAATAATCTTTGACATCATCAATTATATATTACACTTTATTATCATTGAAATCACATAACCAAGGAGTTTCCGTTCTAATAAACTGAGTTCTTTTTAAAATATTTTAATAAATTGAGTTATGTCGAATTGGATAATAAATTTGGATTTTAATTGGATAAGACTCATCAAAATTTAAACTAAAATCTTATTTGTGTAACCCTAAGCGAAGCAATATCATATTAATTACCTGCATTATTTATAATTTATTATATTTTTAAATACTTCCTATATCTCATATTACGTGTTATATTTTGATTATTACATAGTCAAGTTGACCATATTTTAACTGATAATTAAGATAAATGTATCTAATATTTTTATAAATTGAAAAATATATTTTTTAATGATATAAATTTTGATATAACATGAGATGGAGGGACTATTAAACATTTTTCTTGCTATCAATTTTTATAACATATCCCAGTAATTTAACAAATGGTCAACAAAACTCGGAACTGAATTCCCAGAGCTCACACTCTTGTAACCATCAAGTCAAGTCTGGGTTAATAAACTCTAAACTCTTCTGCATTCTAAAGTTATTAATTTTCTCTTCTCTATTCAAGTTGTTTTTATTCAAATTCACATTTCTAATTGTAAATTAAAGTCCACTTAATAGTTAATATACATTGTGAAGCTGCTTATATATATAATAGTTGATCATTGAATATAAACTTCTTCAGAATCACATTGAAAACAACACTACCCAATTTGCAATTCATATAACTACATTGATTATAATTCTTTTGTTGCAGTTTTTATCCTATAGTTTGCATCGTTTTTCGACGCTCAAAACTCGAGAACTCCGGTTTGCTTGCAATGTGTTTGATGAAATGTCTAGGCAAAAAAGTTATATCAGAGAATTTGTTGCAAATGTATGCTAATGTTACCTAGTATTTATATTTTCGGGTATTAGTAATATCGTGATTTATGACACATTGCTAATATACATTTTCCACTGTGAGAAAAATAATTGAATTTAGTAATGTTTTAGTTCTTTATTTTGTAAGTAAGTGATCATATCTCGTTAGGATTAATGCTCACTGGTAGCAATGTGCTTAAGGGTATGAGATAAAATTAGATGTAGTTTGCTTAAGGAAGTAATGTTATTTAGGATCAAGATGTTCGGGTAGTCACTCATTTTAATGCTGAACATAGCAAAATTTTCAACATGTTGCTAATGTAGATTTCCCTTAATTAAAATGTAGTTTGTGTTTAGTCCTGCTGTTGTTGATAAAACTTGTGGTTTCTTTTTAGCTCAAGGGTTTGAGTTAAAATGAGAAGTAGCGAGGTCTTTTTATGAAGTGCTCTCATTTAGCCTTTGCGTGTTAATAAAATGACAGCTAGAGTTGACTAAATTATCAGAATTATATCAATACTTTGTTCAGCTTATAACACTTAAAGATGAGCCGCCGAAAAGCTGCCTCTACAGCCGAAGATATCAATGTTTCCGAAGAGCGTAAATCTTTAGAAGGAGCAGAAAAAAGAAGTCTAATCTCCAGTATTTTTTCTTCGTCAAAGAGAGTATTTGTACTTTGTTTGGTTATGCGCATGATAAATTCTTTATTGGTGCAAACATATTTTAACCCTGATGAACACTGGCAAGCTTTAGAGGTTGCACATCGCATTACATTTGGGTAAAATGTTTCTTATTAAATTCTTTTGATTACTGGTTCGATAAAACTTAAACCTGTATCTCAAGGTGTTCACACGTTCTTTTTGATGAAATGAAAGGTATGGACATTTAACATGGGAATGGAAAAAGGGAATTCGGAGCTACCTGCACCCAATGATGTTTGCTGCTTTGTATAAAGTTCTTGCACTCTTACATCTTGACATCCCAATATTAATGGTAAATTTTATAAGCATTACAGCCATAGATGAACATGTGTAGGGGAAAGCATAGTAACTTGGTAATAATATCTCTATTAATCGTGAAGACTGCTGGTGCTAATTCATTGCAAGCAGCTTCCATATAATATGTGCACATGTGCATCACTCTCTCTCTCTCTATATATATATCTTTAACTACATCGTGATTATTTTTAAGATAGAAAGCACCTTTCACCTTAGCTACCGCTAGTTTCTGACCACATTCTCAAATCTTGCAGATTAAAGCTCCAAGGATGCTGCAATCTATCCTTTCAGCTTTTGGCGACCTTTACTTGTACAAATTCTCTAGAGTCTTATTTGGTAACCATGTTGCACAGTGGGCGGTATTTATTTCTTATTCTCTTATAGGTTTAATCAACACAATATTTAAGTCACAATTGTGTTCTTCTAATTTCCTTTTTCACATCTGTTATATGAGTGACCAAAAATCTTGAACACTTATATCTGGCACCTGGTTATATCACAGCTCTTTGCACAGTTGACAAACTGGTTTGTGTTTTACTGCACAACACGTACTTTATCAAATAGTCTGGAGACTGTTCTTACACTTGTGGGCCTATACTACTGGCCTTGTTTGAGAACTGCAACTTATAGCAAAGTCTCCATGGTTCCGAGAAAGTATGGCTTGGCTGCAGCAGCTTTAGCATGTGCTCTTCGTCCAACAAGCGCTATCACATGGATATATGTTGGTCTTTTGGAGCTGATTGCGGCACGGGATCGCCTAAAATTTATTTTCCTCGAGGCAGCTCCCATTGGGTAGGTAAATTTCACCTACTTCAATGCCCGATTTTTTGCCAGTCTCCACTGTTTATTTCGACAACTGTATGGATGAATCACAAGCTACTCTCTGCTAGTACCAGATTCTTCTAAACTCCACAGGAATATGATATGGTAGAATTTTGCTAAATCTCAAACGGTATAATTATGGTATTGCTGATATGATGATTTAGCTAAATACTTGGTGCCCCCTGCATGTATGAAGCTGGAGCAAGGCAAATTGAAAAAAGAAGAAGTAATGCAAATTATTAAGTTTTAAGGGTTGCAGGAAACTGTTTATGAATTTATAAACAGCTTGAGCAGCTACAACTCTATCTCTATGCATTAAAGGTTTTTTGTTTCAAGGGTTTCAAGGTTTTCTGCTTTTCTGGTGTACATTTCTCACTTGCTTTCTCATCTCTCCTAATTCAAATCACTATAAATTTGTGTTATATATCAGTCGGCAGGCGCATTGTCTAACATGATATTGTACTAGTTGTAGGTTTCAAGTAGCATTAATAAAGGATGGGAGTTATAATGATTTTCATTATTTCCCGTGATTTCATTATTTATTCCTATAGTCTCAAATTTGTTACATGCTGAATCTTTGAAATCATGACCTCAGGGGCTTAGTTCTTGGTTTCACTTGTCTGCTGGACCGTTTGATGTATGGCTCTTGGGTCTTGGTTCCTCTTAACTTTCTGAAGTTCAATTTTCTTTCGTCTGGCGGAGACTATTACGGAACTCACAAGTGGCACTGGTACTTCACCCAAGGATTTTCTGTAATGCTCTTTACTTTCATTCCATTCTCAATATATGGAATTATCTTGTCTAAGCAGTGGAAACTTTCCGGGCTTATTATTTGGGTATTAGGGCTTTATAGTGTGCTTGGACACAAAGAATTCAGGTAATGTATTAAGAATGTCTCCCTATCTCATTTTTTGCCCATTTGTATATGACTTTACGCGGAGACCACAATTTCATACGTTTAGTTTTGATTCTTATGTGTTGTTGGCCCTCCCTTATACTTGTCTTACAGGTTTGTTCTCCCCGTGCTTCCAATAGCTTTAATGTTTTCTGGCTATTACTTATCCGTGATTACTGGTAGTAATATTCCAGATACGAAGAGAAAATTATCTCCAAGTAAATGTGATAAGAGATCCTTAAAATCTCGACTGGCCATCTTTTTCCTCCTGGCAACCAATGTTCCAATGGCTTTGTATATGAGTATGGTTCATCAGGTAGTTTTTTAGCCGCAATTTCATTGTGCAGAAGTTGTTTTGTTCTGAATTGGTTCTTTATTTAGTTCTTATTCCATGTTCAAGAGATTTTAAGGTTTCGTTCCATTTTTAGTGTTAAAGCCTACTAGGTACAACTTAGAATCAGCTTAGTTTTGTGTAAAGACACTTGTCTATATTGACTTGTAATCTACATTGCGCAGAGAGGAGCTGAAGAGATAATGAACTATCTTTCACAAGAAGCTAATAGTGGGAAAGTCGAAAGTGTTCTTTTCTTAACACCCTGCCATGCCACACCTTACTACTCAACCCTCCATCAAAATGTTCCTATGCGTCTATTAGACTGTTCACCAAGGTAAACCATAATTTCCCCGGTAAGCATTATGCTGTTTACCTTGTTGAGATGCATTTATTTTAAGATTAAATTGCACCATTTATATAAATTTGTAACCTCTGCTAGTTGTTTTTGCCCTATCGTTTAACAGTGATACCAAAGGAATTCCTGATGAATCTGACCGATTCATGATGGACCCAGCTGGTTTTGCTTTAGAATTTGCCAAAAATTGGTCTGTACCAAGTCACATTGTACTATTTGATTCTCAAGAACGACTATTGAAGGACTTTCTAGCATTGCACTCTTTCCAGGAGGTTTGATTAATGCTTATTTTAGCTACTGTTTGTCTTTACATTATTGGTGAGGTTACAAAGAACTTGTTGTGAAATCTTTCTTTCGTTATTTATGAACTTTGGTTGACAGAATAGAAGGTTCTTTCATTCTCATTTCAAGGTGGACCGAGATCTCCAGGCATCGATTGTTGTGTATACTCTTGAGTCATGAAGGGCAGTGAATTCTATCTTTGCTCAAGGACTAAAAGAACATCGACTTTTTAGTGTCATTGAGTTGATCCAGCTATACATGTATAACAGTCATTAGTCATTTGTATTTCAGTGTTAAAGTTAATGTTTTGCTATCATAGGATTTTCCTGATCAGCATATAGCCTAAGACTATTGACGACATCTTATAACAGCATAATGAGAGGCTTCATCTTTTTCTCTTTACTTCATTTTGCTTTTAATTTTCTATAACATTTCTCAGATGTATGTCCATTTTTTGCGACTACACTTGTGGTGACAGATTGTTCCGAAACTACTGATCCTGGGAAATACATTTACAAGTTAACTCACATGCTAAAGTGGAGGTATGTACTATTATATATATTATTGCTTTTGGAAATCTGTTCAAATTTTTAGGGCTTTAGGCCCTTAGAGCAGGTTGTTCAACTTATTTTGTTATCTGAGCATATCAGTACAGTAAGTTTTCCATTAGAGTAAATTGGAAGTATCGCCTACCACTGCACTGGCTTGTTATAGATAAGGTAACTCTCTGCACGTATATCTTTTGCTCACTCCATTCTTAATAATATTAGTGGAGACAACCCCAGGCTTATTGTTATACAGATAATACCACAACTTGTATAGCTTAAATCACAAATATACATAATATAAATTATTGAATGAAAACTGTAATACTGCAATATTACACGCTCCAAATTGATAATGCTAACATGAAGCAACAAATAAAAGAAGATTTCATTTTTTATGAAATTCAAGATCATCATATCTTGTAAGTGATGTAGAGAGTGCCAGCATTTGATTAATGGTCATTGCCCACAACCTGTAACGGTGATAATCATCCATCATATCCAACTTAATTAGCCCATGATCAGTAGTTAACACAATAAGAAAACATGTATCAGTTTCTTCCCCTTCTGAATCTTTGTACAACTCTGCATGTTGATCTAGTACAATGCCTAAATATAAATAGAAGCACACTTTTATGAGTATTCTGATTGCAAGATAAAATATGTGGAATTTGATGAGAAAGAAAGATGGAGGATTCTTATAGAAAGTTGAAGAGGAAGATCATACTTGCTTTCTTGCTTGCAAAGGTGTTCATTAGGTTAAGCTTCTTCAGTTTGAGAACAATCTGTCAGGTACAAGACATCTTGATAGTTATACTAGTATACTTTTTCTTACTCACTCCTGCAATTCAAAATTTTATACTTTTTTTACCTTGTCCTCCTTGTTTAAAGTAATAGATACTGACCTCAGCATGCACCTACCTGTTTTCAGAACATCAAATTGTTGGAAATCAAAAACTGAATTTACTTCTAGCTTATTATAGTCCAGAATTTTTGTGCATGCATGTACCGTTGGATGTTTCAATATTGAGGTTGGCGCCCTTTTCAAGAATTGAAAGACATTGCTGGAAGTCCTCCAACTGAGATTCATCGTTTTCCTCAATTGGCAGCACCGGTGCACTCCCTTTCAGTCTGCTCTTGCAAACATTTCTTTCTTTAAGCGTAGCTGCTCCTTTCAGGGCTAAATCATTAATCAATTATTATTTTAAATTAGGATAACATATCATATGTATGATAAAGGAACATGAAAATTTTATTTACATGTTGAAGCTGCAGCTGTAAGTGTAAGAATGTCGGTAGCACTTGTTCCACTTATGGCTGAAGCTATAACAGTTTTGAGTTGGTCTTTCTTGGCTCCCATCGCCTCTGCAGTCCTTGCACATTGAGCTGCCACCAGAGCTGCTGCTGAGGCCATGGCTGCATCCTTGGAGGTATCTGATTCTGATGACTTATGTGTGGCGGCTGCTGAGGCTATTGCAGCCAAGGCTGCCGCCACGCCTGCCACAGAAATTGCAGCGTGCACTTCAGCTCGTTGCAACCTTTTACATTCTTTTCTCTTCTGTTTAATCTCCTTCACCCATTTTTTGATTGGCACATTAATCTTCCATGACATCTGCATTCAAATGTGTAAGCATTACAAATTCTTTATGGTTTATGAGCACCTCAGATTGAGATCTTTAGTTTGTAGTAATTTACCCATTTCTTGCGAAAGCAGCTGTTGTAGTTCAATTCAGGGTGCATTGCTTGTTGCATCCATATCCATGACTGCAAAAAGAAGATTGAAGCTATCTGTAAATGTACAGTGTTATGTAATTGTTGCTTGAGTTTGTATTTCAATCCATACCTTTACATCATTGGATTTCCATGAAGGTATCGATCTCTCTGTACTGTCCATTTTCACACCAGGTTCCATCGTCTGCAAGCCAAATTAAAGATACGTATGAGGTAGGGTCTGAGAAGGATGAGATATACACAAATACGTTTGATACTCTGTTTGAGCATCTTATGCAAAATTTCAAATTTTCCGAACATAATAAAATCGGTTTATAGTACAAGATTGATACATATATAGTTTTGCACTTGAGCCAATGTAATCAAGAGTACTCACCATGGAAGGAGATTTAGGCTCATTATCAAATAACTTGATGGAACTATCATGGAGAACAAGGGATCGTTCTTGTAACTCTGTCTGGAAAGCCTCATGAACTGCGAAATTGCACCATGCACGCGAAAGAAGATCCATGGTTTCGGATTGCGAATCAAGAACATCCGGCTTGAAGTTAAAATCCATCAGTTATAACCTTCAACCAAATTCAGCTAGAGGAGCTTAACCTGCAACTTATGATGAAATACAAAAGTGATGCTAATTGATAGCATCAGTTAAATAGACATTATGCTTAAACAGTAATCACCATTACACGCACATAATATTTTAATTAAAGTAGCCTGTTAGTACTTGATATTGGGATTGAGAAGGGAAACAAACAGGCCCCCCTGCATCATTAGTATCACTTGGTTGTGTGTGTGTTAATATGCATACACATTATATTAGTTGTAATAGGAATAAGTTATACGCCATCTGTTTTTTATTATCTAACGTTTAACTTTTCTGTACACACTTCTAAGTGCTTTGACTGTATAGTTAGAATAATAATTTTTAACTTTTTATTTTTGTGGATAAAAATATATAACTAAAACTTTAATTTTAAAAAAGAAAATTTTAAAAAATATTATTTTATCTATACAATCAAAGTACTTAAAATTGTGTGTAAGAAAGTCAAACGACATATAAAAAAAACAGAGGGGTATAACATTTATCAACAATTAGCATTGGAAAAGACCTTTCTCAACAAATAAATTTTTTGGAGCTGATGAAATTAAAATTTTGAGGTTATCAGATTTATAACTATACCTCGGGTATTGGCCCCAAATGTCACTTTCTTGAGTCAAATGACTATCAATATCATTTTTTAAATTGTTGGCCCCAAATGTCACTTGAAAATGGGGATTCAGGTTAAGTTTTCAAAATAGACGAGAAACGCAGTCTCATGTTGAGTTTTTCTATAACATTTTTTTTATTTTTTTATTAAAAGAAAAACGCAGTTTCGTTTCATGTTTTTGTGTAAAAACATGGTTTCAAACTGAGTTTTGGGTGAAAACGCAATTTCAGAAATTATTTCCGTAAAAAATGCAGTCTCGTCTTGAGTTTATGGATATAAAAACGGCGTTTCAAACCGAGTTTTTCGTAAAAACGCAGTTTCTAACCGAGTTTTTCTCATGATGCAAAAAAAAAAAAAATTCAAAACGCAGATCCAAAATGAGTTAATATGAAAAACTCATCCTGAGATTGCGTTTTACCCCCATAAACACGAATTGAAGTTGCGTTTTCAATTTTTTTTGGAAAAAAAATCAAAATGGAACACGCAACTCCGTTTTTCATTAATAACAAAAACTTCACCCGAAACTCCGTTTTATGAAGGGTTTTTAGCATATAAACGCAACGAAAACGTAAATTTAAATCTTAAAAAAAACCAAAATCCTAAGCAGGATCCATGCGAAAAATAATATTTAATTTGTAGTTCAATATGTTTACCTTAAGAAGGTTTACGTTAATGGAAAGATGAAGGTCTTTAATAGCGATCCAAGAACGATGAACGGAGATCCCTAACCCTCAAGTGTGAAGCACTCTACCGGTATCCACCAAGAGTACAATGTGATGGAGGAGGAAGAGGTTGAGAGAATTAGTTGCCTCCCTCTATTTTCTACTTTAGAATTAGGGTTTGTATTTTTGGGTTGAGGCAAATAGGGTTTATAATAATATATTTATAGGCAAAATTTTCAGCTGAAAATTTTCCATAAAATATTATTATTATTAACCCTTTAATTGATTATTCTTATTAACCAATTAACTAATAATTAAAACACCTTTTAATCATTAATCCCTTTTTCTAAATACTTTAGAAAAATAATTCTCTCACTTGATTTAATTTTCAAAATTAAATTCTTAATTAATAATATTAAGAACTTTTCTTAATTAATTTATAATTAATTAAATCTCATTTAATCAATTATTAAATTTGGTAATTAATTATTTATTTCACAAATAAATAATTACCAGCCATTATTAATTAATTCCTCCACCATTAAATCATTCTCTTTTATGGTGTGACCCTGTAGGTTCAATATTAAGTCAGTAGTAGAAATAAATAATAATAAAACTATTTTATCATTATTTATATAAATTCTCTAATTCATTAAATATGATTAATTGATTAATCATATTTATTCTACATCGTGAGGGATACTTCTCAGCATATCGCGACTATCCGGATAATACGAATTCACTGCTTAGAATACCAAGAACCTATTCAGTGAATAGTTACCGTACAATCAATTCCTTCTACCCTGCAATGTCACGATTAAATACAAGGCATGGATCTTGTGTCAAGCCTATCTTATTTAATCATTTGCTTTCCCATTCACTATACTTAGTTCTATTTAATGTAAATTAGAAACTCCTTTCTAATTTCATTCACTCTGGCCAGAGATTCCTGAACTAGCATTAGTGGATCAACATTGAACATTCTCTTCCTTCACGGGAAGGGGTAGATCCTTTATTGATCATACACTATCTTCGTGTATAAATTTCTATACCCAGTAGAGCCCTTATAATTGTCCCCGGAGACTAAGAACTAAACCAAAGCATAGTTCAGTGTACACAAGATGACTATGATGACCTCAAGTCTAAGGATACTTGTACAACTATCACTATGTGAACAACTGCTGACACGTGAGTGAACTCCATCAGTTGTTCAGCTGTGTGAGCCATGTTCAGTGAACTTATTCTATAATAAGCACCTACATACTAGCTATAGTGTCACCACACAAATGTCTATGAGAACATGCATCCTTCATAATGAAGCAAGCATAGTATGTACCGATCTTTGCGGATTACTAATTACCAGTTAATAATCCTACGACCAGGAAATATTTAAGTTTAGAGTTATCATCTTTTAGGTCTCATTGTTATGATCTCATCATAATCCATAAAAAACTTTACTCTAAACTATGGTATATCTTATTTAAACACTTAAATAGATAAAGCCCGCAATAAAATCAAAACAAGTCTTTTATTAATATCAATGAAATCAAAACGGATTACATAAAAGTTATTCTTAAATCATCATACATGATTGGACTTAGGACACATCTCTTTCAATCTCCCACTTGTACTAAAGCCAATCACTCTGGTATCTAATACTCATCTTGTCTTTATGACGATCAAAGTGACTTTGAGAAAGTGGCTTTGTGAGTGGGTCTGCTACGTTGTTATGTGTGTCAACTCTCTTGACGTCTCCTCTTTCTATACAATACAAGAAATGTTACCGCGCTCCCACTAACCTTTTTGGAGACACATGGTTCATCTATGTTTTTTATAAAACCAAACTCTTTGATTGTCTCATCAAAATGGATGTCCATCTACGAGAAGCTTGCTTTAAACCATATATGGTTCGCAACAGCTGACACACTAGGTGTTCATTTCCCTTGGAAAGAAAACCCTCCGGCTGTGTCATATACACTTCCTCTTCAAGTTTCCCATTGAGGAAGACCGTTTTCACGTCCATTTGCCAGATCTCATAGTCGTAGTAAGCAGCAATCGCAAGCAAAATCCGAATTGATTTTAACAGGGCTACATGCAAAAAAGTTTCATCAAAGTCAATCCCTTACCTTTGTTTGAATCCTTTTGCCACGAGCCTGGCCTTATAGGTCTCCACCTGGCCATCTGCTCCAATCTTTCTTTTGTATACCCACTTGCACCCAATAGGCTTAACACCTTCAGGTGCCTCAACCAGAGTCCATACTTGGTTGGTATACATAGATTCCATTTTGGATTTCATGGCACTATGCCATTTCTATGAGTCAACACTACTCATAGCCTCATTATAGGTCACAAGGTCGTCATCATCAATGATTGACAACTCATTGTGATTCTCAATGACAAGGCCATAATACCTCTCAGGTTGGCGAGACACTCTCCCTGACCTACGAATGGGCTATTCCACAGAAGGTTGTTTAGTCTAAATAGGTGTTTCCACTTGATCCGTAGTAGTTTGTGCTTCTTGAACTTCATCAAGTTCAATTTTGCTCCCACTGTTTCCTTCAAGGATAAACTGCTTTTCCAAGAAGATAGCATGTCTGGAGACAAACACCCGATGATCGGTGTAAAAGTAATACCCTAAAGTCTCTTTAGGATATCCCACAAGATTACATTTTACGGATCGAGATTCCAGCTTATATGGGTCAACTTTCTTGACATAAGCTGGATATCCCCAAATCTTAACGTGTTTAAGACTCGGTTTCCTTTCTTTCCATATCTCATATGGTGTTTGAGGAACAGATTTGGAAGGCACCTTATTCAGTAAATATGTTGAGGTTTCCAATGCATAACCCTATAGGAATACTGGAAGATTCGCATAGCTCATCATGGACCGAACCATGTCTAACAAAGTTCGATTTCTCCTTTCAGATACCCCATTTAACTGTGGAGTATATGGAGGAGTCCACTGGGAGACTATACCATTTTCTTTGAGATAATCTAGAAACTCTCCATTCAAGTATTCACCACCTCGATCTGATTGAAGAGTTATAATACTGTGTTTGGTTTGTTTCTCCACTTCATGTTTATATTCTTTGAACTTTTCAAAGGCTTCAGACTTGTGTTTCATCAAATACACATATCCGAATCTAGATCTATCATCTATGAAAGTAATGAAGTACGAAAATCCACCCATGGATTGCGTAGACATTGGTCCACATACATCTGTGTGTACCAATCCTAGCAAATCTGCAGCCCTCTCTCCATGTCCACTAAATGGAGATTTGGTCATTTTACCCAATAGACAAGACTCGCATATAGGATATGATTCAAAATCAAAGGGGTCAAGTAACCCTTCCTTATGCAATGTCCGCAGTCTATTTTCACTAATATGACCTAGGCTACAGTGCCATAAATAGGTCAGATTTTCATCATCTCGTTTTCTTTTATTAATTTGTTCAATCTGAAGTAAATCATGCTCTACGTCACATACATACAGACCATTATTTAAAATGCCACGTCCAAAAAGAACATTATCTCTAAGGATAAAACATTAATTATTCTTAATAATAAATGAAAAACAATCCACATCCAACATAGGAATGGAAACAATATTCCTCACAATAGAGGGAACGTAATAACAATTATTCAAAATAATAGTCTTGCCCGTAGGCATATGTAAACTAAATGATCCTACAGATATGGCCGCAACCCTTGCTCCATTGCCCATACGTAGAATCACCTCATCTTTTTCAAGAGTCCTACTTCCCTCTAGTCCTTGCAACGAATTGCAAATATGAGAACCACATGCGGTATCTAATACCCAAGTAGAAATTTGACCTAGTGATATATTAAATTCGATCATGAACATGCCTGAATCAGAAGCGGTAGTCTTACTACCCTTCTTCTTCTTCAATTCTGCAAGGTAAACCCTGCAGTTCCTCTTCCAGTGCCCCAACTTGTTACAGTGAAAACAAACAGCTAAATTAGGACCAGTCAACTTGTGAGCATCTAGTATGCTCCGGAGTGATAGTGCAGAAGACATGACGAATATAGTAAATCTGTAAATGATAAACAGATAACAACACTTAGCAAATATTCAATTTCATTTCAAAACATTATATGAATCGGGTCTTTATTCATAAGTGTCTCCCACTAGTTTATCTAATTTTTTCAACCCCCTAAGTGAAAATTAAGCATTCATAATGCTAGTGGGAATAGGGATCCTACATTCCATCACACAACCTCTGCTGTGGCACGAAACGTCATGTGATGTTCAATAGGCCGACAACTCTTGTCAATTACATCTTATGTTATTCCCTAATATAAGTTTAGCCTCTTGAATAATTGAGTCACAGCTGTGGCACGACAAACTCAATATTCTAAGTCAAGTCTAACCCAACATTTCGTACAATTGAATCAGTCTCCAACGGCCCACGGCTGTAGCACGTACCGACCTTTAGATTCTAATTCAATGTACACATCTCTATGTAATAGACAAGTATTTCTTATTTCGAAATCAAAGCCCTCGGCTGTAGCACGAAACGACAATGATTTAAAAATAAGAACCACTTTCTACCATGTTGGAAGGCTATGACCGACACAAGCCCGTTGTGTCATTGGCCAATTACTACTTGATATCATTTAATTTTAGAGGGATTATATTATGTTACAATCATAATCATATTATCAAGAGATTCTTCCTTTTAAATTAAATATTTCAAATCAATAATCGATAATCAGATGATTCCCAGATCGGGGGGAGCATTGTCAAGAGGCATCACTTAATACCCATTTCTTACAAATAGAAATGTGCTTTTGACGGAATCATCCTTTCTCTCAATATTTAATTATGTGTTTCATAAACACAAGAATCTCATGATTGTATTCATAATATTATTGTTAAGGCAAGAAACGATTCCTATTCTAGATTTTCTAGAGCACGCCTTATATTGATTTAAGTTCACCTAAATCTATCATCGCATGATAAACATAGGCATATATCTCATATATAAAATTAAATAAACAAGTAAATGTAAAGTGCAATAAAGTAAATGTGTTTGGTTATGGCCCCATCCTATGTGATCTTTATCAAGCTCATGATAAAGATCAAGGTCAATCTAATATGGTGATGGAAATAAATACAACTACTTATTACATAAGTCTTCTTCTTTGTTTAGACTTCTTGTATGCCTCATCTTCTTCTTTGTATCACCTCCATTGGATAGCCTTCTTGAGTCTTCAATTACATTACATGATTGAAAGTAAAACTAATCTAATGAACTTACAAGAATAACTCGAGTTACATTCGAGATTTATGATTACAAAGATTGACGACATGCAAGTCGTATTTAAAACCAAAACAAAAACCATTACACTAAGGGCGAAAGGCCATAACCATCCACCATGCTCATACAACACATAAAAGCATGTTATCATAAAAAAAATATGACAAAAAGCAGAAAATCAGAATCAAATCAGAAAAATAAGAATCACTATTTACGGGCAGTAAACGACGTCAAACGCCTTACAGACGAGTCGTTGATAGCTTTAGCTATCAGTTTTGTTCAGACGCTCGTTTACCTATGGAATAGGGTTTTCGTTTACGTAAATCGGACACCAGACCCAGATTTCAGCAAATCTGCAGCAGCCAATTCAGAATCCGTATCTAATATGATTCTCATAATTTGAACAAACATTAATCATGTATATATCAGTATATATACAGATTACATAATCATCTTATGATTATACAACTCACATGAATATCATATATTCAAAACCATACATATATAAACATATTATATCAACATCAAATCATGGTGAATTACGTACATGCTCATATATCGAAAACAGTTAAACACATAAACGAATTAAAAACTTTTCGCAAGTAGCTCTGATGCCATTGAAGGGTTTTTAGCACATAAACGCAATGAAAACATAAATTTAAATCTTAAAATAAACCGAAACCCTCCGCAGGATCCATGCGAAAAATAATATTTAATTCGTAGTTCAATATGTTTACCTTAAGAAGCTTTACGTTAATGGAAAGATGGAGGTCTTTAATAGCGATCCAAGAATGATGAGCGGAGATCCCTAGTAGCTGCTTCTCAAGTGTGAAGCACTCCACCGGTATCCACCAAGAGTACAATGTGATGGAGGAGGAAGATGTTGAGAGAATTAGTTGCCTCCCTCTATTTTCTACTTTAGAATTAGGGTTTGTATTTTTGGGTTGAGGCAAATAGGATTTATAATAGTATATTTATAGTCAAAATTTTCAGCTGAAAATTTTCCATAAAATATTATTATTATTAACCCTTTAATTGATTATTCTTTTTAACCAATTAACTAATAATTAAAACACCTTTTAATCATTAATCCCTTTTTCTAAATACTTTAGAAAAATAATTCTCTCACTTGATTTAATTTCCAAAATTAAATTCTTAATTAATAATATTAAGAACATTTTTTAATTAGTTTATAATTAATTAAATCTCATTTAATCAATTATTAAATTTGCTAATTAATTATTTATTTCACAAATAAATAATTACCATCCATTATTAATTAATTCCTCCACCATTAAATCATTCTCTTTTATGGTGTGACCCTGTAGGTTCAATATTAAGCCGGTAGTAGAAATAAATAATAATAAAAATATTTTATCATTATTTATATAAATTCTCTAATTTATTAAATATGATTAATTAAGTAATCATATTTATTCTACATCGTGAGATATAATTCTCAGCATATCGCGACTATCCGGATAATACGAATTCACTGTTTAGAATACCAAGAACCTATTCAGTGAATAGTTACCGTACAATCAATTCCTTCTACCCTGCAATGTCACGATTAAATACAAGGCATGAATCTTGTGTGAAGCCTATCTTATTTAATCATTTGCTTTCCCATTCACCATGCTTAGTTCTATTTAATGTAAATTAGAAACTCCTTTCTAATTTCATTCACTCTGGCCAGAGATTCCTGAACTAGCATAAGTGGATCAGCATTGAACATTCTCTTCCTTCACTGAAAGGGGTAGATCCTTTATTGATCATACACTATCTTCGTGTATAAATTTCTATACCCAGTAGAGCCCTTATAATTGTCCCTGGAGACTAAGAACTAAACCAAAGCATAGTTCAGTGTACACAAGATGACTATGATGACCTCAAGTCTAAGGATACTTGTACAACTATCACTATATGAACAACTGCTGACACGTGAGTGAACTCCATCAGTTATTCAGCTGTGTGAGTCATGTTCAGTGAACTTATTCTATAATAAGCACCTACATACTAGCTATAGTGTCACCACACAAATGTCTATGAGAACAGACATCCTTCATAATGAAGCAAGCATAGTATGTACCGATCTTTGCGGATTACTAATTACCAGTTAGTAATCCTACGACCATGAAATATTTAAGTTTAGAGTTAGCATCTTTTAGGTCTCATTATTATGATCTCATCATAATCCATAAAAAGCTTTAGTCTAAACTATGGTATATCTTATTTAAACACTTAAATAGATAAAGCCCGCAATAAAACCAAAATAAGTCTTTTATTAATATCAATGAAATCAAAACAGATTACATAAAAGTTATTCCTAAATCATCATACATGATTGGACTTAGGACACATCTCTTTCATTTTCAAATGACATTTTGGGCCAATTATTCATAAATTGACATTGAGGGCTGTGACGACTGAGAATTTTTCGACGTAATTAAGTAAGTAAAAGTATATTTTATGTGATGTGATTATAATTATGTGATTAAGTGTTGATTAATTGTCTTTTCTGTATATTAGAATATAGGAGCGTAAGTAAAAGCGTTCCAATTTAAAGAGTCAGCTTAAGGGTTAAGTTGTGGTGTCGGGCCGTCAGGTAAAACGGAACCCGTCCTAATAAGGATATAAAGAATATAAAATGGAAATTGTGTGTGATTGAGTGAAATGAATGTTTCAATAAAGTATTTCGTCCTAAGTGACGTGTCGGTCGATAGTGATAATGAGAAGCGTAATCGAAACGCTGAGCGTCGGGCCGTCAGGCTGAACGTGACTCGGTAAGCGTAAAAAGGGGTAAAGAATTAAAGAAGGATAAATTCTATGATCAGACCTGAGTCGTTATGTGATCGTATATGTGTGATTGCTTGTCTGTGTGCATGACTATGTGCTCTATGACATTTTTATGAATTTAAAAGGAATTATTTGATTTAGATAAAGGTTTATTTAACCTTCGCGCATTTTTATAAAATTATCTGAGTAAGATAAAAATATGGGATTTGTTTTGTTATCTTCATAATAGTCCTAGGGACTTTCTAAAAATAATGAATTGATTTATTTGGTAGACATTGCATTTTAAATATATTTTTATGTGGAAAAATGTTATTATTGGCACGAACTTGCGAATATCATATAAAATCAACCGTTCGCTCAAAAATCTATTATGAGTAATGGTTGAAAAGCTAATTTCGAGATCTACGTATTAAAATTGTCAATTGCAATAATTTTTGACTTTCTGAGAAAGATATATTTTATATTTGATTTTTATCTTAATTAAGTAAAAAGAAAAGGGTTAATCAAACAAAGGAGGGAATTAGTTAATTACTAAAATGCCCCTGCCCTCTAAGCTTATATAAACTCCTTTCCTCCTTCTTCTTCTCTTTTTTACCCGTCCACACTCTCATTCTCTCTTTTTCTATCATCTCTCTCACTCTCGAAGCGCTCTCTTCTCTCTCTCCATTCCACTCGGTATATCACTCTTCTACATTTGATTTTTTATGGATTCTTCCATGGAAATTCATTCTTGTTCCATATATGAGCTTTAATCCTATTGCATGCATAGTTTGATACTTGCATGTGGGTTGTATGTGTGTGTGTAGGTTCGGCTATGCCGAATTGTTGCTTTATAAGATCAAGATGAAGTGAACTTGTGGTGATCATGTCTTGTATGTGTTTGTTTTTATAATTTTAGAAATAATCGGAGGTTTTATGGTTGGATACCCTCGAATGAGGGCACCACCGTGAGGCCACCGCCACCGGTGATGAACTCCGGTGAACCGGTGATGAACTCCGGTGAACCGGTGGTGAGTAATGATGTAACCACTGAACTCTACTACATCAAACTTGTTCTTTTGATTATTGGATGTGTTGATTTGAAAACCCGAATGGTCTTGGTTTTTAGAAGTTGTTGATTTGATTTTAATTATGGGTTGATTATGGGTTGATATTAGGATGATTTGTGATTTAAGGATTAAGAAAATCATTTACATGTGTTGTTTTTTTGAAAAACCCGAATGGGATCTTGGTTTTTAGAAGATCAAAAATGATTTTTAGTAATGATCATGAATTGTTGATGTTCATTCTTGGAAATTAGTGATTAATTAGAAAGTTTGGATGATAAAATTACTTAATGATTGCATGCATGTACCAAAAAGGGTTATGTTCTTTTGTGATTTAAGTATGTTAATTGATAACAATGATTCCATGATAATTGGACTTGTATATTTGATTGGATGCAAAATTTGGGAATGCATGGTGAAGGTTTTGGTTCGACCTTGTGCTAATAAAAAGGAGAATTGATTTTGTGACTTGATTTTGGTATAATTAAGGTTTAACTAGAAAGTAATGAGATTGCATGTTGATTTAAAAGAGGAATTGTTAATGCATGTTTTGGTTTGATTGTGATTGTGGTTAAGGCCGAATGATCTATAGTACTTAAAAGGGGTCAATTCTAATTTAGATGCTTATTTTGATCATAGAGATTAATTAAGGATTGTATGTGATATTTTTGCTTAATTGGCTGTATTTGGTTCGAATTAAAGTATAAAAAAATGAGAAGATTTATTTGTATTATCTATGGTTGTCGTGTCGGTTTAAAGATGACTTTAGGATCGATACTGCAAGTTTTGCCGTTTGTTTATTCGTATAAGAATTTATAGTAAAAAGAGCTATGTGTATTAATATAAAGTATGATTTGACTTCGAATGAGATAAGGATGTTTATAAGACGGTGATCGAGTCTATAAAGGTGTAAAAGGTTAAGAGTAAAGTTATATGTCATGTGATGTGCTATGTGCTTATGTGTATAAGCTGTATTCGTATACTCGGGTCAAGAATATAATCGAGTTATCGTATTGAGTGATCGTTTCGGGAACGAGAGTTGAGAACTGATTAAGATTTTGGTTTTTATTGTAGATTCGGAGCTTGAGGGCATTCAGGCTAGGAAAGGAAAGGGTATACTGGGTGGCAGTAGTTCAACCTTCAGGAAATCAAATTCAGGCAAGTAACTCTCATTACTTGTGAAAATGGTTATAGAGAGGTTATTGTTCATACCATGTAGAGTATGGAATTGTTACTTAATGAACCCCTGTTAATGACTTGAGATACCCTGTGTTCGATCTTGATAAACAGTTATTGATAAGCTTACTGATTCAACCCTTTGGTAGCCTGTCCTTTCTGTTCAAGTTATTATTAAGCCATGAATTGTATTGAACCCTATAATTATCCTTGCGAACCCTATTTAATGATACCTTATTTCCTGATCACCCTATTGATCCCTAAACAGATGTTGATCCTTCTAACTTAAGTACCTTGTTATCCTTGTTACAGAATCCTTAAGAATTGTTCCTTGCTTATCTTTGAATCACTCCCTGAACTCTGTTTTCTTAAAATTTGACTTATGAATGAGTTTCGACTCGAAAGAGTCTGAATGATTTCATATTCTTGGTAATGATAAAATGGATTTTAGAAAACCTATTTGTTTTTTTCCAACTCAAGGTTTTCCAAACGAATTCCTGATGGATTGGATTGGGACATAAGAGGCTAGTGGGACTAGTCCAGTCATGGTAAGAGGCTAGCGGGGCTAGTCCAACTTAAGGCTGAAATTATGCCGATTGGTACCTTAAAGACCGGATGGAGGTCGGTACGGGCTGATCACCCGTATTGTAATGAAATGGAAAGATAAAAGTTATCCAATCAAGTGTTCTAATTGATTATTTAAAAGGGAACTGAAACTTTTTGTTCAATAAATTAATTCTTGAAAATGAAAATGGTTTATTTTGTTTGAAAAGAGTTGATTGTGTTGATGTGAAGCTTAAAGCTCGAGAACCCTGATTTTAATCGGTTGATCATAAAATTTGATTCTATATAAGTGAAATGCTGTTGCTTTCCTCTTTCTGAAAGATCTATTCTGATCCTTTAATGATTTGTGATGAATGTCGGCTTTCGTTCTGCATTGAGCCTTGTTCCTTGAAAGCCCCACATTATCCTTCATAACCTTTCCTTGACCCTAAAGTTGTAAATCTGCCACCTAGAACAAATAAAGTAGAATGCCCTGAGTTTGGTAAAGTATATTGTGGATTTAATATTGTAGAACTGCTATATAGTTACTTGCTGAGTTTTATACTCACATGTTTTGTTTTAATCTAACCATGGTAGTTAAGCAAGAAGATGGCCAGGCTTAGGCGCACTGCTCTTAAGAGCGTACCTGGTGGTCCCTATCGTGTTGAGGGCTTCCGGTTGCCAGAGCAGGTAGTGGTATTTTTGAGTGAACAAGCGCTTAGAAGGAAATGTTTAGAGATACAATGGGTTATCTGTCGGTTCCCAGCCAGAATCGATATTGTTTATTTAATAATATTTTAGGGTTGTAAGTTATATTATATGATTGGTAGTTGTAATCTTGTCTCATACTTTATCCTGTTTGATCCTGTTAGTATTTAATCGGGGTTTATGCATATTTAATTATTAGAATTAAGGTGTGTGGGTCCTCATTTCCTAACCCCGAGATTGAGGGCGTCACAAGTTGGTATCAGAGCTACAGGATCTAGTCCCTGAGACAAGTTAGGAATAATAAAAAGGGGGTATTTTGGGTATATGTATATCGCGAGAGAGTTCGACTCATATAGAGTTGAGTTAGACTATTAGGTATAGTCTAAGGAAAGTGTTTATTAGTGCAGTGGAAACTAGAGTTAGGGCGTGATTTAGCTGGAAGCTTTATTTAACCCTAACATTGTTTCTTGGCTGCTGTTTTGTGTTTTCTCTCAGGATCCTAGTAGTGGTAGTGACTAAGAGATTAGTTTGACCGATACCCCAGTGGACCCCATTCCACCCTCTTCAAAGGAGCCCGTGTATGTTAGTTCAGACCCAGAGGAGGACCCTTCTGAGAGTAGTGAGATCCCTATGCAGATTTCACCCTTGAGGCCAGATTCAGAGACCCCTGCCCCTGAGCCAGAGTCCGTGATGCCTAAGATTGTACCTGTCAGTGTTGGTGGCAAGTTAGCCCAGGATCGAGACTTTGTTTACTCCCGCATTCCTGAGTTGGGAGCTTTGGTGGATAGGCTAGCCCGAGAGTCTAGGCAGAGTGCTTCAGTTATGGATGATGAGTGGCGAGTTCGGGCGAAGATGGTGGAGCAGGTTGCCAGAAGGAGATTGGATGAGGGACCATCCACTAGTGATGCTGATGCTGAGGCCCGGAGGCTGCATAAGATCATTCACTGGATGTTGGTTGTGTTGAGAGAGATTCTGGATGATTAGACAGGACTGTTGGTTGAGCCCGTAGTTGTTGTTTTTCAGCACCGGTAGGCTTTGGGATACTTGGTCAGATGCCGGGATCCCTTTTTCATTTATCTTGTTGTATTTCAGAACTGTGTTGTAGTAGTAGTTGTTGGAAGTTAGGGGTAGATAGGGGGATATTTTCCAGTTTTTCCTATGTTTAACCCTGCTATATTATTGTACCTTATTTCAGAATTGGTGACAGCCAGACTTTTCTTTATGTGCCCTTTGTTTAAATAAATTTATTGTCTTGTTTTCCATTGTGCACCCTAAATATCTCATAAACTATTCTAAATATCATGTTTCTATACAACCATGTTTTCGTATAACCATGTTTAAAGATCGTAAAATCCTACTCTGTGCCATGATAAAACAACACTGATATGAGAATTATGTAGTAATAGGATTGCATGTGCAAATTGGGTAAATCTTAAAACCCGCAAAAGAGATTTTATAGAAAATGTTACCATATCTATGCCATGCTATCATATTGCTAAATAATTGCTCAATCAGGTTTGTAAGAAATGGCCAACTCACCAAATCACCAAGAAGAAGAAATTCCCACCCAAGACCCAGAAGTAAACCCAGAAACCACCATGACGAGCAGACTTGCTCAGCTTTTGCAACAACCTGTGGCCCCTAAAGTTGGAAATTTCAAACACTTTCAATCTGTTCATCCCCCAGAGTTCTTAGGTTTGCCCGACCCGATTAAAGCACAGTCGTGGTTGAGAGAAATGGAAAAAGCCTTTGAGTTAGTAGAAGTTAATGACGACAGGAAAGCTCAGTATGCGAGTTATTACCTTAAAGATGAAGCAAGTTTCTGGTGGGAGTCTTCGAAGGCGTTGTTGGAAGGTAAGGACTTAACATGGGAGAAGTTCACTGAGATATTTCTGGAGAAGTATTTGCCGAGCTATATGCAAGATCAATTGGAAATAAAATTTCTGGACCTTAGACAAGAGGATATGTCAGTAGCGGAATATGAAGTGAAATTCTCGGAGTTGTCTAGATTCGTACCTGAGTATGTGAATACGGAGACAAAGAAGGCTAAGAGGTTCCAACAGGGACTTAAGCCGTGGATTAGGAGTCAAGTAGCATTGTTAGAGATCAAGAATTATGCTGCCTTGGTTCAAAAGGCAATGATAGTGGAAGGTGAGCGTAGAGTTGCAAGGAGAGAAAATGAAGGAAGAAAGAGGAAATTTGAAAGCTTAGAGCAAGAGCAAGGAAGTTCAAAGTTTAGAGGGAAGTTTGAAAAAAATGGTGGAGGTCAGAACCAAAAATTTCAGAAGTTTAAGCCCGGTAACGGAGCTCAGAAGAACCGTTTCCAGAAAGCAGGACAACCGGGGAAGGATAACAGACCCCGGATTCAAGAATGCAAAAATTATGGAAAGAGACACCCGGGAAGGTGTAATAAGTTGGATGTGACATGTTTTAAATGCAAACAGAAGGGACATTACTCTTCAGAAGGCCCAAGTGGAGCGAGGAAGCCTGATTTGGCTTGTTTCAAATGTGGTAAAGTGGACCATATGGCCAGGAATTGCAAGGAGCCTGTTCAGAAGGCTAATATTCTTAGGATTGCTGGACCACCGTCTCTCCCAGCACCACCAGCTCAACCCAGAGCTAGAACCTTTAACATGACAATGAAAGATGCGGTGCAAGATGTGGACGTGGTAGCAGGTATGCTTGTTATTAACTCAGTAGAAGTAAAAGTTTTGATGGATTCTGGAGCAACTAGATCTTTTATCTCTGAAAGTATTCTTGATAAGTTAAATTGTGTTGCGTACCCTCTAGAACCTAGTTTGATTATAGAGGTAGCAAATCAAGAGAAAGTTATTGTTAATAAGATTTGTCCCGATTGTGATGTGACTATAGAAGGTCGGCACTTTTCTGCTGACTTAATTCCCTTTAAGTTAGGAGAATTTGAAGTTATACTAGGAATGGATTGGTTGTCAAATCATGAAGCGCAAATAGAATGTAAAAGTAAAAAGGTGAAGTTAAGAACCAAGGATGGTGAAGAGGTGATATTTAAAGGAAAGAGGCAAGAGAAGAAATTCTTAACGGCTATTGAGGCAAGAAGATTAATACGACAAGGATGCAAAGTTTATTTGGCTCATGTCATGGATGTGGAGAAAGAATCCGTAAGGATCGAGGATATTCCGATAGTAAGAGATTTTCCGGATGTATTTCCAGATGAATTTCCTGGACTACCTTCAGACAGAGAGATCGAGTTTACGATTGATTTGGCTCCTGGAACGGAACCAGTATCGAAAGCTCCCTATCGTATGGTGCCAGTTGAAATGAAAGAATTGGCAGCTCAGTTGCAAGAATTGTTGGATAAAGGAGTAATCCGACCGAGTGTATCCCCGTGGGGCGCACCGGTGTTGTTTGTAAAGAAAAAGGATGGAAGTATGAGGTTATGCATTGATTATCGCGAATTAAATAAGTTGACGATCAAGAATAAGTACCCTCTACCGCGGATCGATGACTTGTTTGACCAGTTAAAAGGAGCTTCGTGTTTCTCCAAGATTGATTTAAGATCTGGGTATCATCAATTAAAAATTAAAGCGGAAGATATACCCAAGACAGCGTTCCGAACGAGATATGGGCACTATGAGTTTTTGGTAATAGCGTTTGGATTGAAAAATGTGCCATCCGCATTTATGGATCTTATGAAGAGAGTGTTCAAGCAATATTTGGATAAGTTCGTTATTGTGTTTATCGACGATATACTGATTTACTCTAAGACGGAAGAATATCATAAGGAGTGTTAGGAATATATGTGCATTAGTTTGATGATATGTTTAACAAAACACTTAAGTAGAAATTCAGTGTCTGTAGCCTCAACGGATAAGACCACTTTGGCTATCCGTTGATGGTGTAGCTTTACTTAGAAATAAGTCTAGTGTTGTAGCATATTTCAGTCTCTGTATTTAAGATGTAATTCTTAGAAGTTGAGAGAAACTATGAGTCATGTTGACTACTAGAAGATATGCAGATAGGAAGGCCAATTGTAAATATTTCATGCCTTGTAATTTTGTATAAATGAAGTGGTATCAACGGATGACTTAAAGACCTTCAACGGATGAGAAGCTAAGCTTCAACGGATGTCTCTAAAGCTTCAACGGATAACATCCTTCAACGGATGAGTGCATCAACGGATGAAAGCTTCAACGGATGTTCTGTTGATTAACCGTTGATAAGTGGTAGTTGTACCTACAAACAGAGGCACGTGGGTGAACAGAGATAACTGAAATGTGGCAGCCTAATTTCAGGAACATTAGAAAAAGCAGCCGTTCTACTCTAGTATAAAGAGACATTAAGTCAACAAAGTACTGGAGTGAACTGGAGAAGAAACAAGTGGAGATCTTACTTTATTATTATATCCTTGTCTTCACTTGTAAACTTGGTAATATAAAAACCAAGTAGTAGCTAGTAATTAGATAAGAATTTTTCCAGAGCTGTTTAGAAAAATCTTGAGAGAAAAATTATCTAGTTTGTACTAGGATGCAGCTGTGATCAAATTCTTAGATCACAGAATTTCTGAAATACCATCTCTGGTGGAACAACAAATCCACCAGAAAAGTTTTTAAAGGTTTATTGTGTTCTTTACATTTGTGTTTGAATATATATCTGTCTGTATCAGCTTAAAGCAATTCACACACTTGTTCATCTTGAACACACAGTCTTTATAAACTGCTCAAAACTTGAAAAAGTTTTGAGATTTACATTCAACCCCCCTTCTGTAAATCTCATTGTTAGTTCTCTAGAAATAACAATTGGTATCAGAGCAGGCTCTTGACAAACAAAGAGTTTAAAGATCTTGGAATCTAACAAAGATGAGTAAGAAGGATATTGGAGTAAAAATCCCAGTTCTTGACAGAGACAGTTATCACCACTGGAAGGTGAAAATGCACCTTCATCTACTCTCCCAAGATGAAGGTTATGTAAACTGTATTGAGAATGGTCCTCACATTCCCCACAAAGTAGCCACAGTTGCTACGGCCACAATTGTTGTTGTTCAATCCATTCCAAAACCTAGAGCAGAATGGACAATGGAAGACACAGAAGAAGTCCACAAGGATAAGAAGGCTATGAACATTTTGTTTAATGGTCTTGACAAGGATATGTTTGATAATGTGATAAATTGCTCAACTGCCAAAGAGGTTTGGGACACAGTCCAGCTGCTGTGTGAAGGTACAGAACAAGTAAAAGAGAACAAGATGCAGCTTCTCATTCAACATTATGAGTATTTTCATTTTGAAGAAAATGAATCTTTAAATGACACATTTAACAGATTCCAAAAGCTGTTGAATGGATTGAAGCTGTATGGTAGAGTGTACCAGGTGAAGGATTCAAATCTTAAATTCTTAAGATCCTTGCCAAAGGAATGGAAACCCATGACTGTCTCCTTAAGAAACTCTCAGGATTATAAGGACTTCACTCTTGAAAGATTATATGGAATCTTGAAGACTTATGAACTAGAGTTGGAACAGGATGAGGTATTGGAGAAGGGGAGAAAGAAAGGAAGTTCAGTTGCATTGGTAGCTGAAAATGAGAGGGAATGCAGACAAGAAACTGTGAGATCTACATCAAACTCCAAAGATGGTACAAGATATCAGGAATCAAGCAAAGGAAAAGAGCAAGTTGCTGAGAATGAAGACAACTCCAGTCAAGATGACTCTGATAGTGTTGATGAGCATCTTGCATTTCTGTCCAGGAGATTTGCAAAGATGAAGTTTAAGAAAAACACTAGAGCCACTAAACCTCATAAGAACATGGTGGACAAATCAAAGTTCAAGTGTTTCAATTGTGGTATAAGTGGACACTTTGCAAGTGAGTGCAGAAAGCCAACCTCTGAAAAGAAGAAATTTGACCAAGTAGATTACAAGAAGAAATATTTTGACCTGCTCAAGCAAAAGGAAAGGGCTTTCATTACTCAAGAAAAAGATTGGGCAGCTGATGGAGAGGAAGAGAATGAAGATGTGGAGTATGTCAACTTAGCTCTCATGGCTGATTCTGAGGAAAATGAAGTTAGTTCATGAAGCAATCAGGTAACAACTCAGGTAATCACTACTGATGTAACACAACTTACTAAAGAAGAGTGCAATGATGCTTTTAATGACATGTCTACTGAATTGTATCATTTGCGTGTGTCTCTTAAATCTCTTGCTAAAGAAAATAGTAGGATTAAAGAGAACAATCTGTTTTTAAGTAATAGAAATGCTATGTTAGAAGATAAGTTGATTGACCTAGAGAAAACCAAGCTGCATTGTATATCTGTTGAGAATGAACTAGCTGAATCTATTAAGAAAGTAGAAATACTTTCTAATCAATTAAAGAGAGAGCAAGAGGTGATTAAAGCATGGAAAACATCTAGGGATGTTAGTGCTCAAATTGCCAAGGTCCAAGGAATTGAATCATTCTGTGAAACTGCCTGGGATAAAAACAAAAAGAAACTGGAATTAATTGATGGGCTGTCAACGGATGTGGAATCAACGGATGATGAAGGTTATCCGTTGAAGGAAGAAAATGAGCATCCGTTGAAGGTTCCTCAATTAAAACAGGCAGATGTTTCTATTAGTGAAAATCTAAAGAAACTCAACAAAAAGTTTGGTTCAACTTCCAAGAACTTTGTTAAAGAAGAAGCAAGCACATCCAAAGATGTCAGTAAGGTGAATATAGGGCACATGACCTTAGAACAGTTAAATAATAGGCTCAAGATGGTTGAGGATAAAAAGGAAACTAAAAGAAAATCTAACAGAAATGGGAAGGTAGGTGTTAACAAACATAACAATTACACACCTGATAGGTATGCTCCTAGAAAAAGCTGTGTGCATTGTAGTAGTGTTAATCATCTATCTGCTAATTGCAAATCTATTAAGAAAACCCCCATAACTGTACCCTCTTCCATGTCTAACATGTCTGCATCATCTCTACATGCTATGCCTACTATGTCTCAACAGAATCCTTATGCACATTTTGCAAACATGCCATATTTTAACAATCCTTATCTTGCTGCATTTAGTATGCCTCAAATGCCATACAATATGCCTATGTGGAATAACATGTATGCACAATCCATGCCTTATCATATTCCAAATGTGCTAAATGATTCTGTGACTAACCCTACACCTCAACCAACTACATCCAAGACCAAGGTTGACTCAAAGTTACCTAAGTCTAGAGATGCAGGAGGAATGAAGTCTAGGAGAAAGGCTAACAAGAATGGACCCAAGGAAACTTGGGTACCAAAATCAAATTGATTGATTTTATGGTGTGCAGGGAAATAGAAGAAATCTATGGTACTTGGACAGTGGCTGTTCAAGACACATGACAGGAGATTTCTCCCTGCTCACAGAGTTTAAGGAAAGAGCTGGCCCTAGCATAACCTTTGGAGATGACAGCAAAGGGTTTACTATGGGATATGGCTTGATTTCAACAAGGAATGTCATCATTGATGAAGTTGCATTAGTTGATGGTCTCAAACATAACTTACTGAGCATCAGTCAACTATGTGATAAAGGGAATATAGTTTCCTTCAATTCTGAAGCCTGTGTTGTCACTAGTAAGAAAGACAACAAAGTGGTTCTAACTGGAGTTAGAAAAGGAAATGTGTACTTAGCTGACTTCAACTCTGCAAATGCAGAATCTATTACTTGTCTCTTCAGCAAAGCAAGTTCAGTTGAGAGTTGGCTATGGCACAAGAAGCTATCCCATTTGAATTTCAAGACAATGAATGATCTAGTCAAAAAGGACCTAGTAAGAGGAATTCCTCTTGTTGAATTCTCAAGGGATGGTTTGTGTGATGCTTGTCAGAAAGGCAAACAAAGGAAAGCATCATTCAAAAAGAAGCTTGAAACAACAATTGATGAACCATTACAGCTGCTACATATGGATTTGTTTGGACCAGTCAATGTATTGTCAATTGCAAGAAAAAGATATTGCTTAGTGATTGTAGATGATTTCTCAAAGTTTTCATGGGTCTATTTTCTTGGATCAAAGAATGAAGCAAGTGAAATCATTATCAATCACATCAGGCAAGTCAATAATCATCCTGACCTGAAGGTTAGGAATATCAGGAGTGACAATGGAACTGAGTTCAAGAATTTATCAATGAGGCTGTTCTGTGAAGAAAATGGAATCATGCATGAGTTCTCAGCTCCAAGAACACCTCAGCAAAATGGGGTAGTTGAAAGAAAGAACAGATCTTTAATTGAGGCTGCCAGAACAATGCTTGAAGAATCAAAGTTACCAACATATTTCTGGGCTGAAGCTGTTAATTGTGCCTGTTTCACTCAAAATATCTCTTTGATCAATCAAGCTAAAGGCATGACTCCTTATCAGTTGTTCAAGAGAAGAAAACCAACTCTAAACTTTCTTCATGTCTTTGGATGTAAATGCTTTATACTAAGGAATCAATCTGACCATAAAGGGAAGTTTGATGCAAAGGCTGATGAAGGGATATTTGTTGGTTATTCAGCTGGAAAATCTTATAGGGTCTACAATCTAAGAACCAACATTGTTATGGAATCTGTGCATGTTGTGTTCGATGATAAAAAGATTGATGGACTAACAGATGAGGGACAATATGAGAGACTCAAATTTGACAACATTGAGATATATTGTGATGATAGTGAAGAGGAGACTGATGGAGATAACACTTCAAAAGGGATTCAAAACATGCCCTTGGATAATGCACAAAATACTGCATCCGTTGAAAGTCAGAATTTTGCATCCGTTGATAGAGGCAATGCAGTATCCGTTGAAAGACATGGTGTATCATCCGTTGAAGTACTAAATGAAGCATCCGTTGATCATAGTTTATCAACGGATAATCGATTTACATCATCAGTTGATAGAACTCCAAGTTCCCTGCAAAGGACCAACAACTCAGGGGGAGTTTCAACTAGTCAACACTCTGTCTCACATCATGACAATACTGAGGCCACCTCATCTAGAGCACATCTTCCACTTCAAAGGAAATGGACCAAGAATCATCCCTTTGAACTGATCATTGGTGATGCATCATCTAAAGTGCAAACAAGAAGAGCTACTCAAGATGAATGTCTGTATAGTAGTTTTCTATCTCAGGAGGAACCTAAGAAAGTGGAAGAAGCCTTATTGGATCCAGATTGGATATTAGCTATGCAGGAAGAGCTAAACCAATTTGAGAGAAACCAAGTTTGGAAGCTGGTACCCAAACCAAAGAACAAGAGTCCTATTGACACAAAATGGGTATTCAGAAACAAGATGGATGAAAATGGCATTATCATAAGGAATAAAGCCAGATTGGTTGCTAAAGGCTATTCTCAGCAAGAGGGAATAGATTTTGATGAGACATATGCTCCTGTTGCAAGACTTGAAGCCATCAGAATTTTTCTAGCCTATGCAGCTCATGCCAATTTCAAAGTCTATCAAATGGATGTCAAGAGTGCATTTCTAAATGGGAAATTAGAGGAAGAAGTCTATGTAAGTCAACCTCCAGGATTTGAAGATCCAAATTTTCCAGACTATGTATATTATCTGTTGAAAGCACTCTATGGACTGAAGCAAGCACCTAGAGCCTGGTATGAAACCTTATCAAAATTTCTTTTGGAGAATCACTTCACTAGAGGTACTGTTGATAAAACTCTCTTCTTTAGGAATGTTAATGGCTCTAGTATACTTGTTCAAATTTATGTAGACGACATAATATTTGGTTCTAAAGATGATAAACTTTGTAAAAAGTTTGCTAAGCTAATGCAAAGTAATTATGAAATGAGCCTTATGGGAGAACTAACCTATTTTCTTGGTTTACAAATTAAACAAGTTAGTAATGGAATTTTCATTAGTCAAACTAAATATATTCATGATCTTTTAAAGAAGTTTGACTTAATGGAATGTTCATCTGCAAAAACTCCCATGGCCACTGCCACCAAACTTGAAGTAAATAAGACTGAAAGGTCTGTGGACATTACAAGTTATAGAGGTATGGTTGGTTCACTTTTATATTTAACTGCTAGCAGACCAGATATAATGTTTGCTATATGTCTGTGTGCTAGATTTCAAGCTGATCCTAGGGAGTCTCACTTAATAGCTATCAAAAGGATTTTCAGATATCTCAAGGGTACAACAAATTTAGGTATTTGGTATCCTAGAGAATCTGGCTTTGATCTAATTGGTTATTCAGATGCAGACTATGCAGGTTGCAAAATAGACAGGAAAAGTACAACAGGCTCCTGCCAATTCCTGGGAAACAAGCTTG
The DNA here is from genome assembly GCF_009905375.1 of Apium graveolens. Taxonomy (NCBI): domain Eukaryota; kingdom Viridiplantae; phylum Streptophyta; class Magnoliopsida; order Apiales; family Apiaceae; genus Apium; species Apium graveolens. The sequence goes on from NC_133648.1 coordinate 314,143,887, forward strand.
TATCATGGTTTAGCAAAAAGCAAAATTCAGTCTCTACTTCTAAAGCTGAGGCTGAATACATTGCTGCTGGAAGTTGCTGCTCTCAAGTGTTATGGATGAGAAATCAACTCCTTGACTATGGACTTCATGTTGATAGAATTCCTATCTTTTGTGACAACACAAGTGCCATAGCCATAACAGAGAATCCTGTACAGCACTCAAGAACCAAGCACATTGATATCAAGTACCACTTCATTAGGGAGCATGTCATGAATGGTACAGTGGAACTACATTTTGTTCCAAGTGAACAACAAATTGCAGACATATTTACCAAGCCACTTGATGAATCAACATTCACAAGATTAGTAAGTGAGCTAGGTATGCTTAATTACTCTTAAAATTCATGTCCTTATTGCAATTTGAATTGAAGCCTGAAATATATTAGTTGCTAGAACAAATTTGACTTTTAACAAAGTTTATACCATCAACGGATGTTTCCTATCCGTTGAAAGTCAAAATTGCTCTATCAACGGATATTCATTATCCGTTGAAAGACAAATACATTTCTGGAATTTTTATCCGTCAACGGATAAAACTGAAGTACCTTTCAACGGATGACAATTTGCCTTATCCGTTGAAATGTCACATCAGTCGATTCAGGTGTTTCACAGCCGTTGATTCTATTTTCTTAACCGTTAATACTCATACATACATCTGTATGTATTGGTTTTAAAGGTAGTTGTTAGAATACTTACAGTTTATTCTTAAACGGCTGAAATTCACTAACATATACTTATTGATTAATCTTTTACTAATTTTTTTTTTGAAAGCATATAAGCCCTTCTGATTTTTCATTTTTACTTTACGCTTTCTTAAAATTTCAAGCATTTACCATTTTCTCTCTGCAAAACCTTTAAGTTATTCTCTGCAATTTCTACTCACAACAATGGCACCAGTCGTGAAAATTATGTCTCAATCTGGGTTCATCTATGAGAAGAACAATTTCATAGCTTTGGTAGAAAAGAATGAAGCCCATTCAGACTATCACAAAATGATGGACTTCATCAAAAACTGTAAACTTAGCTATGCAATGCTGGAAGCCCCAACGATTTACTGTGAAGTAGTTGAGGAGATTTGGACAACTGCTGAGTTCAACTCCATATATATGACTATCTCCTTCACTCTCAAAGGTAAAAATCACTGTATTAACTGTGATGATTTACAAGCATGTTTTAAATTACCTGAGAACAATGCCATGACACCACACACTGATAATGATGTATCCAGCATGTTAGATTCCATAGGTTATTCTCTTAACTCTGCTAGTTTAGGGAGTATTAGAAGAAAAGGCCTTAGGAAAGAATGGAGTTTTCTTGGGGATGCCTTTATAAAGGTTTTCTCTGGGAAAATTAGTAATTTTGATGCCATAACTTCATCTCTTGTTAATATGCTCTATATGCTTGTTTCTGATAGGTATTTTAACTTTAGCAACTATGTGATGCTAGAATTGGGTACTAGATTAGGTAACAAAGCTAATAGACCTAATAACATCTATTATGCTAGATTATTTATGTTATTGGCTAACCATGTTGCTGAAGGTTTGGTCATAATCAATGAGAATAATAAACTCAAGTGCTGGGCACAAGAGAAAAGAGTTCTTGCAGATTTATTGAGAATGGATCTCAACAGCAGTGTGCCATTGGTATATTTACCAATCATGAATGCACCTCAGGTAGGTGAGGTAATTGCTTCTACAACTCCTACTTCTTCCAACCCCTCTATTTCTTTATCTTCTAGTGTGGCCATGAAATCTGTGACAATGCCCCAACAGATTTTTACCAAGGTCACCAAAACTAAACTTTCAAAATCAAAGACAAAGAAAACCACCTCTGTTGTTTCTCAAAAGACAACATTTGTAACACCAACCATTAACCCTGAGGGGAGTGAACAGGGTGTGAGTGGTGAGGGGAGGGGTGAACATCAAAGAAACCCCCAGGATAAGGAAGGAGAGTTAAGTGCTTCCCAAGCTAGCCAAGCCACAGTTTCTCAAAAAGCTGTGGTGGTTGAAAAGGTATCTAGCACATCCCTAGTTGCATCCTCCCAAAAGGATGTTACTATTGAAAATAGTTCCCAACCAGGAACACAGAACAAACGAGGGAGGGACACTGAAGCCAAACACTCACCAACAAAAGCTTTTATTAGAAGAAAGAAGGCTAGAACCCAATCTTCTACACAGGGTGCACACACTGCACAGATACATCCATCTGTATCTATGCCTTCTCAAACTCAGTTTGATGTGGCTCCAATAAATGTGGAGTCACAGCCCCATTCTCTCACAATAATCACACATCAATCACCAAACACTTCATCACCATCTCTGGATGTGGATATGTTATTCCCATCAATTCCTGATTCTCCCTCTTTACAGCTCAGGGAGGAGCCCCACTCAAATACAGGTGATCATCATCTCTTAGATGATTTGTTGGATCACCCGCAAATTCTTTCAGATATAATTGAAGGATCTGTGTCACCACATCTCAAATCAATCTACACAGATTCAACAGTTATATCACTTTCAATTTCAACTTCTTTTCCTTCTTCAACGGATATCACTCATCCATTGACAAGTGGTTGCTCTTCAACGGATAAGCTTAACAGCAGTTATCCGTTGATAACATCAGTTTCACCTTCAACGAATATTCCACATCCGTTGATAGTCTCTCCACACATAACTGAATCAATTCCAAGTGTAGAAGACATGAATACTGTGCAATCACTCTTAGGATTGAGGGAAGGGAGTGAAAATTTGAGTGAGAGGCTGGGTTGCTCCCAGGCAAAAGGAGAGATTGAGAGCTCAAAAATGCATGCTATTTCTTCCAGCATGGCAAAAGTAAGTGAGAGGAGTACCACCTTAGTAGGTGAAGGTGAGGGAGTGAGTTGTGTGAGCCAGGGGGAGCCTCTGATGCAAGAAAATAGAGAAAAAGAGAGAAAGGCATGTACAGTAGATATAAGGGTGGAACCAGCCATTGCTAGTGAGTCAATGATTGTGGATGATGCTGAAAAGGAAAGACAATTTCAGCAACATTACAAAGCTGTAATTGATAACATTTCCTTGGATGCTGACACTTTTACTCATCCTGTGTCAGCCTATCAAATATCGGCTGCTCAGGGCAATGAGGAGGTAGAAAAGACACTACATCTAGTACACACAACAGAATCTCTTCAAAGGGATAAAGCTGCTATTAACAAGATGCCTTCTACAGCTGGTGAGCCATCTGAGGAATTTGGAGTAAATTCTGATGATGATGACTCTGTTTCTTTTGATGGAAGCATGAACTTAGGGGGAGATGAAGGCCCTAGTTCAATTCCAAATCTACCTGAATGGGCTTTGACAAAGGAGTATATATCAGGGGAATTCAATGTCTCCTTAGTCAAACAAATCAACACTATTCAACAGGCTATTCAGAACACTTCACATGCAAGTATCAAGGCTATCCTTCAAGCTCACCTGGACTCACTGCATCTCATGAAGTTGCAGCAAGTAAAGCAGAATCTGAGTATGGATGATCTCAGGAAGGATATTGCTGACTTGAAATCCTACAGTTCTGAAAAATTAGATTCAGTCATGCCCTATGGTACATTGCAGGACTTGGTTTTGAGATTGAAAAAGGAATCAGTTACTGAGAAAAGGCTGGCCAAGTTGGAAGACAGAGTTCAAGTTATTGAAGATTCTGTGGCCACCATTCTTCACAACCAACAATCTCAAACCAGTCTCCTAATGCAGCTGGCAAAAGCACAAGGCTTGACCCCTCTTCTTGATGATAACAAAAAGGGGGAGAGTAAAAGGGAAGGGGAAGGAGAGCCATCTATAAAAATCAAAATATCTAAAGTGCTAGTTCCTGCCATCACTACTTCTCCAATCATTCAAATCAAAGGAAAGCCTGATGGAATTGATTTGATTCAGCTAGCAGCTGCTGAAATTCAAGTGAAAGAGCAAAGGAGGAGAATTGATGAAAGGTTGCAACTGTTGTTTGGCTCTACACAAGATAAATCAACATCTGTGAAATATAGCACAAAGATTGAACCAATCAACATGGAGCTCAAGCCAGTAGGGAGACATAAGGATGGAGAAGCTTCTTCCAAAGAACTACAAGCTATAATTCTCAAGCCCAATAAAAGATCCAATAAGGACTCTACAAAGAATCCTTTAAAAGAAGTGGACTTTCCTCCTCCAAAAGCTGATGAGAACAAGCTTTTAGGTAGGAGTATTGCTTATCTCAAAGAGACCATGGATGAGGCTGTAAGGAGAAATAGGGCTATTATCTCTAGAGAGGGAAAGAGCATATGTGTGATGCAAGGACATCCCAAATTCTCAATAGCCAAGAAGGAAGAAGTCAAGCAACTAAAGGCTGACAAAAGAGCACAAGCAAAGCTTGAACAACAGCTAAAGTCAAGTCAAGTTGAAGAAGAGAAAGGAATTGAAGTCAGGGGTGAAGACAAGATTGCAAACCTAGATGAGGTTTTTGGGAGTATATTTGGTGAGAGTATGGAAGAAAGAGAGGAATGGCAGAAGGGAAACAGAAGAAAGGCCAAGGCACATAGAAGGAGTGAAGATAATACTGAAGTAACCAAATCTATATCTAAACCACTACCTTCCATACCTGAACCTCTTGTTGCTAATCCCACTATAAACATCCATGGTGAACCAATCATTCCAAAAGAGGAACCTATTGATTGGGACACCATCAAATTGCCTACCTTTCTAACCACTCTTCCACTACCAAAGAAACAGAAAAGAAAACCCAAATCTACACCTCCCATAACCTCTAAGAAATTCACTCAAAAACAAAAGCCTAAGCCTAAGCCATCCATTTCTAAAGATGATTATGTTCACATCTGTGACATAAAAGAAATTTCAGACATTGAACTCTATCTGGATGAGCTGGAGGATGTAAGAGGAATAGCTGCTTACAGACAGCTACCAGAGAGATTAGTGTTCAGATACAAAGGAGCTGGGGAAAGAACATGGCCTCTCCACAGGATTCTGAATGAAGGCTACTCTACCTTGATTAGAGTCTTTTCAGCTATACAAAAGGATTCTGGCTTTACCAGAACTGCCAAGACTGAAATTCTCAACAAGATTGCCAATATAAGGAAAACTTGGATGGAGCCCAATGCTTTACCCAGGACTTTACTCATTCAAGAAAGGGGAATTACAATTCACAAATCACCTCATTGGTTGATGGAATTTAGAGATGATAAAGGAGTCAGAAGATTTTTCAGACTTGAAGACCAACTCAAGATTGCCAGCAATGAAACTCTCAAGGAAATGCAATCTAAGTTGGATATCAGTGTTGAAAATGAAGCTGAATTCTTCAGACAACTCCAACTCCAAATTGAGGAAAATGACAAAGGGCTAGGAAAGAAAACCAGGGAACAAAGAAGAAAAAGATGATTTGCTCAGGCTAAAGGAGTATCCTTGGAAATACTGTAAATCTTCAATTTCCTCCTAGTACATACATTTTTGCAGCATTTTCAAATTTCTACTTAGTTTCAATTCATATATCTGTTAAGTGTTTTGTTATCATCAAGTTAACCCTGAATTTATGCCTACAATTCTTATAGACATAAATATGGGGAGATTGTTAGGAATATATGTGCATTAGTTTGATGATATGTTTAACAAAACACTTAAGTAGAAATTCAGTGTCTGTAGCCTCAACGGATAAGACCACTTTGGCTATCCGTTGATGGTGTAGCTTTACTTAGAAATAAGTCTAGTGTTGTAGCATATTTCAGTCTCTGTATTTAAGATGTAATTCTTAGAAGTTGAGAGAAACTATGAGTCATGTTGACTACTAGAAGATATGCAGATAGGAAGGCCAATTGTAAATATTTCATGCCTTGTAATTTTGTATAAATGAAGTGGTATCAACGGATGACTTAAAGACCTTCAACGGATGAGAAGCTAAGCTTCAACGGATGTCTCTAAAGCTTCAACGGATAACATCCTTCAACGGATGAGTGCATCAACGGATGAAAGCTTCAACGGATGTTCTGTTGATTAACCGTTGATAAGTGGTAGTTGTACCTACAAACAGAGGCACGTGGGTGAACAGAGATAACTGAAATGTGGCAGCCTAATTTCAGGAACATCAGAAAAAGCAGCCGTTCTACTCTAGTATAAAGAGACATTAAGTCAACAAAGTACTGGAGTGAACTGGAGAAGAAACAAGTGGAGATCTTACTTTATTATTATATCCTTGTCTTCACTTGTAAACTTGGTAATATAAAAACCAAGTAGTAGCTAGTAATTAGATAAGAATTTTTCCAGAGCTGTTTAGAAAAATCTTGAGAGAAAAATTATCTAGTTTGTACTAGGATGCAGCTGTGATCAAATTCTTAGATCACAGAATTTCTGAAATACCATCTCTGGTGGAACAACAAATCCACCAGAAAAGTTTTTAAAGGTTTATTGTGTTCTTTACATTTGTGTTTGAATATATATCTGTCTGTATCAGCTTAAAGCAATTCACACACTTGTTCATCTTGAACACACAGTCTTTATAAACTGCTCAAAACTTGAAAAAGTTTTGAGATTTACATTCAACCCCCCTTCTGTAAATCTCATTGTTAGTTCTCTAGAAATAACAATGAGCATTTGAGGATTTCCTTGGAGATTCTGAGGAAAGAGAAGCTGTACGCTAAATTTTCAAAGTGTGAATTTTGGTTAAAGGAAGTGTAATTTCTTGGTCATGTAGTTAATAAAGAAGGAATCAAAGTGGACCCAGCCAAGATAGAAGCTGTAATGAATTGGGAAAGACCCAAGACTCCTACGGAAGTCAGAAGTTTTCTGGGATTAGCCGGATATTACAGGAGGTTTGTGCAAGATTTTTCAAAGATTGTTGTCCCATTAATGAAGTTGACGAGAAAGAATGAGAAATTTGTATGGACGGAAAAGTGCGAGGAAAGTTTTCAAGAGTTAAAGAAGAGGTTGGTAACCGCCCCAGTGTTAGTGTTACCATATAAAAAAGGGAAATTTGTGATATTTAGTGATGATTCATATAAAGGACTTGGATGTGTGTTAGTGCAACATGGAAAGGTAATAGCATACGCATCAAGGCAACTTAAGCCGCACGAGCAGAAGTATCCAACGCATAATTTGGAATTGGCAGCAATTGTGTTTGCCCTTAAGATTTGGAGGCAATATTTGTACGGGGAAAAGTGCGAGATTTACACAGATCATAAGAGTTTAAAATATATCTTCACTCAAAAGGAATTGAATATGAGACAAAGAAGGTGGTTAGAATTAATCAAAGATTATGATTGTGCGATAAACTATCATCCTGGAAAGGCAAATGTGGTAGCAGGCGCTTTAAGTCGCAAGGAAAGGTTGAATATATTAACGTCATCCGAAGAATTGATCAAGGATTTTGAAAAGATGGAAATAGAGGTGTAGACTCCAGAATTTGGAGGTGAAGCTATATATGCGATGTAATTTCAACCCGAAATTTCGAAAAAGATTCGATGCTGTCAAGAGCAAGTGATGAATCGCGAAAATGATAAGTTGACAGGAGAAGAAATTAAAGCTCAAAAGGATGGGAAAGGAATATACCGTGTTAACTCACGTATTTGGATACCTAATGTCGTGGAACTAAAGCACGAGATTTTGCAAGAAGCGCATAACTCGAGATTTTCAATTCACCCTGGAAGTACGAAGATGTACCAGGATTTAAAAGAAAGTTATTGGTGGCCAAACATGAAGAATGAAATTGCAGAATGGATAAGTAAATGTTATATATGCCAAAGAGTCAAAGCGGAACATCAAAGGCCAAGCGGATTGCTTCAGCCCTTGGACATACCATAATGGAAATGGGAGCATATAGCGATGGATTTCGTGGTAGGATTACCTAAAACCAAGTCAAATTATGATGCGATTTGGGTGGTAATCGATAGATTGACAAAGTCAGCACATTTCTTGCCGATAAATGAAAGGTTTTCGTTGGAAAAGTTGGTCAAATTGTATTTGGATGAGATAGTGATGCATCATGGAGTTCCTGTATCTATCGTGTCTGATAGAGATCCAAGGTTTAACACAAGATTTTGGAGACAATTCCATGATCATTTGGGAACTAAATTGAAAATGAGTACGACATATCATCCACAGATGGACGGACAAAGTGAAAGGACAATTCAGATAATTGAAGATATGTTGCGAACCTGTGCAATAGATTTCAAAGGAAATTGGGACGATCATTTGCCGTTGATTGAATTTTCCTACAACAACAGTTATCACGCGAGTATTTGCATGCAACCTTATGAAGCGTTGTATGGAAGAAAATGTAGATCCCCTACATATTGGGACGAAGTTGGTGAGCGCAAATTAATTGGCCCAGAGCTAGTTCAACAAACAAAGGAAAAGGTAAAAATGATTCGAAAGAGATTAATTGCAGCTCAAGATCGACAAGCAAAGTACGCAAATCAAGAACGTAAAGATGTGCAATTCGAATCTGGAGACAAAGTCTTATTAAAGATATCTCCTTGGAAGGGTTTAACCCGATTCAGAAAGAAAGGGAAGTAGAGTCCTAGGTATATTGGACCATTTGAAGTATTGTGACGAGTTGGGAAGGTGGCATATGAGTTGGCGCTACCCCTGCAAATGCAACATCTGCACAATGTATTTCATGTATCTCTTCTGAAGAAGTATAATACTGATACGATCCATGTAGTCGAGTTGGAACCAGTGGAAATCCAACCAGATTTGTCTTATGTGGAACAACCAGTTCGAATTTTGGACCGAAAAGAGAGGACACTCAGGAATAAAATTGTACCTCTAGTTAGAGTATTGTGGAGAATTCCACTAGTTGAAGAATCGACTTGGGAATTAGAAAGCGAAATGAAAGAAAAGTATCCCCATCTATTTGTTTAGACTAGATTCTGGGGACAGAATCCTTTTAAGGAGGGTAGATTGTGACGACTGAGAATTTTTTGACGTAACTAAGTCAATAAAGTATGTTTTATGTGATGTGATTATAATTATGTGATTAAGTATTGATTAATTGTCTTTGCTGTATATTAGAATATAGGAGCGTAAGTAAAAACGTTCCAATTTAAAGAGTCAACTTAAGGGTTAAGCTGTGATGTCGGGCCGTCAGGTAGAACGGAACCCGTCCTAATAAGGGTATAAAGAATATAAAATGGTAATTATGTGTGATTGAGTGAAATGAATGTTTAAATAAAGTATTTCGTCCTAAGTGATGTGTCGGTCGATAGTGATAATGAGAAGCGTAATCGAAACGCTGAGCGTCGGGCCGTCAGGCTGAACGTGACTCGGTAAGCGTAAAAAGGGGTAAAGAATTAAAGAAGGATAAATTCTATGATCAGACCTGAGTCGTTATGTGATCGTATATGTGTGATTGCTTTTCTGTGTGCATGACTATGTGCTCTATGACATTTTTATGAATTTAAAAGGAATTATTTGATTTAGATAAAGGTTATCTTCATAATAGTCCTAGGGATTTTCTAAAAATAATGAATGGATTTATTTGGTAGACATTGCATTTTAAATTGATTTTTATGTGGAAAAATGTTATTATTAGCACGAACTTGCAAAAATCATATAAAATCAACCGTTCGCTCAAAAATCTATTATGAGTAATGGTAGAAAAGCTAATTTCGAGATCTACATATTAAAATTGTCAATTGCAAAAATTTTCGACTTTCTGAGAAAGATATATTTTATATTTGATTTTTATCTTAATTAAGTAAAAAGAAAATGGTTAATCAAACAAAGGAGGGAATTAGTTTATTACCAAAATGCCCCTGCCCTCTAAGCTTATATAAACTCCTTTCCTCCTCCTTCTTCTCTTTTTCACCTGGCCACACTCTCATTCTCTCTTTTTCTCTCATCTCTCTCACTCTCGAAGCTCTCTCTTCTCTCTCTCTCTCTCTCTCTCTCTCTCTCTCTCTCTCTCTCTCTCTCTCTCTCTCTCTCTCTCTCTCTCTCTCTCTCTATTCCACTCGGTATATCACACTTCTACACTTGATTTTTTATGGATTCTTTCATAGAAATTCATTCTTGTTCCATATATGAGCTTTAATCCTATTGCATGCATAGTTTGATACTTGCATGTGGGTTGTGTGTGTGTGTGTGTAGGTTCGGCTATGCCGAATTGTTGCTTTATAAGATCAAGATGAAGTGAACTTGTGGTGATCATGTCTTGTATGTGTTTGTTTTTGTAATTTTAGAAATAATCGGAGGTTTTATGGTAGGATACCCTCGAATGTGGGCACCACCGTGAGGCCACCGCCACCGGTGATGAACTCCGGTGAACCGGTGATGAACTCCGGTGAACCGGCGGTGAGTAATGATGTAACCACTGAACTCTACTACATCAAACTTGTTCTTTTAATTATTACGTGTGTTGATTTTGAAAACCCGAATGGTCTTGGTTTTTAGAAGTTTTTGATTTGATTTTGATTATGGGTTGATTATGGGTTGATATTAGGATGATTTGTGATTTAAGGATTAAGAAAATCATTTGCATGTGTTGTTTTTTTTGAAAAACCCGAATGGGATCTTGGTTTTTAGAAGATCAAAAATGATTTTTAGTAATGATCATGACTTGTTGATGTTCATTCTTGGAAATTAGTGATTAATTAGAAAGTTTGGATGATAAAATTACTTAATGATTGCATGCATGTACCAAAAAGGGTTATGTTCTTTTGTGATTTAAGTATGTTAATTGATAACAATGATTATATGATAATTGGACTTGTATATTTGATTGGATGCAAAATTTGGGAATGCATGGTGAAGGTTTTGGTTCGACCTTGTGCTAATAAAAAGGAGAATTGATTTTGTGTATAATTAAGGTTTAACTAGAAAGTAATGAGATTGCATGTTAATTTAAAAGAGGAACTGTTAATGCATGTTTTGGTTTGATTGTGATTGTGGTTAAGGCCGAATGATCTATAGTACTTAAAAGGGGTCAATTCTAATTTATATGCTTGTTTTGATCATAGAGATTAATTAAGGATTGTATGTGAGATTTTTGCTTAATTGGCTATATTTGGTTCGAATTAAAGTATAAAGAAATGAGAAGATTTATTTGTATTATCTATGGTTGTCGTGTCGGTTTAAAGATGACTTTAGGATCGATACTGCAAGTTTTGCCGTTTATTTATTCGTATAAGAATTTCTAGTAAAAAGAGCTATGTGTACTAATATAAAGTATGATTTGACTTCGAATGAGATAAGGATGTTTATAAGACGGTGATCGAGTCTATAAAGGTGTAAAAGGTTAAGATTAAAGTTATATGTCGTGTGATGTGCTATGTGCTTATGTGTATAAGCTGTATTCGTATACTCGGGTCAAGAATATAATCGAGTTATCGTATTGAGTGATCGTTCCGGGGAAGAGAGTTGAGAACTGATTAAGATTTTGGTTTTTAATGTAAATTCGGAGTGTGAGGGCATTCAGGCTAGGAAAGGAAAGGGTATACTAGGTGGCAGTAGTTCAACCTTCAGGAAAGCAAATTCAGTCAAGTAACTCTCATTACTTGTGAAAATGGTTATAGAGAGGTTATTGTTCATACCATGTAGAATATGGAATTGTTACTTAATGAACCCCTGTTAATGACTTGAGATACCCTGTGTTCGATCTTGATAAACTGTTATTGATAAGCTTACTGATTCAACCTTTTGGTAGCCTATCCTTTTTGTTCAAGTTATTTATTAAGCCATGAATTGTATTGAACCCTATAATTATCCTTGCGAACCCTATTTAATGATATCTTATTTCTTGATCACCCTATTGATCCCTAAACAGATGTTGATCCTTCTAACTTAAGTACCTTGTTATCCTTGTTACAGAAATCTTAAGAATTGTTCCTTGCTTATCTTTGAATCACTCCCTAAACTCCGTTTCCTTAAAATTTGACTTAAGAATGAGTTTTGACTCGAAAGAGTCTGAATGATTTCATATTCTTGGTAATGATAAAATGGATTTTAGAAAACCTATTTATTTTTTTCCAACTCAAGGTTTTACAAACGAATTCCTGATGGATTGGATTGGGACGTAAGAGGCTAGTGGGACTAGTCCAGTCATGGTAAGAGGCTAGCGGGGCTAATCCAACTTAAGGCTGAAATTATGTTGATTGGTACCTTAAAGACCGGATGGAGGTCGGTACGGGCTGATCAACCGTATTGTAATGAAATGAAAAGATAAAAGTGATCCAATCAAGGGTTCTAATTGATTATTTAAAAGGTAACTGAAACTTTTTGTTCAGTAAATTGATTCTTGAAAATAAAAATGGTTTATATTATTTTGAAAAGAGTTGATTGTGTTGATGTGAAGCTTAAAGCTCGAGAACCCTGATTTTAATCGGTTGATCATAAAATTTGATTCCATATAAGTGAAATGTTGTTGCTTTCCTCTTTCTGAAAGATCTATTCTGATCCTTTAATGATTTGTGATGAATGTCGGCTTTCGTTTTGCATTGAGCCTTGTTCTTTGAAAGCCCCACATTATCCTTCATAACCTTTTCTTGACCCTAAAGCTGGAAATCTGCCACCTAGAACAAATAAAGTAGAATGCCCTGAGTTTGGTAAAGTATATTGTGGATTTAATATTGTAGAACTGTTATATAGTTACTTGCTGAGTTTTATACTCACATGTTTTGTTTTAATCTAACCATGGTAGTTAAGCAAGAACTTAGGCGCACTGCTCGTAAGAGCGTACCTGGTGGTCCCTATCGTGTTGAGGGATTCCGGTTGCCAGAGCAGGTAGTGGTATTTTTGAGTGAGCAAGCGCTTAGAAGGAAATGTTTAGAGATACAATGGGTTATATGTCGGTTTCCAGCCGGAATCGATATTGTTTATTTAATAATATTTTGGGGTTGTAAGTTATATTTTATGATTGGTAGTTGTAATCTTGTCTCATACTTTATCCTGTTTGATCCTGTTAGTATTTAATCGGGATTTATGCATATTTAATTATTAGAATTAAGGTGTGTGAGTTTTTATTTCCTAACTCCGAGATTGAGGGCGTCACAAGGGCCATTTGCCCAAAAAGTGTGACATTTGGGGCCTTTTTTCCTATACCTCCAGGATTGTGGGATAAAATATACTCATTATCCCTTAATAACAAAAGGGTTCAATCCCTAAACATCGATGATTGTAATGATGTATACGTGAAAAATTACGCATATAGGTTTAATACTGAAAATTGACATGAATTCAGGGATCACGTTATTCTATTCATGCTTAATTTGTTGATTCAAAGATTAAATTTATATCTACAATCGCTTCCTGTGGATCAACTCACATAACAAAATGTATCTTAAAGGTTTGATCACTGAAGAAGTTACTATTATGAGTTGTAAGTTGATAAAAATCTTAGCTAAGCATTTTTCAAATATTGAGTGAAGTGAGAACTTGATATGTAAATGATTTGAAGCGGTCTCGAGTAGAGGGGCAGTATGGAAGGAGGGCTAACAACTAACAAGGTACATGTTTGAAAAACGAAGATATGACCAGAGGAGATGGACATTACAGATGAGAACAATTATATTTTGTAATTGTATGTATTATGAGCTATGGAGATGAAGTGAAGGGGGGGCCTTTTAGGTGTGTGTGTATTGATGTAAAGATTTACAGCCGGGATAGTGTTGTGTTAGTGTACACACATGCATACCACGACACCAGCATCAAACACTACATGGATATCTATACCTAATTAAAAAGAAGCATAAGGCCCCTTTTGATATTGTCTTTAATTTCAGGCCATAATTTTATGCTATGGATCTGGTATGTTCATTGGATGTTCACAGTACTACAGCCTATATAGGACCCAAATTCATCCGCGATTTGGTTGAGAATTTCATTATTTGATAGAAAGCCGGGAGATGATCAGAGCAAACGTTTGTTGTATCATATCATATCGCGGAAAATTTTCAAATAATACATCCCTCGTACATATGCACACCAAAAACTCTATGTTACATGTACCGCAAAAAATATCAGTACCGTATACATTAAACGTTTGCTCTGACCCGTTGACAACCTGTCTAAGTTATTTAACATTTATATTAATAACATAAACTGCCTATATAGTTACCAGAAAAACTCCATACTAGTGAGGTTTCGGTGATTTCAGAAATTAACTTGTGAGTTTGATAATCTTGCTTTAAATGGCCATACAATGATTACAATTATGCCTAATTATTTCTGATCACATGTTCTAATCAGTAGCTCCTTAATTTATTGATGAGAGAGGGTTCCTAAATCAAGTGAATGAAAGAAAAGGTTATGTTAAATCTGAGCTTTGATAGGCCGTGTTAAACAATACTCAACTTTAAGTGATCAGGAATGATTTGTAGTAGTAAATCAAAGCTCAACTTCAATAATGCACAACCTTTTGTTTTACTGAAAGACATTAATTATAAACATCTTTAAGTAGCTTTTGTGCATGTCGACCCCAATCGTGTTGTCAATCATTCTATTCTATCTTGCTTGCTCTTTCGAACATGATTTTAATCATTTTCAAACCATAAGCATAGCATTAGACTTAATGTTTATAATGTTTATAGGGTCCGGACTCCATATTCATAGCAAGCGTGTGTCATGAATCATTTATATAACAAACGGTTAATAAACTGTTTGATCATGAAGTGGATAGTCCAGACTCCATATTCATAATAATCACTTGTCATGGATCATTTATCCGATTAACAGTTTCTAAGTTATTTGATCATGAAATGGGCTGTTACGGTTTAAATTTTTTACTAGACTTTTCTTATTAATTTAATATTATATATCAGGCCTTCCGGGATTTCACTTTTTCTAACTAGTGAAAGTATTCAATTTAATGGAGGTCCAAAACACAGTCGAATTTAGGAGTTAAGATGTTACAATTTAATGAAGGTCCAAAATACAGTCGAATTTAGGAGTTAAGGTGTTAGGATTATCAATTATGGTACTTGATCAGATGTGCATGACCGGTAATATAAGTTTATTCAACTCCAGAAAAATTAAGTAAACTTTTTTGGATGGGTTCGGTCCATAAAAGTCAGTAGCAGCCCAGTGGGCTATGCGTTTAAATATATAGCATCAACTATCAAGGCCTTTTTTGAATGGTATTTTTCTGTATGGATCAGAGCATTTGCGATGGTCTTAGGGGAAAATGGTTTGATAAATAATATAAAACCGTACCGTAAAAAGCACAAATCGTAAGCGGTGAGACTTCCTTCTAGTGCTTAAGAGCTAATCGGACGCTTAAGCGATTTTTAAAATGGACCATTTATTGGAATATATATATATATATATATATTAAAAATAATGATTATTTTTTGAATAAAGAAATAACATCCATATATTATATTAAATCAATAAAATGATCATTCATGAAGTCATATATTATATTATATTATTTTTAACATTAAAAAAATATCAAATTACACCGTTTTTAAAAATAATATTTTTCTCTTTCTATTTATTTTTAATCTCCATTTAATTTGGTCAAAAACCACTTAGACAGTCAAAATCCGCTTAATTTCCGCTTAAAGTCGCTTAAACCTGCTTAAACTTTACTAAATGCTTAACTATACGATTTTGCAATAATCCAGGCGCTTTAACCTCCGATTCCGTTTAAGCACCCGCTTAATCACCCGCTTAATGCGCTTTTTACAACACTAATATAAAATATAGATTATCTAAAATTTACTGAACATATAAGGAATTATACTTCAGTGGAGTTGGCTATAATGATTGATTATATTTTAAAAATAATATGTTATAATTATTTTAGTTTGTTATAAATAAAATATTTTATTTCAATATGATAATAAATGATTTGGCAAATTACTACAAGTCTCTAGAGTTTCAACAAATATAGTCAATATAATGAGATTTGCTATAAATTTTGCTAATAGTTTTGTCCCATTGGAGTGCATAATATTACATAATCTCTATAATTATAAACTAGTATATAATATGTGCGATGCACGATTGATTTTATCATTATATATTGTAAAATATAATTTTAATATATTCATGTTAGGCCTTATACCCCTAGTATAATAATTTTAAAATGCATCACGGTTATTTTTATCATTATATATTGAAATTATAAATTTAATATATTGCTGGTAGTATTCGAAACTTATATTTCTTATATAATAAATTTTATATTATACCTAACGGTTCTCATCAGTTTGATTTGACAATTCTGGATTAAGTGATCAAGTATCAACAACTAAATTTTTATGTTTCGTTTTTAATATAATAGTATAGATATGATAAACCGCTAAAAATCTTGTATGATTGAAGATACTCTTAGCGGCCCAAATTTGGCAACTTAAAGATCCCAAAATACTGAGCTTATATATTGCGAAAGTGGGCATTCAGGTGGGCTCGACTGACTGAGTTTTCACAAGGAATTTGTGATGCAATTATGCGCATAAATTGAGTACTCCTTCCCCGCTGCCCCTAATTTTTCAGCTCTCTTTTATCGTTCTATCCACATTCGTCAGAAAAAAAGAAACACATGAGCGTGAAGATTCTAAACTTCTTCACTTTCTGGATATTTTATAGGCCTGGTTGTTAACACCCTAATATAACTAATTAAACTTGAATGGAAGTGAATGTATTGTTGGGATTATTATTAATCTAAACATATTTATTTAGTTGATTTTCATATTATTAAATAAAGCAGTATAAATATTGTACTGCAGATTTGGTTGTTGGAGTTAATACGTATGATTAGGAAACAAATAAGTGAGAGATAAGTTAGGAATTTCATTTCTTGATTTATAGGAACAAAGACAGCTTATATGTATTAGTCATTTCTCTTCTGCAATTTCAATTCAATCAAGTGTATTCCATATCAATAATCAAACAACTCTGTTTCACATATTACATTCTGTACTAACATTTGGTATCAGAGCTCTCAATCACCTGTGAATCGCATCGAAAGCTGACAGCAATTGGAGATAAATAAGAATAAGGAAGGATCAATCGGACTGAGTTATCCATTGTTGACAAAAACAAACTATACTACTTGGTCTATAAAGATGAGGGTTATTATGCAAGCTTATGGGGTGTGGGAAGCAATAGAACATAAGGATCTCAAGGGTACCGTTGATGACAAGATGGATAAGCGAGCGTTGGCTATCATCTATCAAGGTATTTCCGAGGATATGTTGTTGACTATTGCAGAATAGAAAACATCCAGGGAGGCATGGGGATCGCTTAAAACATTGTGTCAGGGTGCGGACAAGGTGAAAAAGGCCAAGGCACAGACCCTCAAAGCAGAGTTTGAGTCATTAAAGATGAAAGATTCGGAACAGTTGGATGATTTTTGTCTGAGACTGAATGGCCTGGTAACTAATATCAGGGCTTTGGGAGAAACGATTGGAGAGGAGTATGTCGTTAAAAAGTTGTTAAGGGCTGTTCCAACTAAATTTCTCCGAATTGCATCTGCCATCGAGCAATTTGGGAATTTAGAAACCATGTCGGTAGAGGAAGTGATGGGTTCACTTAAGGCTCATGAAGAGCGTTTACAAGGACATGTGGAGAACAACGAAGGACAACAACTTTTGTTAACGAAAGATGAGTGGGTTAAGCGAGAGAATAACAATGGGAAGCTTCTTCTTACACGAGAAGAATGGCTGAATAAGTCGGCGAGAACAGGACAGAACAGTGGGGGTGATTATCGAGTGAGAGATAATCGTAATACTCGTGACAGAAGTCAGGTAAAGTGTTTTAATTATGCAACTTATGGACATTTTGCATACGAATGTCGTAAGCCAAAGAAGAATAAACAGCAGAGGGGGGAAGCAAACTTGGCACAATTAAATGATGAGGAACCAGCCTTGTTAATGGCATTGTGCAAAGATGATATAAACGACATAAACACATTTACTGAGGGCAAAGGCATGGGTGAAACTAAGGAAGTGGAAGAAAATACCTGGTACCTTGATAATGGTGCCAGTAACCACATGACAGGACGGAGAGAAAAGTTTGAAACGATGGATAAATCAGTGAAAGGAGAGGTAAAATTTGGTGATGGTTCATTGGTGAAGGTCGAGGGAAAGGGGTCCATTAGAATTATTTGCAAGAACGGGGAAACGAGGATGCTTCACGGAGTGTATTACATACCTGCTCTTCGAAGTAATATCATAAGTTTGGGTCAGCTATCAGAGGAAGGTAATCGCGTGGTTATGAACGGTGAAAATTTATGGGTCTATGACAGTTGCAGGAGATTGCTGATTCATGTCAAAAGATCTGCAAATCGACTCTACAAACTTCTCATCAAAGGAGCTGAACACCAGTGTCTATTAACCAAAAGCGAGGAAGAAGTCTGGTTATGGCACAAACGACTGGGGCATGTAAATTTTAAGGCGATGCAATTGATGTCGAGGCACAATATGGCTCATGGAATGCCTCATATCAACCAACCAAAAGAAATTTGTGACAGTTGCCTAATGTCGAAGCAAACACGTAAGCCTTTCCCTACTCAATCTGATTTCTCTGCGAAAGCTGCTTTAGAATTAATTCATCTAGATCTATGTGGTCCTATATCTCCATCTACTCCAGCAGGAAATCACTATTTTATGCTTCTAGTTGACGACTATAGTCGGATGATGTGGGTATATATGCTTAAAACAAAAGATGAGGCTCTAAATTATTTCAAGAAATTCAAATTATTTGTTGAGAAAGGTGCACCACAGGGCATTCGTGTTTTGAGGACAGATCGTGGAGGAGAATTTTGTTCAAAATTTTTAACACATTTTGTGAAGCACATGGGATTCTAAGACATTACACGACACCCTACACACCGCAGCAAAATGGTGTGGTAGAGCGTCGCAACCGCACCGTAGTAGCCATGGCAAGAAGTATGCTTAAAGAAAGAAACGTGCCAACACAGTACTGGGGAGAAGCTGTTACACACGCAGTCCATGTCTTGAACAAACTACCAACACGAGCATCGTCAATTATCACCCCTCACGAAGCTTGGTTTGGAAAGAAACCAAATATGGATTACTTAAAAAATTTTGGGTGTACAATTTACATGAAAATTCCAGCCGTGAAAACCAAGAAACTTGATAATAGAAGTCAGCTTATGGTGTACTTCGGTAGAGAGCCTGGAACTAAGGCATTCCATTTATATGATCCAAGCACAGGTACTGTTCATGTCAGTAGGGATGTGGTCTTCAACGAGAATAAGGCCTGGGATTGGGACACGACAATGAGTTCTGAAACAACCAGAAGTGGACAATTTATTCTGGAAGATTATGCACCAGTACAAGATGAAGAGAATACACAGTGGGAAGTAGAACCACACACACCTACTCCGGTCACTAGTCCTCAAACCTCGCGAGTTACAATCTCGAGTTCTCAATCTGATGGTGAAGGCACATATAGCTCGAGTGTTTCCAGTACTAGTAGTTCACAGCCACAAAAATTCAGATATCTTGACGATATCTATGATCATACTACAGAAGTAGAGCTGGCAGATGAACTTTTGTTGATGGGTATTGATGAGCCAATCTGCTTCGAGCAAGCAGTACAAGAAGACGTTTAGAAGGAAGCAATGGATCGAGAAATCGAGTCTATTGAAAAAAATAAGATTTGGCAGCTAACAACCTTACCTCAAGGTCATAAGGCTATAGACCTTAAATGGGTTTACAAGTTGAAGACAGATCAGAAGGGAGAGGTCACCAAACATAAAGCTCGCCTCGTAGCTAAAGGCTATGTACAACGCCAAGGGGTAGACTACGAGTAAGTATTTTCCCCCGTAACCAGACTTGAGATGGTAAGATTACTTTTGGCACTAGTAGCGAAACTTGATTGTGAAAGAGATATGTCCTAAGTCCAATCATGTATGAGGATTTAGGAATAACTTTTATGTAATCTGTTTTGTTTTCGTTGATATTAATAAAAGGCTTGTTTTGTTTTTATTGCGGGCTCTATCTATTTAAATGTTTAAATAAGATATACCACAGTTTAGAGTAAAGCTTTTTATGGATTGTGATGAGATCATAATAATGAGACCTAAAAGATGATAACTCTAAACTTAAATAGTTCCTAGTCGTAGGATTACTAACTGGTAATTAATAATACGCAAAGATCGGTACATACTATGCTTGCTTCATTATGAAGGATGTCTGTTCTCATAGACATTTGTGTGGTGACACTATAGCTAGTATGTAGGTGCTTATTATAGAATAAGTTCACTGAACATGACTCACACAGCTGAACAACTGATGGAGTTCACTCACGTGTCAGCAGTTGTTCACATAGTGATAGTTGTACAAGTATCTATAGACTTGAGGTCATCATAGTCATCTTGTGTACACTGAACTATGCTTTGGTTTAGTTCTTAGTCTCAAGGGACAATTATAAGGGCTCTACTGGGTATAGAAATTTGTACACGAAGATAGTGTATGATCAATAAAGGATCTACCCCTTCCAGTGTAGGAAGAGAATGTTCAATGCTGACCCACTTATGTTAGTTCAGGAATCTCTGGCCAGAGTGAATGAAATTAGAAAGGAGTTTCTAATTTACATTAAATAGAACTAAGCATTGTGAATGGGAAAGCAAGTGATTAAATAAGATAGGCTTGACACAAGTTCCATACCTTGTATTTAATCATGACATTGCAGGGTAAAAGGAATTAATTGTACGGTAACTACTCACTGAATAGGTTCTTGGTATTCTAAGCAGTGAATTCGTATTATCCGGATAGTCGCGATATGCTGAGAAGTATCCCTCACGATGTAGAATAAATATGATTAATTAATTAATCATATTTAATGAATTAGAGAATTTATATAAATAATGATAAAATAGTTTTATTATTATTTATTTCTACTACCGGCTTAATATTGAACCTACAGGGTCACACCATAAAAGAGAATGATTTAATGGTGGAGGAATTAATTAATAATGGCTGATAATTATTTATTTATGAAATAAATAATTAATTGACAAATTTAATAATTGATTAAATGATATTTAATTGATTATAAATTAATTAAGAAAAGGTTCTTAATATTATTAATTAAGAATTTAATTTTTGGAAATTAAATCAAGAGAGAGAATTATTTCTAAAGTGTTTAAAAAAAGAATTAATAATTAAAAGGTGTTTTAATTATTAATGAGAATAATAAAGGGTTAATAATAATAATATTTTATGGAAAGTTTTCAGCTGAAAATTTTGCCTATAAATATACTATTATAGACCCTATTTTTGCCTCAACCAAAAAGATTTACAAAACCCTAATTCTCTCCATCTCCTCCTCCTGTGGAGTGCTTCACACTTGAGGAGCAGTTGCTAAGGTTCTCCGTTCATCATTTTTGGATCGCCATTAAAGACCTCCATCTTTCCATTAACGTAAAGCTTCTTAAGGTAAACATACTGAACTACGAATTAAATATTATTTTTCGCATGGATCCTGCGGAGGGTTTCAGTTTTTTTTTAAGATTAAATTTACGTTTTCGCTGCGTTTATGTGCTAAAAACCCTTCAATGACATCAGAGCTACTTGCGAAAAGTTTTTAATTCGTTTATGTGTTTAACTGTTTTCGATATATGAGCATGTACGTGATTCGCCATGATTTGATGTTGATATAATATGCTTATATATGTATGGTTTTGAATATATGATATTCATGTGAGTTTTATAATCATAAGATGATTATGTAATCTGTATATATACTGATATATACATGATTTATGTTTGTTCTAATTATGAGAATTATATTAGATACGGATTCTGAATTGGCTGCTGCAGATTTGCTGAAATCTGGGTCTGGTGTCCGATTTATGCAAACGAATACCCTATTCCATAGGTAAACGAGCGTCTGAACAAAACTGATAGTAAAAGCCATCAACGACTCGTCTATAAGGCATTTGACGTCGTTTACTGCCCGTAAACAGTGATTCTTGTTTTTCTGATTTGATTATGATTTTTCTGATTTTTGTCATATTTTCTTTTTATGATTAGATCATGGATAATATGATATGTTAAGATCAAATTATGTGTTTTAACATGCTTTTATGTGTTTTATGAGCATGGTGGATGGTTATGACCTTTCGACCTTAGTGTAATGGTTTTGGTTTTGGTCTTAAATACGACTTGCATGTCGTCAATCTTTGTAATCATAAATCTCGAATGTAACTCGAGTTATTCTTGTAAGTTCATTAGATTAGTTTTACTTGCAATCATGTAATGTAATTGAAGACTCAAGAAGGCTATCCAATGGAGGTGATACAAAGAAGAAGACGAGGCATACAAGAAGTCTAAACAAAGAAGAAGACTTATGTAATAAGTAGTTGTATTTATTTCCATCACCATATTAGATTGACCTTGATCTTTATCATGAGCTTGATAAAGATCACATAGGATGGGGCCATAACCAAACACATTTACTTTATTGCACTTTACATTTACTTGTTTATTTAATTTTATATATGAGATATATGCCTATGTTTACCATGCGATGATAAATTTAGGTGAACTTAAATCAATATAAGGCGTGCTCTAAAAAATCTAGAATAGGAATCGTTTCTTGCCTTAACAATAAATATTATGAATACGATCATGAGATTCTTGTATTTATGAAACACGTAATTGAATATGAATTTTCAATATTGAGAGAAAGGATGATTCTATCAACAACAGATTTCTATCTGTAAGAAAGGGTTATTAAGTGACGCCTCTTGACAATGCTCCACCCGATCTGGGAATCATCTGATTATCGATTATTGATTTAAAATATTTAATTTAAAAGGAAGAATCTCTTTATAATATGATTATGATTGTAACGTAATATAATCCCTCTAAAATTAAATAATATCAAGTAGTAATTGGCCAATGACACAACGGGCTTGTGTCGGTCATAGCCTTCCAACATGGTAGAAAGTGGTTCTTATTTTTAAATCATTGTCGTTTCGTGCTACAGTCGAGGGCTTTGATTTCGAAATAAGAAATACTTGTCTATTACATAGAGATGTGTACATTGAATTAGAATCTAAAGGTCGGTACGTGCCACGGCCGTGGGCCGTTGGAGACTGATTCAATTGTACGAAATGTTGGATTAGACTTGACTTAGAATATTGAGTTTGTCGTGCCACAACCGTGACTCAATTATTCAAGAGGCTAAAGTTATATTAGGGAATAACATAAGATGTAATTGACAAGAGTTGTCTGCCTATTGAACATCACATGACGTTTCATGCCACAGCCGAGGTTGTGTGATGGAATGTAGGATCCCTATTCCCACTAGCATTATGAATGCTTAATTTTCACTTAGGGGGTTGAATAAATTAGATAAACTAGTGGGAGACACTTATGAATAAAGACCCGATTCATATAGTGTTTTGAAATGAAATTGAATATTTGCTAAGTGTTGTTATGTGTTTATCATTTACAATTTTACTATATTCGTCATGTCTTCTGCACTATCACTCCGAAGCATACTAGATGCTCACAAGTTGACTGGTCCTAATTTAGCTGTTTGTTTTCACTGTAACAAGTTAGGAAACTGGAAGAGGAACTGCAAGGTTTACCTTGTAGAATTGAAGAAGAAGGGTAGTAAGACTACCGCTTCTGATTCAGGCATGTTCATGATCGAAGTTAATATGTCACTAGGTCAAATTTCTACTTGGGTATTAGATACCGCCTGTGGTTCTTGTTAGGTATGAATACAACACAGAGGGGGGGTGGGGTGAATGTGTTTTGGCTTAAATGTTTGATTTTCGATCGACTTAGGCTTTAGCAATTGGTTGTTGTTAATGATTTAGTAGAATGGATGTTAAACATAAATAGCTGAGCAAATATTTAAAACAAAGATCTTCAAAACTCACTTAATTTTATATTAAAAATCAAGTAGTGTTTTGCTACAAAATCTCTAAGTTCTTGTTTTAGAACTTAGCTTCTTTCTTGAGAGAGAACACACAATTTTTCTAATCTGATTGTTCTCTATTTTTTAACTAGAGGACCAGTGTTAACTTTATAACTCAGTTAACTGTTGGTTTACACGGTGGATAATAAACATGCTATTAACTTTTCTAAACTGTCACTTGTCATTTCTATTTATAGAAAAGCAAATCTTCCATTTCTGGCTTAGCATATCTTTAGCTTCCCGTGATTACTTTAATCTCCTCTGTCAGTTAATCTTTGTCGTTGATCTTACACATCTCTCAAGCTGCTTTTTGTAGACTTGTCAATCCAGCTGTGTGAATTGTTTGTTGATTTGCAACCTTGGATATTGAACTGTTCTGCAATTCTGTACTTAGAGAAATTTCTTCACTTCGAGATCTCCAATTAAGCCGTAGAGAACTCGACATCTCGATAGGCATGTTGGCTTGTCGATATCTCTGAAACTTCATTGTTGCCTAGACTTATCGACAACTCTGAGTTCTCTAGTGAATTTTGGTTTATCGATAACTCAGAGTTCTCTAATGGACTTTGGCTTATCGATAACTCAGAGTTCTCTAATGAATGTATACTTGTCGATATCTCTGAGTTCTCGACAGACAATTCCTGAGTTCTCTACACCCGGTGGATGTTGCTTATCCGTCGAGTAGTGATGGTTTATCCGTCGAGTAGACATTCCTCATCCGTCGAGTAGATATTGCTCATCCGTCGGGTAGATGTTACTCATCCGTCGGTACTCTCTGGAGTTTAAATGACTTCTCGATAAGTCATTCTGGAGTTCTCGAATGATTTCTCTATAACACTAATTCTGTGACTTGTAGAGATCTTGACTTAGAATGTTTTACACCAAACAGATTTATTCAACTCCAAGCTTCTTCATAATTCTTCTGAGGCATGATCTTCTTGATCTTCTTCCAGATAGAATTCTTAGGCTTGACACTGTTCAGAGAAAAATGCTCCAGTCTGCTCCATTTATATTTTACAGACATTAAGTGTTACAAGTATGAATTACAGATTAAGGTTACAATACAACTAATCTTAGGGTTGTCAGTATGACTTAGTCTTGTTATGATACAGGCATGTCTTGCACAACAATCTCCCCCAATTTGTGAGAAGATTGCTTATCACAAATTCATGCCTGTTAACAAGACTAACCCCAAGTTAAAGAATGAAAATAAAATGATACAAAAGCTGATACAACACCTGTACATTGGACAGTTTACAATAATTAAGTAAAGACTGAGCTAACTGATTCTTTCTCAATTATGTTCTTAATTTGCACAAGTATTTCCAATTCTTCTAGGATTGGGGTGTCAGCTAGAGCCTCTATTAGTTTCAGCAAATCTGGCTTAGGATATCTAGCTAACATCCCTATCCTGTAACTTGACAAAGAGCCAGCTTTTATATTCAGAAATCTTCCATCCTTTGATATTCTGCTCTTGCCTGCTGTTGATGATATTATTACCTCCAATAATCTTTGACATTCTTCTGAGACATAATTCTTTGACATCATCTATTATATACTACAATCTCCCCCAACTTGTTCATTATAAAATTATGCACAAGTTCTGATTGATGATGTCAAAAACTTTAACTAAATGCAGAAACGAAAACCAGTCTTCCCATCAGGTCTTCTTTTGTTGAGTTGCATTTCGATTTATTCAACATCCATTAGTTGTTTTGGTATTTAGATATATTCTCCCCATTTTTGACATTATCTCCAGGAAGAAAAATCCAGCTGAATGCACATTGTTCAAGCTGCTGTCATTATCCATTTGGAACATTGTCTGCAGCTTCAAGCTTCATTGGGATTCATGGTGATAAGTTTTAAACAATAGCAGTTTCACTTAGATCTGCAGAAAAATCTGTTAGTGATAAAAAAATCCTAAGCTCTCTGTTCTTTTGAATAAGTGGTCTCACCAATTCTCACTGCACTAGTCTCATGACTTTTGAGAGTCAGAGTTCCCTCACAAGGATTACTAAATCCATACATTCATCTACCTCTCCTTTTGCCAGGAAGGATCTTGCCTCTCTTATTCTTTGTTTTTCACTCAATCTTTTCTCTTATTCTCACATGAAAGGCTCAAATGTTGTTTGACCTACAGAAATAAGAGGTGGCTGAGAGGAGGTAATCTGTGATCATATGATTAGAGGAAAACCATATAGGGCTAATCATACTCATTTCACCAGAAAAAAATGCATAAGTATCTATGACCGGGGTCACAGTTTGACTCACAGATTGCTCTGTGGTTGTGACAGTGTGTTGTCCTCCAATTGTAGTGAGAACCTCCATTGGAATTGGAGAGGATTTGACTGGGTTACCGTCATGTACACCAACCTCGAACCTTTGTGCACCTTACAGAGCACTGTCACATAAATGTGATAAGATAGCCATTTTTATGACATTGTCATAGGCAATTGTTCTTCTAGCTTTCACTGCTGAGACAGCTTCTGCTAGAGTTATGAGGGGAGTTGTTCCTTCTTGAGGAACCTCCAATTGAATTGGAGAGGATTTAGATAGCTCCCCCTTAGGAGTATTACCCTCAAACCTTTCAGTCTATGAAGACTGTTTGTGCACATGAAGGTGCATAAGTGATATTCATGAAAAGCTTGAAAATTTTCCATATTTATGATACCAGTTCCTTTTTCTAAAACAATCAGAACAACTGAAGAACATTTTGGGGATTTTGTCCTTTTGTAAAACAGGTTCCTTTTCAGAGTTACCTGACTGGGATTGTGTTTAAGTTTGTGTTTGTGTTGCTTTTGTTGTTCCATATTTAATGAAAGTTCTGATTCTTGTCTGAAAGTTCTAGTTTGTGTTTGAAATGTTTTAGCTGCAGTTTAACACAAATACCTGTTGATTGAAACTTGAATCTCCTGTTATTGTCTGAGTGGATTGTGTTGAACCTGTAATGTATTGAACATATTTAACTGTATTGATTAGGCATAACCATTGAGACATGCAGTTGCAAGCATTATGACAGGAAAACTGATAATCAATTAATCTGTAAACACAAGGCAATCATGACATAAACAATCAAGCAACAAAAACAAATTGATAAAGAAGAAGATAATTTCATTGATATTAAACATAGAGTACATTAGGATGCAGATTACATAAAGTAAATCTTAATCCTAACTACTCTAATTTAGACTTCTTCTTCTCAGCCTCCAACCTCCTTGTCCTGCGCTGGTAAGCCCTGGACATGGAGTGTGCAAGAGAGATGATCCTCTCCTGCAGCTCCAAAGCAGCAAGGCGTTGCTACTCAGCTACCCTGGCTCGCCTCTCCTGCTCGAAAGAGGCTTCCATCTCAAAGAAAAGAATGTCGATTTGATCATCCCACGAGAGTCCGTAAAAGACCTCAAGTGGAACATCAAAGGGGCTGTAAACTACCCCCTTGATGCGGACACGAAGTCCGAAAGGATCAAAATACACCAAATCATCATTCAAATGATGAACCAGTAGATAAGCTCCATTAACAAGTCTGTAGAAGACTGGGACATCCATTTGAATGAGAGAGAGAGAGAGAGAGATGAACAGAAGGTGAGTTTGAAATTTGATGTTCTTGTTGAGAGTAGAAGAGTGATGAGTGATAAAGAGTGAAGCGTTTTAATTTATAGAGGGAGTAAAGATAGAAATCAAGAGACTCTTGAGTTGCCCGGATAATAGGAGTAATAATCACATAAGCCTACTAGACAGCTAGAAATGACTAGTGACTATTCCCCATGCAAGTACTCAAGAATATTAGTTTATTTTAAAAATAACTATTCCTCATGCAAGTAAGCGTGTCCTCCCTACACAAAAAGTAACTCTCCCTATCAGCAAGTAATCAGATATGATTATCACTATCAGCATACGCAAAACAACACAAATAATGTACTAGTCTGCTAACATTAGACTAACATATTTCCACGTAAGCAAGAAATCATATAAGCACGAAAATGTGTCAATAAGTCAGAGAAAATTAGAGATTAAGCATGTCAAAAGTATTTTTATGAACAGAATTTATGAATTAAATTTGTTCAGTTTTTCATACTTTTTGCTTCTTTTGATATGTTATTTATTAAGTTCACATACTGAAGATATGACGTAATAAATATTCAGTTTACTTAGAGTTTTGAGAAATTCTAAGTTAATATTAATGGAGAAATCTGGGTATTTATAGAGAAATTAAAATAGTAATTTTAAATATGAAAAAGGTATATTTGAGAAGTCATGTGACTTTTCGAGAACTTTGATAAATACCCAGTTTGTCCGAAAATGGACTAAAATAATTCTAATTTATTTGAATTGAATCAAATTGAAATCAGAATAAATTTTCCAAAAGTATTTGTCTAAAATAATTCATTGAATTAAATTATTTTAGTTCTGAGTTATTGATAAGTCTTAGAATATCCTTGTCGAGAACTATGTGAATTTACATTATTAGAGAACTCTACATGGTCTTATCGATAAGTCATAATAGAGCTTATCGAGAAGTCATTCGAGAAGTCTGTAAATAGACTTATCGAGGACTCACTCTAGAACTCTAAAATGACTTGTCGATAAGTCATTTTGACTTATCGAGAACTCAGTTCTCTATACTTTTGAGTGCTGTTTTTCTGCCTTGTGTTAATTTTACACATTAAAGATGTAAATTAACAACTAAGCAGTTTACTTAGAATTTGAAATATTCTAAGTTAATTAATTTTATTTTTTTTTGAGTTTTTAAAGAAAAATAAATATACAGAGATTCTGAAATATTTATAATTTATATTTCAGTTAATTTCCAATTAAATCAAACTAGGTTGATTTATTAGAAATTAATCTGCTGCAAAACATTAGCTGAGTTCTTACCTTAGGATGAAGAATTGAGCATCCTAATTTCACTCACAAGTCTAGTGAAGGTTGCTTCATCCAAAGGTTTAGTAAAAATGTCAGCTAATTATTTTTCTGTTGGAACAAAAATGAGCTCAATGGTACCATTTGCAGCATGTTCCCTGATAAAATGGTACCTAACATCAATGTGCTTTGTTCTAGAATGATTAACTGGATTAGCTACTATAGATATGGCACTAGTATTGTCACACATAATAGGAATTTTGTGTAACACTAGACCATAGTCCATTAGCTGATTTATAATCCAAAGCACTTGAGCAAAACAACTTCCAGCAGCTATATATTCAGCCTCAGCTGTGGAAGTTGACACATATTGCTGTTTCTTACTATACCAGGACACAAGTCTTTGACCAAGAAATTGACAGCTTCCACTAGTACTTTTCTTATCAACCCTGCATCCAGCAAAATCTGCATTTGTGTATCCAACAGCTTCAAAACCAGTTCCCTTAGGATACCATAATCCCAAGTTTGGAGTTCCCTTTAAGTATCTGAAAATCCTTTTTACAGCCATCAAATGTGATTCCTTTGGATTGGCCTGAAATCTGGCACATAGACAAGTAGCAAACATGATGTCTGGTCTACTAGCAGTCAAATAGAGCAATGAACCAATCATTCCTCTGTAGCTTGTAATATCCACACTTTTGCCTTTCTTGTCTTCATCCAACTTGGTTGCAGTAGACATTGGTGTAGATGCAGGTGAGCTATCCACCGTACCAAATTTCTTCAATAAGTCATTCACATATTTGGTTTGGCTGATGAAAATACCATCACTTCTTTGACTAACTTGAAGGCCAAGGAAGTAACTCAATTCTCCCATCATGCTCATTTCATACTCACTCTGCATTAGCCTAGAGAATCTTTGACAAAGCTTTTCATTTGTAGATCCAAAGATGATATCATCCACATAGATTTGAACTAGGATCATATCTTCATCATGCTTCTTGTAGAAGAGAGTCTTATCAATAGTACCTCTGGTAAAACCATGTTTAAGTAGAAATTCTGACAGTGTGTCATACCAGACTCTAAGTGCCTGTTTCAGTCCATATAGAGCCTTGAGTAATTTGTAAACAAAGTTAGGGAATTATGGATCTTCAAAGCCAGGTGGCTGTTGCACATAAACTTCTTCTTCTAGTTCACCATTTAGAAAAGCACTCTTGACATCCATTTGATACACCTTAAAATTTGAGTGTGCAGCAAATGCCAGAAAAATTCTTATTGCTTCTAGTCTTGCAACAGGAGCAAAAGTCTCATCATAGTCAATTCCCTCTTCTTGTGAATAGCCTTTAGCAACCAGCCTTGCTTTGTTTCTAGTAACAATTCCATTTTCATCCATTTTGTTCCTGTACACCCACTTAGTTCCAATTATGCTTCTGTTCTTTGGTGCAGGGACTAATTTCTAAACTTTATTTCTCTCAAACTGATCTAGCTCCTCCTGCATGGCACATATCCAGTCAGGATCCAATAGGGCTTCTTCAGTTTTCTTGGGCTCTACTTGAGATAGAAAACATGCATGTAGGCATTCAGTAGCAGTTGCACTTCTAGTTCTCACACCAGCTGAGGGATCACCAATAATAGCTTCTACTGTATGACTCATATCCCACTTTCTGGTGTGTGTCTGTTGACTATTGCCTTCATCATTTTCTTCAGTATTACCATGACTGTCATTTCCATTCTCTCCTTCTCCCCCTGAGTTTGTGCCATCAAATTCAGGTGTCTGAAGAGAGCTTTCATTTTCATGATTTTGTTTAGAGATCTCTTCATTTGTCACTTATTGTGTCACAACTTCATTTTCCTCATCAGAATCACTATCAATGGTTAGATTTCCAAATGCAAGGGCTTCAGCATCATTTACATCAAGGCATTCCAAGCCTGGACACTTGTCATCATCAAAAGTCACATCTGTGCTTTCCATAATTTTCTTTTGATCATTTACATAAACTTTATAGGCTGTTCTTTCCAATGAATATCCCAGAAAAATTGCTTCAAAAACTTTAGAGTCAAATTTTCCTACATATTCAGAGTTGTCTTTTAGAATATAACACTTGCTTCCAAACACATGTAGATGCTTCACTGTAGGCTTCCTGTTAGACATGATTGAGTAGGGTGATTTTCCATGAGCTTTGTTGATGAGATATCTGTTTTGAGTGTAGCATGTAGTATTAACAGCCTCTTTCTAAAAACTAGTTGGCAACTGAGCATCTTGTAGCAAAGTTCTAGCAGCTTCAACCAATGTTCTATTTTTCCTCTCAACTACTCCATTATGTTGAGGTGTTCTAGCTGCTGAAAATTCTTTAACAATGCCTTTGCTTTTGCAGAATTCACTTAATGTTGAGTTTCTGAATTATGTTCCTTTATCACTTCTCAATCTTTTCACACTAACCTTTCCTTCAGCTTGCTTCTCAATTTTCTTGATGTGCTCAATTATAATGTTTGGAGTTTCATCTTTAGAGTACATGAACTCAACCCAAGTGTATCTTGAAAAATCGTCAACCATGACAAGGGCATATTTGTTCCCTGAAATGGACAAGACATTTACTGGCCCAAACAAGTCCATGTGAATAAGTTGAGGTGCACTTATAGAATTCACAGATTTTGACTTGTGACTTGATCTTTTCATTGTTCCTTTCTGACAAGCTTCACAAACTTCCAGTTGAGCAAATTCCAGATTGGGCATGTCTCTCACAAGTTCCTTCTTGACTAGGGTGTTGATTGCTTTGAAATTCAAGTGAGATAGTTTTTTATGCCACAGTTTGCTTTGCTCTTCTGATGCCTTGGTGTAGAAACAACACATTCCATCCTTATTTGTTGAGTCTAAGTCTGCAACAAACAAGCTTCCCTTTCTTACTCCTTTAAGAGCAATTTCACCAGTCTTTTTGCTAATAAAAGCACAATCTTCTTTGTTGAAAACAACTTGAAAACCTCTGTCTGCAAATTGACTAACACTTAGGAGATTTACTTCTAATCCAGCAACTAGTGCTACATCTTCAATGACAACATTTCCAGAAATAATCTTGCCATATCTCATTGTGAATCCTTTGTTGTTGTCTCCAAAGGTTACCAAAGGGCCATCCATCTCCCCAAATTGTGATAGCAGGGCCTTATCACCTGTCATATGCCTGGAGCATCCACTATCAATGATCCATATGACCTTCTTTCCTTTGTCCTGCACATAATGAGGATTAAGTGTGTTTAGCTAGCCAAACTGTGTTGGCTACTTTCTTCATGTTAACTGATTTTGCAGAAGTAGAATGAGAATCTTGAGATAAAATGGAATTCATAGACTGTTGAGCATTTTCCCTTTCAGATATAGAACCAACTTTTAATTCTATGAGATCAATTCTCAATTTGTAGCAACTCTTCATCACTTTCATGTTGCAGGGAATGCAATCAAACTTGTCACATAATGAATATGGATCATTTGCCTTAGCTTCATTGTACTTGCAAACTCCTTCAGGTGGATTGCTAACAGTCTTTTTACAAAGATGAGTTAGGTGATTTATTGATCCACAATTCTCACACTTATTTCTAGGAGCATCTGCAACATAAGCAAAATTATTGCTTTTGTTTATCCCAATCTTTCCATTTCTATTCTTCTTTTTCCTTTTGACCTGTTTAGCTTTAATCTCCTTCACATGCTCCTTAGTTTCTTGATTGGCTTTTGGTGTTTCAACAGAGATGGAAGACTGAGTTGTCTCATCTTTTTTCTTTTGTTTGTCCTCATCAGCTATCTCTTGTTTGATGATCAACTCTTCTTCACTGAAGTTCACCTCACATGCCTTGAACAAAAGTGATTCAACTTTCTTTAAAATAATTGGAACATCTTCAGTTTGAGTTGATTTCCCCTTATCACTGACAGACTTCCTCTTGTTGTTCAAATCCTCATAATCAAGACCAATGGCAATGTTTGCACATGGCTTGTTCTTTTCATGATATTGTCCAATCAACTCAGAAGCATTTTTGAAGGATTTCAGCTTTACTTCATTCTTCTCCAGCCTTTTTCTCAACACTGCTTCAATTTCAATTGCACACTTTAATGTATTCTTTAAGTATGCAATTTCTTGTTTAGCAGCATCAAGCTCAACCAGCAACAATTCAGTCACTTGTTTTTCACTCTCAAGTTTTTCATTAATCTTTTTCAATCTGCTAACTTCCTCATTTGCAGCAACCATGCTTGTATGAATGTGGAACATTTCTGTGCTCATCTTTTTAACAGTTCCTTATATTGACTCACATTTAAATCAATTGTGGTGAGAGTTGGTACATGTGATTTAGATGATGAAGAGTCTCCTTGCTCCAAGGCCATGAGTGCATAGTTTCCAACTTCTTCATCTTCATCATTATCTTAATCATCCCAGCACTTGCCCTCAGCAATATAAGCTTTCCCTTGTTGCTTCTTTAGAAGAGCATCATACTTTGCTTCCAATTCAAGATAGGCCTTGTCTTTCTTTGCTTTCTTAGGTTTCCTACATTCTGTAGCAAAATGGCCCAACTCATCACAGTTAAAGCATCTTATTTTTGATCTATCAACAGATCCAGTTTTGTAGCCAGTTTTGCTATCAGGAGCGTACTTCCCTTTTTCTTTCCAGCTGTTGTCTTTGTTAAAGAACTGTCCTTTGCTTTTGAAAAATCTTGGTTTCTTTACTCTAATATTAGAGAATTTTCTAGCCAAGTAAGCCATTGATTTGTCTAGCTCATCAAGCTCATCAAGAGTGTAGAACTCATCTTCTTTATCCAATTCCAGTATGACTTGCTCTTCAGTGTCATTGTTTCTTTTCTCACTTGTAGGAATGACTGGAGTTGGGGATCTTTGCTCATCATTAAAAGTTTGGCCTTCATTCACAATCAGTGCACTTGAGCCACCCATTACATATCCTTGACCAGCCCTTAATGACCTCTTTTGAATCATTTCAAGTTCATAAGTTTTCAGAACCCCATAGAGCACTTCCAGTGTGATTCTACTCAAATCTCTTCCTTCTCAGATTGCAGAGATCTTTTGTTCCAAATGGTCAGGGAGAGTGAGCAAGAATTTCAAATTCACTTCTTCAACATCATAAAATTTATCATGAAGCTGCAAGTCATTTATCAGCTTATTAAACCTTTCAAACACATCAGTAATACCCTCCTTTGGTTTAGCCATAAAACCCTCATACTGAGAAATCAATATCCTTCTTTGATTTGACCTAACCTCCTCAGTTCCTTCACAAAGTATTTCAATCTTTTCCCAGATCTGTTTAGCAGTGTCACAGTTGACAATGTTATTATACATTACATTGTCAAGTGACTCAATTAGTATCAGTTGCAAAGCACTGTCTAGGGAAACTTTCTCTCTTTCAGGTTCAGTATACTCAGAAGGATCCTTGGGAGCATAATGAGCTAGAATAACCATATCTCCATCTGTGGTTTCCTCAACTCTAACTACATGAGTGTAAGGGCCCATTCTTGAGGATACCAATGTAAAGGTGATTGGCCATTCTTATAAACAACAATATTTTCTTTTTCCATAAAGTGTAATTGGCCTTATCAAAGGGAGGAATCTTGATACTACTGATTTTCTGTGTATTCATTTTTACAAGATCTAATCTTTTTACTTTCAGATTTTGCTCTGATACCACTTGTTAGGTATGAATACAACACAGAGGGGGGGTGAATGTGTTTTGGCTTAAATGTTTGATTTTCGATCGACTTAGGCTTTAGCAGTTGGTTGTTGTTAATGATTTAGTAGAATGTATGTTAAACATAAATAGCTGAGCAAATATGTAAAACAAAGATCTTCAAAACTCACTTAATTTTATATTAAAAATCAAGCAGTGTTTTGCTACAAAATCTCTAAGTTCTTGTTTTAGAACTTAGCTTCTTTCTTGAGAGAGAACACACAATTTTTCTAATCTGATTGTTCTCTATTTTTTAACTAGAGGACCACTGTTAACTTTATAACTCAGTTAACTACTGGTTTACACGGTGGATAATAAACATGCTATTAACTTTTCTAAACTGTCACTTGTCATTTCTATTTATAGAAAAGCAAATCTTCCATTTCTGGTTTACCATATCTTTAGCTTCCCGTGATTACTTTAATCTCCTCTGTCAGTTAATCTTTATCGTTGATCTTGCACATCTCTCAAGCTGCTTTTTGTAGACTTATCAATCCAGCTGTGTGAATTGTTTGTTGATTTGAAACCTTGGATATTGAACTGTTCTGCAATTCTGTACTTAGAGAAATTTCTTCACTTCGAGATCTCTAATTAAGCCGTAGAGAACTCGACATCTCGATAGGCATGTTGGCTTGTCGATATCTCTGAAACTTCATTGTTGCCTAGACTTATCGACAACTCTGAGTTCTCTAGTAAATTTTGGTTTATCGATAACTCAGAGTTCTCTAATGGACTTTGGCTTATCGATAACTCAGAGTTCTCTAATGAATGTATACTTGTCGATATCTCTGAATTCTCGACAGACAATTCCTGAGTTCTCTACACCCGGTGGATGTTGCTTATCCGTCGAGTAGTGATGGTTTATCCGTCGAATAGACATTCCTCATCCGTCGAGTAGATATTGCTCATCCGTCGGGTAGATGTTACTCATCCGTCGGTACTCTCTGGAGTTTAAATGACTTCTCGATAAGTCATTCTGGAGTTCTCGAATGATTTCTCTATAACACTAATTCTGTGACTTGTAGAGATCTTGACTTAGAATGTTTTACACCAAACAGATTTATTCAACTCCAAGCTTCTTCATAATTCTTATGAGGCATGATCTTCTTGATCTTCTTCCAGATAGAATTCTTAGGCTTGACACTGTTCAGAGAAAAATGCTTCAGTCTACTCCATTTATATTTTACAGACATTAAGTGTTACAAGTATGAATTACAGATTAAGGTTACAATACAACTAATCTTTGGGTTGTCAGTATGACTTAGTCTTGTTATGATACAGGCATGTCTTTCCCAACAATCTCCCCCAATTTGTGAGAAGATTGCTTATCACAAATTCATGCCTGTTAACAAGACTAACCCCAAGTTAAAGAATGAAAATAAAATGATACAAAAGCTGATACAATACTTGTACATTGGACAGTTTACAATAATTAAGTAAAGACTGAGCTATCTAATTCTTTCTCAATTATGTTCTTAATTTGCACAAGTATTTCCAATTCTTCTAGGATGGGGGTGTCAGCTAGAGCCTCTATTAGTTTTAGCAAATCTGGCTTAGGATATCTAGCTAACATCCCTATCCTGTAACTTGACAAAGAGCCAGCTTTTATATTCAGAAATCTTCCATCCTTTGATATTCTGCTCTTGCCTGCTGTTGATGATATTATTACCTCCAGTAATCTTTGACATTCTTCTGAGGCATAATTCTTTGACATCATCTATTATATATTACAGTTCTCATATTTACAATTCGTTGCAAGGATTGAAGGGAAGTGGGACTCTTGAAAAAGATGAGGTGATTCTACGTATGGGAAATGGAGCAAGGGTTGCGGCCATATCTGTAGGATCATTTAGTTTACATATGCCTACGGGCAAGACTATTATTCTGAATAATTGTTATTACGTTCCCTCTATTGTGAGGAATATTGTTTCTATCCCTATGTTGGATTTGGATGGTTTTTCATTTATTATTAAGAATAATGAATGTTCTATCCTTAGAGATAATATTCTTTATGGACGTGGTATTATAAATAATGGTCTGTATGTATGTGACGTAGAGCATGATTTACTTCAGATTGAACAAACTAATAAAAGAAAATGAGATGATGAAAATCTGACCTATTTATGGCACTGTAGGCTAGGTCATATTAGTAAAAATAGACTGCGAACATTGCATAAGGAAGGGTTACTTGACCCCTATGATTTTGAATCATATCCTACATGCGAGTCTTGTCTATTGGGTAAAATGACCAAATCTCCATTTAGTGGACATGGAGAGAGGGCTGCAGATTTGCTAGGATTAGTACACACAGATGTATGTGGACCAATGTCTACGCAAGCCATGGGTGGATTTTCGTACTTCATTACTTTTATAGATGATAGATCTAGATTCGGATATGTGTATTTGATGAAACACAAGTCTGAAGCCTTTGAAAAGTTCAAAGAATATAAACATGAAGTGGAGAAACAAACCAAACACAGTATTATAACTCTTCGATCAGATCGAGGTGGTGAATACTTGAATGGAGAGTTTCTAGATTATCTCAAAGAAAATGGTATAGTCTCCCAATGGACTCCTCCATATACTCCACAGTTAAATGGGGTATCTGAAAGGAGAAATCGAACTTTGTTAGACATGGTTCGGTCCATGATGAGCTATGCGAATCTTCCAGTATTCCTATGGGATTATGAATTGGAAACCTCAGCATATTTACTGAATAAGGTGCCTTCCAAATCTGTTCCTCAAACACCATATGAGATATGAAAAGAAAGGAAACCGAGTCTTAAACACGTTAAGATTTGGGGTGTCCAGCTTATGTCAAGAAAGTTGACCCAGATAAGCTGGAATCTCGATCCGTTAAATGTAATTTTGTGGGATATCCTAAAGAGACTTTGGGGTATTACTTTTACCGATCATTGGGTGTTTGTCTCCAGACATGCTACCTTCTTGGAAAAGGAGTTTATCCTTGAAGGAAACAGTGGGAGCAAAATTGAACTTGATGAAGTTCAAGAAGCACAAACTACTACGGATTAAGTGGAAACACCTGTTCAGACTGAACAACCTTCTGTGGAACAGCCCATTCGTAGGACAGGGAGAGTGTCTCGCCAACCTGAGAGGTATTATGGCCTTGTCATTGAGAATGACAATGAGTTGTCAATCATTAATGATGACAACCCTGTGACCTATAATGAGGCTATGAGTAGTGTTGACTCAGAGAAATGACATAGTGCCATGAAATCCGAAATGGAATCTATGTATACCAACCAAGTATGGACTCTGGTTGAGGTGCCTGAAGGTGTTAAGCCTATTGGGTGCAAGTGGGTATACAAAAGAAAGATTGGATCAGATGGCCAGGTGGAGACCTATAAGGCTAGGCTCGTGGCAAAAGGATTCAAACAAAGGCAATGGATTGACTTTGATGAAACTTTTTCGCCTGTAGCCCTGTTAAAATCAATTCGGATTTTGCTTGCGATTGCTGCTTACTATGACTATGAGATGTGGCAAATGAACGTGAAAACGGCCTTCCTCAATGGGGAACTTGAGGAGGAAGTGTATATGACACAGCCAGAGGGTTTTCTTTCCAAGAGAAATGAACACCTAGTGTGTAAGCTGCTGCGAACCATATATGGTTTAAGGCAAGCTTCTCGTAGATGGAACATCCGTTTTGATGAGACAATCAAAGAGTTTGGTTTTATCAAAAACATAGATGAACCATGTGTCTACAAGAAGGTTAGTGGGAGTGCGGTAACATTTATTGTATTGTATGTGGATGACATACTTTTTATAGGAAATGATATACCGATGCTACAATCAGTCAAAGTATGGCTATCAAAGAACTTCACCATGAAGGACTTGGGAGAAGCATCCTACATTCTCGGTATGAAGATTTATAGAGATAGATCTAGAAGAATGATAGGTCTTACCCAGGGTACATACATCCAGAAAGTGCTTAAAAGGTTTAGCATGGGAAACTCCAAAAGAGGTCTCATATCGATGAGCCATGGAGTGTCCCTTTCCGAAAAAATGTCTCTTAAGACACTTGAGGAAAGAGAGCGTATGATTAAGATTCCTTATGCTTCAGCAATAGGATCTATCATGTACGCGATGTTGTGTACAAGGCCTGATGTTGCTTATTCAATTAGTGTGACGAGCAGATATCAGTCCAATCCAGGTGAAGACCACTGGAAAGCAGTGAAAAATATCCTTAAGTACTTGCGAAGGACTCAGGACATTTTTCTTGTTTTTGGTGGTGAATATGAGTTGAAAATAGAGGATTATACTGACTCTAGTTTTCAATCAGAAAGTGATAGCAAATACATGTCAGGGTACGTGTTTACTCTGAATGGTGGTGCAATTCAGATTGTTGAAAGAGGAGATGTCAACGTCGAGAGAGTTGACACACATAACAACGTAGCAGACCCACTCACAAAGCCACTTTCTCAGAGTCACTTTGATCGTCATAAAGACAAGATGGGTATTAGATACCAGAGTGATTGGCTTTAGTACAAGTGGAAGATTGAAAGAGATATGTCCTAAGTCCAATCATGTATGAGGATTTAGGAATAACTTTTATGTAATCTGTGTTGATTTCATTGATATTAATAAAAGGCTTATTTTGTTTTTATTGCGGACTCTATCTATTTAAATGTTTAAATAAGATATACCACAGTTTAGAGTAAAGCTTTTTATGGATTATGATGAGATCATAATAATGAGACCTAAAAGATGATAACTCTAAACTTAAATAGTTCCTGGTCGTAGGATTACTAACTGGTAATTAATAATCCGCAAAGATTGGTACATACTATGCTTGCTTCATTATGAAGGATGTCCGTTCTCATAGACATTTGTGTGGTGACACTATAGCTAATATGTAGGTGCTTATTATAGAATAAGTTCACTGAACATGACTCACACAGCTGAACAACTGATGAAGTTCACTCACGTGTCAGCAGTTGTTCACATAGTGATAGTTGTACAAGTATCATTAGACTTGAGGTCATCATAGTCATCTTGTGTACACTGAACTATGCTTTGGTTTAGTTCTTAGTCTCAAGGGACAATTATAAGGGCTCTACTGAGTATAGGAATTTGTACACGAAGATAGTGTATGATCAATAAAGGATCTACCCCTTCCAGTGTAAGAAGAGAATGTTCAATGCTGATCCACTTATGTTAGTTCAGGAATCTCTGGCCAGAGTGAATGAAATTAGAAAGGAGTTTCTAATTTATATTAAATAGAACTAAACATAGTGAATGAGAAAGCAAGTGATTAAATAAGATAGCCTTGACACAAGTTCCATGCCTTGTATTTAATCGTGACATTGCAGGGTAGAAGAAATTAATTGTACCGTAACTACTCACTGAATAGGTTCTTGGTATTCGAAGCAGTGAATTCGTATTATCCGGATAGTCGCGATATGCTGAGAAGTATCCCTCACGATGTAGAATAAATATGATTAATTAATCATATTTAATGATTAGAGAATTTATATAAATAATGATAAAATAGTTTTATTATTATTTATTTCTACCACCGGCTTAATATTGAACCTACAGGGTCACACCATAAAAGAGAATGATTTAATGGTGGAGGAATTAATTAATAATGGCTGATAATTATTTATTTATGAAATAAATAATTAATTGGCAAATTTAATAATTGATTAAATGAGATTTAATTGATTATAAATTAATTAAGAAAAGGTTCTTAATATTATTAATTAAGAATTTAATTTTTGGAAATTAAATCAAGAGAGAGAATTATTTCTAAAGTGTTTAGAAAAAGGATTAATAATTAAAAGGTGTTTTAATTATTAATGAGAATATTAAAGGGTTAATAATAATAATATTTTATGGCAAAATTTTCAGCTGAAAATTTTGCCTATAAATATACTATTATAGACCCTATTTTTGCCTCAACCAAAAAGATTTACAAAACCCTAATTCTCTCCATCTCCTCCTCCTTCATTACATCGTTTTCTTGGTGGATACCGGTGGAGTGCTTCACACTTGAGGAGCAGCTGCTAAGGATCTCCGTTCATTGTTTTTGGATCGCCATTAAAGACCTCCATCTTTTCATTAACGTAAAACTTCTTAAGGTAAACATACTGAACTACGAATTAAATATTATTTTTCGCATGGATCCTGCGGAGGGTTTCGTTTTTTTTTTAAGATTAAATTTACATTTTCGCTGCGTATATGTGCTAAAACCCTTCAGATTGGGAGGTTCATCACCTCGACGTGAAGTCCGTATTTTTGAATGGAATTATTCAGGAAGAAGTATATGTGTCCCAGCCTAAAGGTTACATTCGGAAAGGATCCGAGCACAAGGTCTATAAACTATTTAAAGCTTTATACGGCCTTCGTCAAGCTCCGCGTGCCTGGTACTCCCGTTTGAACCAATATCTGCTGAAACTTGGCTTTGTCAAATGCCCATTTGAACATGCTGTTTACATGAAAAAAGAAGGTGATAATTCGTTAATTGTTGGAGTGTATGTCGATGACTTATTGGTCACAGGAACAAGCTTGTCGCACATTGCCAAATTCAAGGGGGAAATGAGTCGTGAATTTGACATGTCCGACCTTGGAAAATTGTCATACTATCTGGGTTTAGAAGTAAGTCAAGGCAGAGGTTCTATCGAGTTAAGACAGTCGACTTATGCAAAGAAAGTTCTCGAAAAAGCTGGAATGGCGGAGTGCAACCCTGTTAAATACCCCATGGAAACAAAGCTGCAACTTCATGCTGATGAAACGGGAAAACCTGTGAACTCCACACACTTCAAAAGCATTGTTGGTGGTTTACGATATCTAGTACACACAAGACCTGATATTGCCTATGCCGTTGGGATTGTCAGTAGATATATGGAGAGGCCAACAGAGATTCATATGAGTGATGTAAAGAGGATTTGTCGTTACTTGAAGGGAACTTTGCAATTCAGTCTTTTTTATACAAAGGGGAAAGGGAATTATATTCATCTGGTTTCTCTGACAGTGACTTGGCAGGTAGTTTGGACGATCGAAAGAGCACATGAGGAATGGCCTTTTATCTCGACGAGAATCTGATTACATGGGTTTCACAAAAACAACGGTGTGTGGCACTTTCATCGTGCGAGGCAGAGTTTATGGCAGCTACAGCTGCTGCTTGTCAAGCTATTTGGCTGCAAAGAGTTCTAAGTCATATAATGGGTGTCAAGCCAGTGTTAGTCACATTGTACATTGATAACAGGTCTGTTGTGGACCTAGCTTGCAATCCAGTATTTCATGGTAGGAGCAAACTTATTGACATGAGGTACCACTTTATCCGAGATTGTGTTGAGCAAGGTCTGATAGCCATAAAGCATGTTCCTACGAATGAACAGCGGACTGATATTTCAACTAAAGCATTGGCAGTGTCCAAGTTCGAGAAAATGAGAAGTTTACTGGGAGTCAAGCAACTTGAGGATGTTTAGATTAAGGGGGAGTATATTGGGATTATTATTAATCTAAACATATTTATTTAGTTGATTTTCATATTGTTAAATAAAGCAGTATAAATATTGTACTGCAGATTTGGTTGTTGGAGTTAATACGTATGATTATGAAACAAATAAGTGAGAGATAAGTTAGGAATTTGATTTCCTGATTTATAGTAACACTGCTAGGACAGCTTATATGTATTAGTCATTTCCCTTGTGTAATTTCAATTCAATCAAGTGTATTCCATATCAATAATCAAACAACTCTGTTTCGCATATTACATTATGTACTAACATGTATATGCGCAAGTCTTAAGAAAACAAACACAAACCATGCATCCGGAACATGTTTTGCCTGTGAACTATCATCAGCAGCTGAATTAGTAAATTCAAGAAAGAGAATTAAAATTAACTTAATTAAATGTAACAGTAAAAGCTAACAATTTATAAAACAGGATCACATATGATTTATATATGGTTTCTGTACATATACTGTATACACGTGAAACTCATTTGTACGTAGCTACTACACTAGATCTCATTCCCAGCTACAGTTGTATTAGTGAGAGATTACCTAGCTAGTAACAAAACTTATTAAGAAACTTAATTAACATTAATGATTCTAGTTAATTAAGCTCCCTCGCTTATCTCCACAAGGCGTCGCATTACGTTTACTTGAACCTGTAGCGAAAGTACATAATCAAGGGCTTCTTTTATAATCGAAAGATCATCCATTGATTTCCCTCCGGGCACCAAACTTTTCAGCATTTGCGTTCTTCTCTTCACAATTCTCTTCGCAATTGTTGCAGCCATAGCTCTCCGAGGATGCGCACTTTTTCGAGATCTTCGCAATATTTTCTTACTTCGAATAGTGTTCTTGCTGTTGACAATGCACATTGTCGCAGAACTATCTTGTAAGTTTTTGGAGTAGTTTTTGACATGATCGGCCTTGTGATTGCCTATGATTTGTTGCACGACTATATTGGTAATTGTATTGTCGGACGATGATGCTTCGGAAATTAGGGCACGGCTCCATTGCGATGAGTTGAGTTTTGTGGAAGCCATTGCGACGTCTGCAGAGAGCTTGATTGCATTCTTTCTTTCAAGCAAGTCCATGTTCTTCTTTCGGTTTCGATATATTTGGAGCCCTCTCGCCCATTTTTTCAGAAACTCGAGCTTCACTTGGTTTGGACTTCTCATACTATGCGACTGAAAATGACAACCTATTAACAAAAAAATTGGATATTAGGGTGTTTTTCTATATATTTATGCCATGTACAAAGAAAAATGGAACGTGATGATGGCTGATCTGAGAGACTCGCAAGGTGCATTTTTTTATGTTAGTTTTCAAGTGCATGCGTCTCATCTTTGACAATATAACAATTATTAGTCTTATGAATATATATAACCTAATTCTTTGTTTTCTCCTAACAACACAAAACTTCTATACAAGGACGGAGGCAGAGGTGGCCGCACCTATAATAGTGAAATTAGTATTAAAATTTATGGAAAAAATTTACATATTTATATATTTAGTAGTAAAAAAAAATATTTTCAATTTTCGCCCCCTCAAAAATATATAAATTTTATAAATTTAGTATTAATATTAGTGATGTTTAGGATAGTTATGAATTTAGATGCATGAATTCAAGTATATTTGTATATTAAAATTGTTAAAAATAATATTTATTAATTTATTTAATATATAATAAATTAAAAATATATATTAGTTACTCGGAAAAAAAAAAATTCGCCTCCCCAAACTCGGATTTCAGGCTCGTCCCTGCTTCTATCTATACTTTTCTCTTTTTTATTCAAGAATTTTCATCATTTTATCTCATCTACTTACACTATATATGAAAAATACATATTTCTGATCATCAAATTTGATCACGAATAATAATATTTGATCAGAAATGAGTTGGTCAGAAATATATGTGTGACAATTTGATATTCGAACTCATTTTTTTCAAAATGTTTTTTATTTTCAAAATTTTCCATTGCCAACATGGCCATTCTTGCAGATCCGCTTATTTCATTTAACCTAATGACATATTTTTCATAATTCTCCTGCATAAATCTCAAAGATTCCTATCAAATGACTTACATACTGTAATATTAAGATTTAACCAGAAAAACATGATGTAACTTGTAAGTACCTACCTACAATGAGATCTAATCACTTCATATCATAGATTGGAGTACAATTAATCAAGCTTTAACACTTTTAATAATGATAAACAAATTTACGTACCTTAATAAGCTTTTGAAGCAGATCGA
This sequence comes from Apium graveolens, assembly GCF_009905375.1. Taxonomy (NCBI): domain Eukaryota; kingdom Viridiplantae; phylum Streptophyta; class Magnoliopsida; order Apiales; family Apiaceae; genus Apium; species Apium graveolens. The sequence goes on from NC_133648.1 coordinate 314,188,079, forward strand.
GATTTATGATTAACTTGTGAGCTAGAGCAGTGAGTAAGAAAGACAAAGATCTGGGTTGCAGAGAGATTTGATGTATTGAGAGATCCAAAAAAGAACAAATTAAGTGTAGTATAGAAGTGTGAAGAAAGAATTGAGCTCAGAAAGAAGAAGGTGCCTGCCAGGGAATGTGAAGAAAGCTTCTACTTCTTTTTATTTACAAAAATCACAGGCCTCATGGGTGGGCCTACCAATTACAGAAGGACACCGCACATGCAAGCACATGGAGAAACTGGGCCCACCAACTAAAGGCCGCTCGATCCTCGCATATGTTTCGCCTCTACATTTTGTCTCATTTTGTAATTACAGCTCGAATTCCCGTATTTAATTTAATTAGTCTCACGTAATTTTTGGAGGGTTTTTATTTAATAATTTAGACCCCAATACTTTGTCCAGTGCTTGAGGTCTTGGTTTGTCCACGAGAGAACAATGGTTGGAGAAGCTAGAGAGTTTAATAGTTCGTCGGGGGAAAGTGGTTTAAGCGACTAGAGAGGTCAATGGTTCGATTTTGACGTATGCGTGAGTTTAATTATCAAAATTAGGAATTAATGGGCGGACAAGTTTTTGTGTACATGCCTAGGGTTCAAGGGGTAATGAATAGGAAGAAGGGGGAGAGATTTGATTGGCAGGTGGATCCGGAAAACATGGTGATTAGCTTAAGGGTGGTGGTGGTCTGAAGGCCGGAGAGATGCAGGTGGGTGGGTCCGGAGAAATTAGAACTGTAAAAAAGAAGGGGGGGTTAGGGCACAACTTTAGGCTTTATAAGGAAACCAAGTTAAAAGGGGGTTACTTCACATTCACATGGCTCTCCACATGGGTTCGTCAATCGTCCTTTTATTTCAAGCTTGTGCTTGTTTACCACTCACGTCTTTCATTCATGTAACATCATGTATATCATGCAAGTAATGGATTCATGTGTTATGAATCTTATGACTTATAAATTTGTGATATAATTCTTCATTTTTTTGAGTTTTTATCGAATAAAAATATTTTTGAGTTATTATTTAATTTATATAATTTTAAGAAAAAAATATAAAAACAACCATTCTGTCAATTTTAACCTTTTCAATACTGATAGTTGGATATTTAAACTTACGTAGAAAACTACACTCTCATTTGGGTATCCGATCCGATTCTGATATCCATAACTCGATTTTTTACTTCACTCGATTTAAAGTCGGGTAACACTCGAATTATTCAGAAAAACTCGATTTCATAAGAAAAAAATTAAGAAAAATGAGTAATAACCCAAAAAGTACTCGTAAGTAGATACTAATTTTTAACAAAAAAATACAACTTTTAAGTATTTTTAGTATTAAAATGATTGTAAAAAACTAGACAAAATGAAATAAATAAATAAATGTGTTACATATCTTTTATAAAATATTATAAGTTAAATACATGTTAAATTAAAAGTTAGTTGTTGTTTAAAATTTTCGAGTTTTATATCGAGTAGTCTTTCGAGGTATTCGGAAACATAATTAATATTGTATACATTATTTATAAAATACTTTAAGTTAAATATATATTAAAATAAAAAATTAGTATCTTGTTTTATCTGAGATTTTAATCAAGTATATTTTTCTAGTATTTTGAATACTCATTATTTCATATTTTAATTGAGTTGAACCGACTACCGATATTTAGAACACTGCTCGAAACATTTCCTTATATTATGCTTATTGTTTTTTAAGTCAGGCCTTATGCTTATTGTTTTAGATTTACACTTCCATGCAATTTTTATCAACATTTTTTGTCCTCCGTTTATGAACTTTATCAATATACTGCATTTAGAAAGTCTACCGGATATTGAGTTAAGTTCGATGGCTTAAATTTTCGTAAATCTTACCCGGGTCCCGGAGTATATATACTTTTCAAAAATGTGAAGAGTCATCAATCAGCTGAAGTGAATAGAAATAAAATTTGTCCTTACTCTTGCGTCAAGAAGTAGGACTAAAGTCGCCGGAAGAGTGGAATGAATACGGTCACGTTTAGTCTTGGTTCGCGAGCTAAAATGTTTCAACACAACTTAAAGAGTTGTCAGTTGTAAGCATCAGCTTTGATAAAACTGTACGTACTGCAGTTGTTTTGATCGATCAACAATCATGTAGGACCGTGAAAACCTATACTATTTGATTGCTATTCATGCACTGGGTGGGGGTGAATTTTAAGTTACAACTACAAAACGGCTATTTTTGTAAACGCGTACCTTGATCATATATTTATATTTTTATTATTAAAATACTTTCATTTACGTACTTGTATAACTCCTTCAGAATTCAACGTAATTAAATTCGGGCATCAGAAGTGCTTGGTTGAACTAGGGTGAGCGCGGTGCAGGCGGTGCGGTTTTTTTCTCAAACTGTAAACTAAACCTCACATGCGGTTTGATCAAATTTCCAAACCGCAACCGCACCGTATATCCTCAAAAACCGCATAAACCACACCACAAAAATGCGGTGCGGTGTGGTGCGGTTCACTGATGTTTATACATTACAAGTTCGAAAATTTTAAATAAATACAAAACTTAAATTAATTAAATTTCTGAATAATATAACAAAGTCGGCAATATTCTTCAATAATACAAAGTGTGGTGCGGTGCGGTGCGGTTTGAACCGCATTTCAGAAATTTAAAATCATAATCAGCACCGCACCGCGCAGTTTATTAAAAATTCAAACCGCAACCGTACCAAGAAAATTAAAAACCGCGTTTTTTGGTGCGGATTGGTGCGGATTGGTGCGGTACGGGCGGTTTTTGCGGTTTGTGCGGTTTTCTGCTCACCCCTAGGTTGAACTGCCGATTTATCCTAAATCGGAAGAAAAAAATCGGATAGATTTTATATTTTAAATTGAATTGAATTTAATATCCTTATTATTGTAGTAATTTGTAATTTAATAACGATATATTAATTAAAAAAAGTACATATGAATTAAACAAATTTCAAAAATTGGATGAATTACGTATCTTATATCATATTTTTAAAATCATAAAAATACGTCTTTTGGGACAGGTTTGTCGTATACATATTTCAATTCATATGAGGGGTAGGGTGGGAAGTTTAGAAAGGCCGAATACACGTGGACGAATAAATGGAATGAATGGGCTCACACTACTTATGATTGCGTGGGAGTCAACTCCCGTGATTTTCGCCTTATCCTGTTATCTATCATTCCTTTGAACTTAGGCCATGCCCATGCTGTTCAAGACCAGATTTTGGTCCCGTTTTTGGATTCAACTGACACCTAGAACGGTAGGTTTTTATTATTTTGTCCAAAACAAGCCTAATTTATGTTTGTTTCAATTGATAAAAATAATTTATAAGAATAATCCTAAAAGTCTTTAATTGATAACAAAAATGAATATCAAATATCACGTGTTATTGGTTTGAATCTAATGGTTCTCATCTCTTAATTAAAAAGATTTGACGGTCATAAATGGGGATAACCAAACCAATCAAAAACGACATACTGAAACTCCCAAGTTCGAAACCTACCAATAACAAATATTTATATTATTTATACACTACTAAAGCTTCCAGTTTCGAATCCCGTCAACATCAAATATGTATATTGTTATTTATACATTATCCAAGATTCAGATTTGAATCCCACCAATAACAAATATTTATATTATTATTCATAAATATACTAATAAGATAATGATCTATTTTTTTATAATTTTAAATAATATAAAATTATTAATAAATACTCGTGCATCGTATGGATCGTAAAGCTAGTCAATTTTATAATAGCTGATCTCCTGCATTCACATAAAATTTATCAATAAAAATATTTCAAATTGTCAAGTCACAAATGACACATCATTTGGGACCAAATTTTTATATCCAATTTAAAACTTTTAGAACTATTCAACAAAATTTTAAGCACTATATTTTTAGGATCACGTTAAATTACTAAAATATAAATGTGAAATAACAAGTAATTATAAAAGATATGAAGTAATGCATTCCAATTTCACAAATTATATTTAATCTTATATTTTTAATTAAATTGTGGTGGATAAATATTTTTTATCTTCTGCCTTATAAGTATTTAGATCATTATAATTTTTTTTAACAAAAACTCATACGAATATATCAACTAGTTGAGACGGAGACTTTAAAATTTTATCATCCCGATATGATGGTTAGGTATTATCTTTGCTAGTGGTGGTTCTCTCTAAAATTAGTTGAAACAAAATACACTTAAGTTAGACCGATCACATGATTATAAAATTATTTTTTTCGAGAGTTCCAAAATAAAAGAAAATAGCGCCAATAACTTGTGCATAATATATTCATATGCGAGAAGAATAGTAAAACAGATTCGAAATACAATTTCAGTTGAAATTTGACAGCAACGCGGAGAAGACGGGAGTTAGCGGGGTGATTGAGGAAGGTGGACAGAGGAACATGGGAACACATGGAAGACGGGGTCCCCTACAACTCTCATGGTTTCACTTACCTTAACACCCAGGCCATGTCCCCATCATACCCATTTTTAATCATCCAACTCCGCAACTCTTCCCAACTTCGTTATTTATAAATTAGTAATACCGGTGTTCATGGGTCGGATTGGACGGATTTTAGGCGTTTTTTTTAATCCAGTCCAATTAAAATATTTTAGTTAGTGATAATATTTTACTTTGATTAACATTTTGGCCATGTTTGTTTAATGGTATTAAGCAGGGGACATAATTATAATCCTTTCAATTTTCCAATCTCATGTTTATTTTGTAAAAAATTAATGAAGAGTTATCCAAGAATTATAATCCTTTAAATTAGTCTATCCCAAATTTGTTTTGTTGGAGAAGAGGATATGATTATAATCTCATCTAATGTTTGGTGGGAGGAGGTACTGTTTTATCCCCTCCTACAAGTTTTTTAAAAGATTATAATCCCCCTCATTGTTATCCCATATGAAATAAACATAGGATTGGAAAATTTAAAGAATTATATTACAATCCCAAGTATTATTCCACAAAACAAACATATGATAAAATTTTAAAGGATTATATTCCAATCCTACACTTAATCCTTCCAAACAAACTTAGGATATGATTATTTAATCCATATGACTAATTTTGATTGGATTAGTTATCCCCGGATTATTATCCCAGGATTAAAATCCCACGAAACAAATATGGCCTATAAGTTTAGTAATGTAGATTGTGTCGCAGTTCACATACATAAATATAAAATATAAGTATAGATTTATTAATGAAATTATGTATAATATATAGTTATTAATAATGTTTGAATATATATTCAAAATATTGAACAAAATATAGATAAAATTGTGTGGGGTTGGCTGAAAAATTGTAAAATCCATACCCAACCCACTTGGCCGTTTGGTTCAGAAGATGTTATGGATTTGGAATAAAAAATCCGGTTAGGTTGGTATGTGGTCGAGGAATCATTCTTGATATCATGTGTTTGATTCGGTGATTGAATAAAACTCTTATATATTGCATATGTCGAATTTAAGTTGTTATACAACTTATAAACAAAAAAATGAGTGATTAAAAAATCAAAATTTGAAAATTTCAACGTTAAGTTTTAATTTTTTAAAACAAATAAAATAAAATATTATTAATTTATATTAAATAAAATAAGTACAACTTATTTAAGATTAAATAACATGATATTTCAGATGTATGTTTTTAAAATTGTATTTAACTTTATAAATAAAAATGAAATAATTAAATTTAATTTGATACCTCATACCCCTATCTCAAACCCACCTCTCCTAAGTATCAAATCTGATTCTAAATGAGTATAATGAATGTGTATCAGATTTTAAAATCAGTCAATTAAATATCAGGAATGAGTTTGAAATAAACGAAACTCATATATGTAACAGAATGAACCGAATCAAACGACCGCTTAAGTCGCTTTGAAATATTCTTAAACCCAATCAAGTATCGGATTTTTATTTATCCATTTGATCGGCTGAAAAGAGGACCGGGTTGATTCGATATAGTCGGGTTGGTGAACCCACAAGCAACCTAAGTTAGAGCATCTCCAAGGAGATGCACCTATTAGCAATAAAATCTATGTGACAACTATAATTTCAAAAATATAGATGATATGTAAAAAAACACAACTCCAACGGAAAGACTAATTAGGTATATTTTTAGATGCCGATAAACAAGTACGCCTGATTTGTTTATTGAAATACCATCATCTAAATTCACCCCACGTCATTTCCCTCTCAAAAAACTCTATCACAACTTTATTTCCCTCTGAAATGAAGAATTCTCCCGCTTTAACCTAGGGCATTTAGATATATATACTTGTTCATCACACATATATATTATTCTAATTTTATGTAATGTGAAGTGTGAATTTTTTTTATAAAAAATTGTAATTTTTTTCGTTGTTAACCAAATTTCATTAAATACTTATATAATAATTTTAATTTATATTTTATAGTTTTAAAATCATTAAATAACTAATATAATGATAAAATTAGTTAAATATTTTATAATAAATAAACATAATAATTTTAACTAATTATTCTGATATTTATATTATAAGAATAATATCCTTAAATAATTTTTAATTAATTTAATATTTTAGTTTCACTTGTATTTACTAAAGAAGTAATTAATTTATTATTAATAATATCTTCACAACTATATATGTTAAAAACAATCATTAATATAATTGTTGAAATTTGAAAATAACAATAAAAATCTTTTCAAAATAGCTAATTATTTTAACTAATACCACTAAAGTACAATTTTACAAATTTTACATTATAGCTATTTTGTACTATTTTACCTAATGAATATAGCTAATAGGCTTGAAGATGCTATTAATACCGGTAGAAGCTCCGTTATTTTTGTTTTAGTGCTGTCAAAAACTTAGTTTTGCAAATTCTGGTTGTTTCAACATTCTCGATTGCAACAAACTATATTGTTTCTGATTTATCGATTAGGTCCTAACCTGGTACCCAATGCTGAGGGGACTACGATAGACCACATGTTCGGGGTTTATCCGTTTACTCCATTATATTCTTTTTAGTTTTTAAACATTAAACCATTTTTTTTCCAAAACGTTAAGTTGATATGTCAAATTAGAATATTATAAGTTCAACTGTTCTTTTTCTGCGTTCAACAAACAGAGTTGCTTAATGTACGGAAAATGATTGTTAACTAAGAACAAAATCACTTGTTTTGTTTGAAGTAAATTATATATGATGTAATCAACACCCTATGTTCCCATGTTTTTTTATAACCAGGTGTCCGAGCGCACATTGACCAATCCTGGAGATATATAGATTCCAACGTTGTGCAACTTTATCGTGTATATTGATCAATGCGAGGTAACCATACCATATTACAGATAATATAAATTATAATTTGAAACTATTGCAAATACAGACTAAAAACGAAAAGAAGAAAAGTTTATCATGGTATGTGCTTGTATATTCAAGTATCAATTGTATTTTTATCTTCAGGTTTCAATTTGTTTTGGGGAAATATTGTTTTTGTCTGAGACTGGCCGGAAGCCATGCTTCAATGCAGCTTCCCAAACAATGTCGATTCTGTCGACGTCGAGAGCTCCAACTTCATGGTGAGTCCAGCCCTCTAAGTGGTGAACTGCACCACCTGCATGGCAAGCATGGACTACTCCTCTCTCCATTGTATACTGTTCATATTAAAACCAACTTCATAAGCGTCACATTTAATTTACTTATGTAACGATTAATAGAGAAAATACTCCTTTGTTATTTACCTCGCAACATCCTAGGCCTTGGACATCTTTAGGTAGTCTCATGGCTGCAAGATCACCATAAGTACAGTCCTTTCGAAATGAGAATATTGGTGGCACTACAAACTGATGAAAATGTGTTCCTGGTGGTGCCCAGTTTTGTTCTTTTGCAGTGATCCACTTTCCAACAATCCATGTCTGTACGGTAACACAATCGATTAGCTTCATCAAGTAATTAAAATTAGTAATTAAATTTGAATCGTGCTAATGTACAAGTCACATACCTTGCAGTGTTTGCCTGCTTGGTACTTGGTCACTAGGACTAAATATTTTTGACAATCTTCAGGAGCTTCTTTCTGAATCTTTTGAAATCTATCAGCCGATGAGGTGTACATCTGCAGTTATTTTAAGTAATTAGATCCTCGTGTAATGTTGAATCTTCTACATTTGAATTTACTTAGGGTAGAAGAATATTTATATTTACCAGAACTCGGATCTTGCGTCTACATAGGTAAAGGGCAATGGCTCTACCAAGCTTCGAAGTTGCTCCAGTCAAAAATACTTCTTCAACATCCTCGTTGATCTCATTCAAAGTAACTGCAGCTGTCAAGGTATTCCCATGAACCACCCTGACTTTCAGATTAGGATGCTTGTTCACAAATAGCATACCACCTCCATTTAGAGCTTCATTCTGCATATAATTAACATAAGTTTGAGTGACACTTTTCACATTCATATCGTGCATCTTATAATCTTGTCTTACGTTAATTGTTTCTTATAGTTAAACGAAAAGGTAATTATATAGCCTCGTACATTTTAATACCCTCTGTCATGGCATGTATGAATGTTAAGCTTGGATCTAAATCATATTTAGACTCTTTTGCCTTTCAAAAAAGATTAATAGAACAAGCACCGAGTGCATAGAAATAGAAAACAGGCAATTACTGACTTTCCCCTCCATTCGGCAAATAAATACTTGTACCGGACAAACCATCCCCAACACCCATACTACAAGTTTTTAGAATGCATGGGTCATAGTACTAACTAGGCACATTTATATGCACATCTTCAATTACATTCATTGCACATGTATGAACCAAGGAATCATTAATCAGAAAGGACTTGCATGCATCTTGGTTCTAGCCAGAAGCCGCAACTGTAATACTGACGTTACAGCGAAGCTGCCTATGGTTCTTACACAGACCCTTGACGACGTAAATTTAAATAAATTTGGTGTGCAGATTGTAGTAAGGTATAGAAAGAGAAGAAACCTTATTCAAAGCAGCAAGGCTAATCACTTTAACACCAAGTTTATCAGCTCTGAGAATGGCATCTTCAATTTGCTTATTGATCCCTCTTTTAGCAAATGGCAAGAAATACTGCACAACAGAAAACACTAGCACATCTCAATGACAAAATACTGATTTAAATTTAGTAGTGTAATGATCGATATGAACAAGAATAATTGAAGTATTGCTATAACTAACCTGAAAACCAAACCGAGGAACCGCCCATGTCTGGTGTAACTTGCCTCTGAGATTGTAAAATGAGATCAAGAAAACCTTGGATTTTGCCCACATCAGTAGCATTGCAACAAATGCCACTGGCCACAATGGCAGCATGAAAATTCTGAAGGTATAAGGCATCGATGCCACAGACCGGAACATGAATTGCACATGTATGGAAGATGTTATGTCCACAACATGAGCCAGGAACACAAAATTTGGCACACTTTTATTTTTACCTGCATACCAAAGTTTAAAGTTAAATTATCACTCATTTTCTAACTTTACTTAATCTGGTTCTTAATTTCCTTTGCTTATGATAAAATGCTATTTGTATGGAGTAATCAGTATATTACCTGAATCTATGCTCATTGTCCTATGTAGCTCCCATGACTTGTTATTTAAGGTATTTCCCAAGGCATCATAGAGAGGCATGAAGAGGCAATAATTGCTATCCATTTCTGTATGGTGTATGCTGTGATATCTGCAATATTCACACCAACCAAGAAATGCACCAGATTAACTCTTATTCCTCAAGAATTTAACCTAAATTATAGTACAAAACAAGTAATTTGCACTCAAGAGGTTGTTTGGTGCGACAGTCAAGTGTGTTCCAAATAAATCTCCGAAAAAAGTTTAAAACTATTTAATTCCATCGGTGCATTTTTGGACTCAATAAATTCTGAATTCACCATGCTTGTTGATGTGGTCCAGTAATCTTAACCCCACATTCACATGCATATTTCTTTGTCATAGCTCTGTAAAACAATTCCTATTTCTTAACACGGACTGTGTGCGCATGTGTATGGATGCATGACTAATTAATATTCACATCAATCATTTTTTAGACTCTTTGTGTTTTGTTGTCAAATTAGTTAGTAGGCCTTCTTTTGGGACTGTTAACAACTTGCTTGTTTTAGTAAGCGACAAATAAAAATAGACGAAAGAGCTGGTATATTAATTAGGCTACTTACGTTGGAGTATAGAGAATATATTTGAAGAAAGGAAAAATGTCGAATATTTGATGAGGAATAACTTCAACATTGCTGTGCCCCAAACATCTCAGGAAATCGAAGCTCAGTATGTAAACGTATATTGTACTAATGGATCCGTATCCGATCAAGCACGATCCGAGAATGGGGATCCCCATTACTGCAGTCAATAGCAGTTGCTCCAAAGAGGTTGCACTAGCAGCTGCAACAACACATTAAGAAATTACAGACACGGCCTACTTTATTTTAAAAATTAACGATACGATAATGCACTCGATAAGTACTAAAGAGGTAACAGAGAGAGGTATGGTTGATTTACCAGTAAACGGTTGGGGGACGAGCGAGGAATGGTGAAATGAATGAAATTTGTCGAAAAGATAGTTTCCATGGAAACATTTATGTGCCCAGTAGTATAGAGGTTCCGAAACTGCCATGTGAAGAATTATAATAGCAATGAGGCCTCTGGTGTCCCATACTGGAATAACATTTCTTAGCACGGGGATCATGTATAGTCCCAAAGAAGCAATTAGACATTGAAGAATTAAGTAGTTATCCCTGAAATTAAATTAAATTATTGTTAGAACAGAAAATAATGTAAGACACTCTTTCGAACTCTGCAGTGAGCAAACTTGTAGTGACACCTACCAGTGCCATTCCTTGTCAATCTGCTTGAAGTCTACACTTTCTTGAATGATGCGGCGGTTTCGGGTAAGAAAATACATGTTGCAGTAAGAGGTCCAGAACGAATACACGGTAGATCTTAGTGCACATATGATGAGAATGTGAAGCGACCAGTTAATGCTTTCGCCATTCGAAGTCGAAGACAGTGCTTTCATCAGGAATGGTAAATAGAAAAGATACTGCATTGTTTAGAAACATCACAAAAATTAATATTATGATCATAATATGTTAAACTGACAGAAAATATATCTGTATGTGATTATAGTTTTTATACCTTCAAGGAACCTAAATGTTCCGATATCGAAACCGAAGACAGTCTAAGCATGATTGTATGAGAAACTTGTATGCTCAATTAAGGCTTTACCAGATGAACTTTGAGAAAGCCTTTATTGTTACTGATAAGTGGTTGTAAATGTTAACTTTGCTCTGCTCTTTCTGCTCCTGCATAGAAGTGTTTATATAGTGGAAAGGATACAATGTATAGAGCATCTAAAATGCAGTTGGAGCTCGTAAATATCAGTCTCTTTCTGTATTTATCTCGGTTGCTCACCTTAACTTTGACGGTGTGGTCAATGTTTGTAAATGCGTCCAAATTTTACACTGCTCAATTCACAAGTGTACAGCTTCTCTTTGTAGTCTGTATACAGCTTGTATAGTGTGTATTCAGAAAATGAGTTAATGATGAATTGACATTGAAAGTAAAACAACTATATTTTATTAAGATTTGAAGTTTCTAAAGTTCACTCTAACAACTAGCATGAAATCAGTCGCGTGTAACAACTAAACAACTTGTAAGTTGTTTCCTATCTGTTCTTTTTCAAGTCACCTTTTCACATTTCTTTCTGCGAGACATTTTATTGATAGAAATATTATAGTTTTCAAAGCGTTCTCGTGCAAAAAATCAGTTGATGTTTTTTAGAAGCGTTCCTAAAATTTAGTTGACAAGATTTATTTGGATGCATATCTGATATATGAGGATTTTTGATGTATAGTTGAATGCGAGAATAACAAATGCATGATCACGCTGAAGAGTGCATAGTTTTGCTTCGAAAAATATATAATTACATGATCACGATCACGTTACAAGATTGTATGACCACGACAAACCTGAAACTTGCATGATCACGCTTTTTAACTAATATTTTATTTTTAATTAAGATTTGATTTTATTTTATTTTAAGATAATATATTCATATCTAAACAATTGTAACGATTACAAATCTTTTATTGAAATTAAAATCCTAGAGAATTTTCTCTTATTCTCATGGATTCAAAAAACCTCCTTGTATATTCAAGGATTAACTCGTGAACTCAAGGTTTTTTAACAATTTTTAGTATAAGAGTTCTTGCGAGAATTAACGTTTACTTCTTTTACACATACTTGTTACGTGAATATCTTAAAAATGAAGGGAACCCTGAAAGCATATGAACATCACAAATAAAAATGCGATATACTTGATATTTTAGAATAAGTTAGGAAGCCCTAGTACAGACGCCACAGCTACTAAACTGATAATGTCTTATATTTTTACATCAAAAATTGAACAACATCTACATGTTTATTATTATTTCTTCCAAGATTTTGCAATGAACTGCTTGACCTAGATAACCAATATGTAATCTGTGTACGGCCCTTAACATATGTTCTAAGATATGCAGCTATATATTTTTACTAATATATCAATAATATTTATCTTTGGGGATGAATATACTGCAGCGCGTATACGTTTTACATCAGCGTCATAATTTTGAATGTCATTTTCCTAATTGAGTAGGCCGTAGGGCAGATCCGATTTCAACCGGAATAGCAGCTGTTGAAGCCTGTCATAGTTGGGATATATGACACCGCGAGTTGACGATGTTGTTAATGAAAGATGAGCATGGTTCTGCGAATCTGCATAGGGGGGTAATAAGAGCTCCAAGTTGGCAGTAGCAAAATTGCAATGTGGTCATGCAAATTGACATAAATGCGGAGTATAATGATTTTTTCAACTTGGTAGGGATGATGGTGGTGAGTTGCAGATCATCGTATACCTTACCTTCCTTTGGTTTCCGTTATCTGTTTGATCCTATCATCGAATTTATATGTACTTATTTAAGTTTTTGAAGTTAACTAGTTGGCGACCCGTGTGGCACGGGTCGAGATTAAAAATAATATCAAGCCTAAATTAAATTTCATAATTATTTGTTCAAAACACAGATTAAAATAATTAAATAAATGATGTTAAATTATGTAGTTAAGAAAAATCGAAATAAGTGTAATTATAAAATTTCACCGTATAATTCTTTTGTTTTTTGATTAATATGACTTATAAATCTAGTTCTAGTTATGCACCAAATTAGTTTACCTGTTATATTAATCTAACTGTTACGCCCAGATTCCTTCGGATGGATGAACAGGTTTCGGCCTCCGTAAAGATAGCTTTGACATAGGCCTGAAGAGAATGCGAGGGTTTGTACCCCTGATTCACCTCCGGTGTAAGAATAAGAATTTGGTTGTAAAATGGGTAGACAATACAAGAAAAGCAGAGTATTTTCGAGAGAATGTGTGTATATTTTGTCTTACCTTTCAAGGGGTTTTATGCCCAATTTTGTCATGAATGCTCATCCGTTACTCATCATTAAGAAGGGGGTGAAAAAGGGGCGTTATGTCCCTTCTGTATTCCAACGTTCGGGGAGAAAGATGGGCATCGGCCTGAGGTTCTCCGTGGGCCTTCGGCTAATGGGCCTGATGGACCTTCGGCACAATAGTTCAATCGTCCAATGGGCCTTCGTTCAATGGGCCTTATTGGGCCTATAGCCAACATGTCCCTGTCCTTCGGCTGGGCCTTCGGGGGCAAGCCGATGGACATTAACTCTGGCCCATATTGGGGCGAAGAAACCCTAGGGTGACTGCTTCGGTTTCCCCTCGATCTTCGTTCATACATGTGACAAGCTTGTGGGAACTTGTGGTGCATTAATGTGACAGCTGTTGGCACGTCGTTTTATGGCCCAATCTCAGCCGTTGAATCTCAACCGTTTTAATCTGGGACGTCCATTTTAAAACCCCCTAGACGTCGCTCTTTTAAAATCGTTTTGGGCGCCTATATAAGAGCCATTGTGCATTTCTTTTCCTTTTTATTACTTTCAGTTTCTCTCCACAACAATAATCGTCGTCAAGTTCTCAAGTCACAGGAAACAACAACTCAACCTTTCCAAATCACCCCATTCCAATCCAGGAGCATCTTCGAATTAGTAAGTCCCCTTTTTTTCTCAATGTTCCTTACATTTTCATGCAAGCTTTTGAGTTTTTACGGGTTTTGCATGCAAGTCCAGTGATTGTTTTTCCTGGGCATTTGGGTGTGTCTTGTTGTTGTGTTTTGTTGTCTTTTGTTGTCTTTTGGTTTATGGGGCATTTCTGGGTAGGTAATAGGAGTTTTCTGGGTTTTGATAGTTTTAGGGGCGCCCCATGGGTTTAAAGACGGCATGCGAGGCATTTTTTAGCCAAGAAATCTCTTCGGGGGTTCTTGGCTTAAGAACGTCCTTCGGGCCGACCCAGGGTGCAGATGTGCGGTTTGGAGTTTAAAGAAGGTGGGTGAAGGGTTTCTGGGGGCAAGAACTTCCTTCGGGAGACTTGCCTTTTCGGAACATCCTTCGGGAGCCGACTCCAAATTCTTATTATGTTTGCTCGGTTCTAGGACATGTACTCAGCCATTTATCTTTTTCATTTTCCTTTTGTCTTGTCCCGAGTACATGGACTAATGTCTCTCTATTTCCGAATACAGGGAGATGGACCGAGCGAATCGCCCTCCAGAGAATTGGGACCCAAGGTCGGGAACTTTGGCGGGAACATCTTCCATTCGCCCGCAGAGAATGGGTCGGGATCTCTTCGGATCTGCGGCGAATTATCCGACGGCGAACAACCGGTTGGAGCTGTTAAATGAGAGGATAATTCAGATGTATTCTGATTTCTCCGTCCCTCAGAACTTCTTCTGGCAATACGCCCCCAAGGAGAATGAGTGGATTTACGATACGCCTGGAGTACCGGAGGGGTACGGCGACTGCGCCGTCGGGAATTCCGAGGCGGCGTTCAAGTGCGGCTTTCGAATGCCGGCACTGAAGATAGTGAATCATCTTTTCAAACAGATGAGGATTGCTCTGGGGCAGATAGACCCCAATGGGTTCATCCATATTAACTGCTTCCAGAATAGGTGCCTCCATGCTGGAGTCACTCTCACTCCGAGGCTATTCTGGTGGCATTATGACTTCAGAAGGAACCCGAAGAGCCCGGGTTTTTATACCATCGCTCGTCGAGCTGGCCGGGCAGATTGGACGACCACTAATTCCAGCAACAAGAACACCCACACTCACTGGTATTTCATGAGTGAGAGGAGGCTGGTCCCAATAGCCGTCTGGAGGGATATGAATCATTCGCTACTCCTCGCCCTGAGTTTAACAAAGAGGGAGAAGGAGGACTACGCGGCCCTGGTAAATGTCTGCGTGAGCAAGCTGGGTCCCGAAGAATTTCGGGACAGAGACTGGCTGTTAAGTTTATGGGGTGGGAGTAACAAACTTCTCCTTCGTCTATCGTAGTTTGCTTTTATTATCTGTATAGTAGCTTTCCTTCATTCGTTCTTTTCTATTCGTCTGACGTATTTTGCCTTGTTTTTGTTTCAGTGTCTTCCAGAGAGGCCCTGATTGAAAGGAAGAAGGTCAGGGCGTCCGAGAAGAAGGCCGCAGAGGAGGCGGCGAAGAGGGCTGCAGAGGAGGCCGAAAAGAAGGCCACACCGAATCCTTCGGAGGAGACGGAGGAGAGGCTCGAGGCTGAGAGGGTCTCGCCGCTTCGCCAGGCCCCGGCTACTTCCAAGGATGATGAATCGGAGATTGTGAGAGAGGGGAACTTCTCTAAGAGGACCCGTAGCCAGGAGGGGGTCGTTCAGTCCTTTCTCCACGGATGGGGTGTGCTGACGTCCGACCACACTGTGTACCCGGCGAGGCAGACTACGAAGGAGGTGGCTTCAGATTTGTGCTATGGCCTGCAGCTCTCGGCGGAAATGGCCAACCTTTGCCTCGGTTTCTCCCACTGAGGCTTGTACAGAGCTTCTTTCCTTCTTGTCCCTGGTACATTTTTAATTTTGTTTCTAGTTTCGTTCATCTTTATCCTTCGGTACCTTTTTTTTCCTCGTTTAATGCTTTTGCCTTTGTCTTTTTTGTAGGCGACTCTTTAAGCTGCGGCCGTGGAGGACAAAGTTTGGGACACGGAGACTCAGATGGCCAAGGTGAAGGAGCTGGAGAGGAGGGCCATGTCGGCCGAGAAGGAACTGAAGAAGGTGTAAACCCAAAATGAGGTGCTGGACGGTCAGGCCACCGTGCTGAAAGGTAACAAGGCCAAGCTAGAAGAGGCCCTTGAGAAGGCGAACCGGAGGATCTCCCACCAGAATGTCCAGCTGAAGAAGTCCCGCAAGGAGCTTCAGAAGAAGCAGAAACAGCTGGACCTGACAGAAGAGCGCTGTTTCCAGTTCGGCGCTGACTATTTCCTGGAGAAGGCTCATGGCCTTAACCGGGATTATAAGCAGCTGCTGGACGACAGCTTGGAGGATCCTATCAGCCGGCTAGCAGTTGAAGCCCCTCCTGTCTCCTCCGGCGAAGATGAAGAGCTCTCGGATGAAGATCCCCAGGCCTAAGCCTCCGGCACTGAGGTGCTTGATATGACTGAAGATGATCTGATGGCGAAGTTTGTCGTTGGTGTTTCCATGGTCATATCCAACTCTTGCAGCGGCTTCCTTCGTTCATCTTCTTTACTTGTAATTTAATTTTTTTTGTAATTGGCATTCTTGCCATCGAGCTCTTGTAATTTAACTAGCCTTCGGGATTTTATATTTTAATGCATCTTTCGTCTTTTGTCAGCATTGTTTCTTTTATTTTAATCGTGTATTCGGCCGTATTAATTTGCCATAACGATTTTTAATAAGACGAATTGTATCTTCGGCTTTATTTGCCTTAACAATTTCAATAAAACGAATTGTATCTTCGGCTCATTCGCCTTAACAATTTTAACGATTTTTAATAAGACGAATTGTATCTTCGGCTTTATTTGCCTTAACAATTTTAATAATTTTTAATAAGATGAATTGTATCTTCGGCTTTATTTGCCTTAACAATTTTAATAAAACGAATCGCATCTTCGGATTTATTTATTCGCCTTAGCAATTTTAATGCCTTACTATCCCTTACGGCCATGAGTGCTAAAGGCCGAAGGTGACTTCGGGCTGTTAATACTTTGAAAGGCTTCTGTCGGGCGAAGGAACAGGGATGCTGATCGTTTTGTGATTTCTCGTTGACCAACATGACGTTGTTCATTCGGTCAATACAGAGGAGGGGCTGGTCTTCTTTGGGATTGCCCCTAGACCAGGCCGTCATTGCTCTGTATATATTTTTAATATATGCGTGATTGAAGCCGAAAGATCCTATCTTCTTTGGGATTGCCCCTAGACAGGGTTTCTTTTGGTCTCCTTTGATATCACAACAATAAGGGAAGGACGAAGGAGAAGGCCTTATCTCAAGATTGCCCCTAAAGATCCTTCATTCATCCTTACCGTGTGTTTATTGCAAATTAAGTAATAGTGGTGGAGTGAAGGATGTTTAATTCGCGCGAGATTGCCCTTAAGTTCTTAATACATTCTTCGTTCATAAGTAGGACATATGAGGCGGCCGGAGAGTTTATCGTCTTCGGGATCGCCCCTAGATAACACTTCTGCGGTCGCGCATTTGGTAAATAAAGAAATGTGACAGAAAGTGCATTTTCATTTACGATTGAACTGCTTACACTTTTCATATAAAATTCAAGTATAAATTTGACATTAAAAGAAATTTTATACTGATAAAACTTTCGAAGGCGACTGGCATGCTAGGTGATTTTGATCGCTTCGCCTCATAGTGTTTCAAGCTTGTATGTTCATGGGTGAACGACCTCGGTCACCTTGTTAGGCCCTTCCAAGTTAGGCTGAAGCTTTTCTTATTTGGCCGGCATAGAAGCAACCAGCTCCCTCAGGACTAGGTCTCCTACTCCGAACGACCTTTTCTTAATGTTGGAGTCATAATGTTGGGCTGCCTGTAGTAAGTATTTCATATTCCTTTAGTGGGAAGCTTCCCTTTCTTTTTCCAGTAATTCCACGTTCGCCCTTAGCCCAAAACTGTTAGTTTCCATATTGTAGACCTCAACTCGGTACGATTCCAATCCTACTTCGACTGGGACCAGGGCTTCGGTTCCATAGACCATTCTGAAAGGAGTTTCCCCCGTTGAAGTCCTAGGGGTCGTTCGGTAGATCCACAAAATCCAAGGAAGTTCTTCTGACCACCTTCATTAAGCTTCGCCCAACCTCTTCTTTATCCCTCGAAAGATTACTTTGTTCGCCGCTTCGATTGCCCCATTCCCTTGCGGATGGGCGACTGAGCTGAATCTTTGTTCAATTCTGAAGTGGTGCAGGAACTTGCGAAACTTGTTTCCAATAAATTGAGTCTCACTATCCGAGATGCAAGTCTTCAGAATTCCGAATCGGATAATAATCTGTTCTAGGAAGAACTTTTTTGCTGTTTCTTCAGTTATGGCCGAAAAAGGTCGGGCTTCGACTCACTTGGTCATGTAATCAATGGCAATTATGCAGTACTTGTTTTGCTTCGTGCTAGTTGGGAGAATGCCAACTATGTCCACGGCCCACACGGCGAAAGGAATGGGACATAGAACGGAAGTCATTTCTTCTGGGGGCTTCCTCGGGACAGTGGTGAACAGTTGGAACTGTACACACTTCTTGGCATACTCGCTGGCGTTGGCCTTCAGGGTTGGCCAAAAGAATTCCTGGCGAAGGATTTTGAAGGCGAGGGACCGACCAGCCAGATGCTCGCCGCAAATTCCTCCGTGCACTGCCTCAAGAGCTTGGCGTTGTTCTTCGGTGTTTAGACATCTCAAGAGGGGCTGACTGACTGATCGGCGATACATCCTCCCATTAATGATAGTGTAGCTCGACGCTCTGTACTTTATCTTTAGCGCCTCCTTTCGGTCCGGAGGTAGGATACCCTTCTCCAGAAAGTTCCTTAGGGGAGTCATCTAATCGTTCCCCCCGCGAATCTCCAGACATTCTTTCTTCTCGATCGAAGGCGTCTTGGCTTCGGTGAGGTAGATGGAACCAGTTAGGTTCTGTGTCTCAGCCGAAGCTAGCTTGCAAAGGGCGTCTGCCCGTCCATTGTTCTTCCTGCCAATTTAACTTAGCTCAAAAGTTTCAAATGATAGAGAAGCATCTTTTACCTTGGTGGCGTAAGCTTTCGTCCGAGGGTCTCTCTGCTCATATTCTCTAGAGAAGTGCTTTACAACCAGCATAGAGTCGCTGAAGGCCCTTAGGTGCTTCGCCTCAAGGCTTCGGACCAGCTTCATCCCTGCGATGAGTGCTTCGTACTCTGCTTCATTGTTCGTCAGAGGAAAGTCGAATCTTATTGCATGGCATATCTCGAACCCTTCGGGGTTGGAGAGTATTAAGACGACCCCACACTTTTTTCCAGCTACCGACCCATCTACAAAGAATTTCCATTTTCCTGGAGTCCGAATGAGCTATTCGCCGGGCGCGAGGTCCTTTGACCCCGAGAATGTGCACTCAACCACAAAGTCAACCAGAGCTTGGGCCTTGATCGCCGTTCTGGGGACATACTCAAGATCAAACTCCCCAAGTTCGATGGACCAAGCCACTACTCTTCCCGAGGCTTCGGGCCTTTATAAAATCTTCTTCAAGGGTTGACTGGTGACGATTTGAATCGTTCAGCTTTGGAAGTAATGTCGCAATTTTTGGGAGGCCATAACCAACCCATATGCAAATTTTTCGGTATTGGGGTACCTCGTCTCTGCATCCTTGAGGACATGAGACACGTAGAACATAGGGTGTTGATTGCCTTCATAATTTTTCACAAGCACTGCCCCTAAGGTTCTGTCGGACACAACCAAGTGAAGCTGGAGGGTTTTCTTCGGGTCAGGCCTCATTAAGAGTGGTGCCTTAGTTAGGTATTCTTTCACTTCTTCGAACACCCTTTGACACTCGGGCCCCCACTCAAAATTCTTTGATCCTTTAAGCACAGCGAAGAAGGGGAGTGCCTTTTCGGCTGATCTGGAGATGAAACGCCGAAGGGCGGCGAGTCGGCCGGTCAGCTTATGGATATCTCTGATGCATTTAGGGGCTTCCATATTAATAACTGCTTCGATTTTTTCAAGGTTCGCCTCTATCCCCCGAGCGCTGACCTATAGCCAAGGAACTTACCACTGGAGACTCTGAAGGTACATTTGTTCGGATTGATCCTCGTGGTGTTTCTTCGGAGTATCTCGAAGCACTCTTTCAAGTCTTCGGCATGATCTTGGAATAGTGACTTTACAATCATGTTATCCACATATGCTTCCATGTTCCGAATAATCTGCTCTTTAAAGACCTTGTTTACCATTCACTAGAATGTGGCTCCAACGTTCTTTAGTCCGAAGGGCATTTTACTATAAGCATAAGTCCTCTTCGGAGTTATGAACGCTGTCTTGGGCACATCCTTGTCATTCATAACAATTTGACGATATCCAGAAAAAGCATCCAAAAAACTAAGTACCACGTATCCTGCTGTAGCGTCTATCAGCTGGTCGATGTTGGGCAAGGGGTAGTGGTCCTTCAGACATGCTTTATTGAGGTCCGCATAATCCACACACATCCTCCACTTCCCATTTGACTTCTTGACAACCACCATATTGGCTAGCCAGTCGGGGTATTCAATTTCCTCAATAAACTTGGCTTCCAACAGTTTTTCTACTTCGGCTTCTATAACCTTCTGTCGTTCGACAGCAAATATCCTCTTCTTCTGCTTCACCGGTTTGGCCTCAGACTATACATTCAAGTAATGCTTAGCCGTCTTGGGATCCAAACCGGGCATGTCCTCCGGCCCCCATGCGAACACATCATGGTATTGCCGAATGACGGCTACTACCTTTTCCTTCAGATCTGCCCCTATATTTTTCCCAATCCGAACCATTTTTCCCGAATGGCCTGCGTACAGTTCTACCTCTTCGGTTTCCACCAAAGGTTCGGAGATCGGGCTCGAGAGATTTGCTCCAAACTTTTCCAACTCAATATTCAATATTTCACGGCTTCCACTGGGCTCAGCTTCGGCCCGCTTTCTTTTTTCGATTTCGTCCAGCCCTCCGTATTCCTGATCCTTCTCCAGGTCCTCAAGCATTATGATTCTTGCCATTTTTTGATCGCCCCTCATTTATCCTACCCCTTTTTCGGTTGGAAACTTGAGTTTAAGATGGGGTATACACTCCACCGCTTCAAAGGTCGACAGGAAAGGTCTTCTGAATATGGCATTGTATGGGCTCTTAATCCGAATTACATAGAACTTCACCGGCTTCTCAACAATATTTGACAATTTGCCCAGGAGTACAGGGAGCGTGATTGTTCCCTTAAACTGAATGGGATGTCCTCCAATGGCGTAAAGGGGAGCCTCGTTGCAGGGCTCTAACTATTCTTCGGCCAAATTTATCTTGCAGTAGGTTTTGTGGAACAGTATGTTGGCCGAACTCCCAGTATCCACCATCACCTTCCATATTTTATTCTGCCCGATGATAGGATTTATAATGAGAGGGTCCTCATGCGAGCGAATGACATCCTCGTAGTCTTTAGTGCTGAAAGTTATGGGCATGTGGGGGTTAGTCTGACCGAACTGATAGAGATTGTACACTTGTCGGGCGTATTTTTTCTTGGCTGTCTTGCTATCCTTGTCTAGGATGCTGCCCCCATATATAGTTTTTACCTCGCCCCTTATCTTATCCCTTCGTTCTGGCTCCTCGGCCTCTGCCTCCTCCTCCTCTTCATTCTCCTTCGGCCCAAGTCTGTCTCTCAGATCTCGGACGAACTGATTAAGTTCGTCGTCTTTGATAATACGCTCAATGAGCCTTTTGAGGTGATAGCACTCATCGATATTATGCCCTTATCCTTATGGTAGTCGCAGTATTTGTCGGGGTTCTTCTTATGGTTTGGGACCTTCATTTTTTCTGGTCGAACGAATCCAGGCTTGCCCTTGATTTCATGAAGAATCTTGGAGATCGGCGCATTCAAAAGGGTGAACACGATCGAATCTCTATCTCGCCTCCGTTCGGCCCCTCGATCCGTCTCTTTTCTTCCTTCTTTCCTTCCTTCCCTTCGGTCAGATCCTGATCTTGAGCCTTCGTATTTGTCAGCTCGCTTCGATCGGTCATCCCTTCGGGAATCCTTATACCCTCCAATACTCTCCATTTTTCGGCGAATGTTTTCGCCCCTCACATATATATCATTCAGGGATCTAGGGGGAAATCGTAAAGAGATGAACGAAACTTTTTACCTTTATAGGGGTCCAGCCCCGCCGTCAAGAAGCCCATTGCTTTGACCTTGTCCAGGTTAGTAACCATTCCAGCTTCCTCCTTAAACCGAGCGAGATAATCCCCCAACTCCTCATTCACCCTCTATCTGCAGTGGATCAGGGCTTCAGTGTCCTTCGCCTTTCGGCACAGGTGAGAGTAGTACTTCAGAAACTTCCTTTTTAGTTGCTCATAGGATCCAATAGACCTAGGCTTAAAGGATTTGTACCACATCGAAGCTGACCCCTTCAGATAGGTCTTGAACATTTTGCACAGCATGATATCATTATGACCCATCCCGATCATTAGCAGCTCGTACTTTTCGCAGTGGCCCTCAGGGTCTCCCTTCCCGCCGAACTCACTCATCTTAAGGGATTGTCTTTCTTCGCCCGGGGGATCGATACTGTTTAATTTCTTGGGTCACGACCGGCTCCCTATCGGCCCTCCTATCGCCGAACAAGGCCTTTTCTAGGCGAGTGAGCCTGAGGCGGGAGCCGTCGGGCTCCTCGTCAGAGTCAAATGAGAAGGGTTGCGTCGTTCTCTTCCTTCAGGGATGCGAATCAGAGTCAGACTCATCTTCTTCATCATGCGCCCTTCGATCTCTTCTATCCTTTTTCGTTCTTCCCTGCTCGTCGGCCTACATTGCTTCACATAGGGTCTTTTCTTGCAGTTCAATTTCTTCCCTTTGAAGCTGCAGGTTTCGGCCTCCGTAAAGATAGCTTCGACATAGACCTAAAGAGAATGTGAGGGTTTGTACCCCCGATTCACCTCCGGTGTAAGAATAAGAATCTGGTTGTAAAATGGGTAGAAAATACAAAAAAAGCAGAGTATTTTTTAGAAAATGTGTGTATATTTTGTCTTACTTTTCAATGGGTTTTATACCCAATTTTTTCATGAATGCTCATCCGTTACTCAACATTAAGGAGGGAGTGAAAAGGAGGTGTTATGTCCCTTCTGTATTCCAAAGTTTGGGGATAAAGATGGGCCTCGACCTGAGGTTCTCCGTGGGACTTCGGCTAATGGGCCTGGTGGACCTTCGGCCCAATAGTTCAATCGTCCAATGAGCCTTCGTTCAGTGGGCCTTATTGGGCCTATAGCCAACACTAACATGTTAACTTTTACTAATATGATTATTTAAAAGTAAATCGACGCTCAGATGAATACTAACTAATGTGAAAATAAAGTATAAAGAGAGCACAAGTCAACAAGTTAATTCGTGTTAGTTAAGATTTAACTGTATAAAATTTTAAAAAGTAATATAATTTTTCTAATTATTACCAAGATTTGGTAATTTTAGTATAAAAATAATTGATAGCACGTGTGAATGAGATTAAAATATCGAATTAGTATTTGTTGTACGAAACACAGATTGAAATTAATATATTAATGTAAAATATTAATTTGGTACTTGCAAAGAATAATTATTTAATTAAAAGGAATTGAATCAAATTTAAAATTTTTCAGAATATTTTAGTTTCGCATTGTTTTACTTGTTATAGAAATCTAACATATTAATTTTATTTTTGTGAAACGAATTGTATAATTATCTTATGAACGAAATATTTGTTATTTTTTTAATATTTAATTAATACTATTTGATATTTATCTTGTAATTAGGTTTTTCAATATAGTTTATTTAATATTACTTAATTATTGATAAAAAAAATAGTTCTTAAATTAAAAGTAAATAGAAGATTGGATGAACACTAACTAGTAGAAAACAAAATTTAGAAATGATAAAAGTCAATTTGTGTTAGGTGAGTACCATTTGGTACTTTGTCCTTCCATAATTTTGTACTACAATAAAATATGATTTCACTTTATTAATAAAGTTTATATATTTTAATTATCTCATGAACCAAATAATAGTTATTTTAGATAATTTAATATTAAATAATTATTCTTAAAAAATATTTTTTTTAATTAAAAAATAAATAGATATTTGGATAAATACTAACGAATAAATTAAAGTTGGGATTCAATAGAATTCAATTTGCGTTAGATAAGTACCAAAATTTGGTAATTTGGTATTTCGAAATTTTTGTGCACCAATAAAACATGTTTTCACTTATTAATAAATAGTATAGATTTATTAGTTAAAACGTTATAGGTTATGTTAAGAAACCAACTTCTTTAAACGTAATTAAGCTAGTAAAGGTTATATATATCGTTAGGGTCGACCCTGAGTTATAAGATGTCTCATGCTATCATATATTTTTTTGGCCCCGCTGATAACTCACGATTTAAAAATTATTCTTCTCGCATTTTTGCTGGCAAAATCATCAATCAATCTTAGAAATTAAAATTTTCATATCCTTCTTTATTGATATCATAGCTAACCCATTTAATTGTTCTTGTGACATACTGAAGGGGAGATACGATTTAATCAATTTTATCTTGAAAAAACTTCATTCTACAGAAGCCACTATAACCGGAATGGTTAACAATATAATATAAGTAATTATTGCACCAGAATAACAACCTTCCATATTTTTCAGATAGTTCAACATATCAAACACCTTTTTCACTATGAGTAAACATTTTTTTTAAAAAAAAATTAACTCAATAAATATAATATTTTCATCAATATCAGAATCTGAATCATTCTTTAAAAATTCTTCAAGAGTCATATAACTTTCAAATTATCGTCACTTAAACATTTCGACTTTGTCAAATTAAACAAAAATCCAAAAATCTTCTTATATATTTGAAATTATCCAAATCTGGATTGAAGTAATGTATCGACATAATCTAGCAAGTATATGAAATAATTCATTTTAAAATATTTTTCAGCTAATAAAATAACATCTTATTTGCCATATTTATTAAACTTTTTTCTTCCTTTTTTGGAACGTTTCTCACGAAAATCAGGTTCAATACCCATCTTAATTGCAATTTTTTTAGCTTCATTCATATCTCTTTCAAAACCATGGTCACTGTATTTTTTTTAAATAAGAAATCGGCCCCTATAGTTGTGTAATAGCATCATCACAGAATTGATAGAAAATAAGATGTCATGACAAATAATCGTACTAAACAAATATTTAAAATTTATAATACCTTTCCTTTTGAGTAAGGCATGAGTTTCACTATATATTTTAAGATCATCTTTTATTTCAGCTAAATGAATTAGAGCATCTTTTATTTTCAAAATTCCAAACCTAATTGCAGTTACATTCTCGATGCGACTTTCCCAACGAATATCAGATATTGATTTCAACGTGATTTCGGGGAATCTAATTGATTCTATAAATACACCCCACTGCTTTGTAGATGAAGTAAAAAAGGTAATAAACACGCTATAATAATTCAAAAAAAAAAGATCCATATAACACGAATTAGACATATCACAAATTGTAAAGTTAAGGCTATATATACCATGACTTGTACAATTACACTCAGGTTAGCGATATAATATCGTATCAGCCAATCATGGTTGTTTTCAATGTTTTAGCCCCGGTTTGGTTGGAAGAAAATAGAGGGGAGGGGAGGGTTCCTACAATAAAAAATGTGTTAGAGGGGAGGGGAGGGAAATTAAGGGGCCCAAAATTCCTTATGGATCTTATTTTGTTTCCTCCCAATTTGGGGTTTTTTGGAGGGAAAAAATTTTATTGACAAAAATGAACTTACACATTTTTAATACTTACATATATCCTAAGGGACTTATATGTAATTTTAATTATAAACCCCTCATTTCCCCTTCTGTACTAAATATAAAAATGAGTTAATTCTCCTCCCCTCCCCTCCCCTCCTGCAACTAAATATAATTAATATTATATCATTTCCCTCCCCTCCCCTTCCCTCTATTAAAATTCCTCCCCTTCTTTCCCCTCCGTTGAACCAAACACAACGTTAGTTTTTAGTTTTTATTTCTGAATCCAGTTCGGTTCTATTGTAAAAATGATTTCAAATTTGGTCCAAAGTTTTTCAATTTCAAAATTTTGGTTGAAATTTAGAATTGCTGCTCAAAATATAATTTAGATATTGTTGGAAGTATAAGCAAAAACTCCAAAACTGTTGTAAATGCCAAAGATCCCAGATATGAGTACTTCTGCATGCGTCTATGATCTATTTAATGCATTGCAATATCTTTGCGATAAATATATACGATCACCTTACACTTATTGAAACTCGCCTCTAGTAACACCTAGTAAGTCGATCTGATTTAAAATGATATCATTTGATCAAACATACTCCTATATACAAGAGTCAGAGAAGATATATAACCTCAGGTAATTTTCTTTCTTCTTAAATTATAAATGAAATAAATAATTCACATGGCATGTAGAGAAGTAGCCGCCCCTGTCATGTGTACATCACGTAGCCATGTGGGCTACTATATGCAATAACTGATTACTCGTACCTACAAACTACAATACAATGAACAAATACACGGCGTGTCTGCATTGTAGCGGTAGGTACTGCTTTCAAATAAGTTAGGAGATGCCATGCGATACACTATTAACACGTCTCTTCTCCTCATGCGCATTTGTCACTCAAGTAGAGGTAGATGTATATTACTCCTATGACCTTTATATGCGCGTGGGGTCGAGTATAGGACATCTCCGACCATGGAAGATGCATAAAAAACCCGTGGGGCCCTGTTTTATCCCGTCTTTAAAAAACTCGATTTTATTGAAAAAGGATACGGTAGGGCTTTTTTCAAAATCGGCCCGGACTGAGCTGGACTTTCTAAGAAATATAAAGTCGGTTTTAGGCCCCGGGCCGGATCGGGCCGTACCGGGGTTTATCTGAACTTTTTATTTATATATTAAAAAAATATTTTAATATTTTATTACTCGAATTATGAGTAGTTTAAATACCGGAAAAAATAATATCTTGATATATCAGATAGACTAATTTAGACACCGAAATAAATAATTATTTTTTAATATAATATATAACTAATCATATATACCTTAATTGTTTCTAATATTTTAATATAACATTTTAAAAATCATAAAAAGTACTATATATTTTCAAATTTTATATAAAAAATTCGGTTAATCGGGCTTTTCAAAAAGTCCGGGCTTTTATCCGGGCTGAATGGGGCTTTTATTCGAAATTTTTTCGATCCGGGCTTTTATCCAGGTTTTTTTAATCCGGACTTTTATCCGGGTTTTTCGATATTCGGGTCGAGCCGGATTTTCGAGAGAAAAAAGAGGCCCATTTAAAACCCGTGGGTCGGGCCGAACCGGGCCAAGTTTTTTTCCGAATGGAGCTTTTCGGGCTTTTTTCCGGATCGGATTTCGGAATTCAGATTTTTTGAACATATGTGCCAACACAACTCTACTTTAAATCAATTTTATTTTCAAATTTTCACCTTTTTCACTTCATTTATTATTACATCTTCAATCATTACTCTAATTACTTTTTTCAAAATTTGCTCCAAATATTAATTATCTTATACTTGAACACAAACACATACACGTAAACTATATATCTCCATACATTTGCAAACAAATTGTTAAAGAATAACATGTTTTCCTTCTTTGAAGTTGTAGATTCTTTTTTTAATATTACTTCATCCCTGCAGCGTTGCTTCAAATTTGAAGCTGTACAGTAAATTACTTAAAATATAAAGATAAAATTGATGATTTTTTAGGTTTTAACTTTGAAAATAAAGATACAAGTGTTTTTTTTGAAAAGAAGATACAAGTGCTTTTAAAGGCACCATTGGAGATGCCTTACTATATTACTTTGGCAGTTGGTAACACGTTGCAGTCAATTTTTTTCGAATAATTTAAGAGGCCGTTTGGAAATCTGCATTTCATTTCAAATGATGAATTTCAAATGACAGGATTTGAGTTATCATTTCAAATCTTCATGTTTATACTAATACTTGAATATTCTGGAATTCAAATGAAATCCAAATCTAAATTTCCAAACAGAATATTTGATCAAATACAGAATTTCAAATAAAATTCAGGTTCCCAAACAGGCCATAATAGGTTTTTGATACCTCACAAACGATTATTTTAAACATTTACGCATGCTATAATTTTGAGTGAGGATAGATTTAAGCACTAATTTTTTTGTAAATATAAGAATCACGTCATTAATATTTCACGAAAAATTATAACAGATAACTGATTATTAACAATCAATTATTGTTTTGAACTTCCGAATGAAACAATAATGTCAAACTTATGGAGTATAATATTAATATGTATTGTTCCCACCTTTGCAATACTAAACAAGATTTGTTTTGAATACGTATTCTTTTCTACTTTGGATCAATTTTTACCAATACTTAAAACTAATTATATTAAAGAAACATGAGAGTAGAGGTGAAGTCTCATGGGGCCTGCGAGTAGAGGTGGCCAATCGAGCGGGCCGGGCGAGCCGTGCCGGTTTGTCAGCGGGCCGGTTTGGCTATCTCTAAACTCGTGAACGGCACGTATAAGTTGACGAGCCGTGCCGAGTTCGGACCGATTTAAGATAGTTGAGTTCGTGTACGGCTCGCGGGTTACACGAGTTACACGAGCAGGTGAAGTGTATAGAATTGCAGGTGATAGGCGCGTAAATAGAGGGCTCGGGCGGTTCCGGGCGGGGCGAGCCAGGCGAGTTGTGTGTATATAGTTTTTAATATGAATTCTAGTAGGCATGTTTATTTGTTGACAAAACTTGAAAAGGAAAAAAAGAGCTGATTTTACTAACGTGAAATGTATGGAACAAACACGAAGCAACCACCTTTTTCTCCACATCATTTTCTGAAAATTAGTACTAAAAAATCTTGTAATATAAAGATATTAAGAGAATAGAAAATTTTTAATTATTAATTATTATTAAAAGTTTTGTAATATAAATATAATAATAAAATCACAAATATTTAATTTCAAATTATTTTACTCAAATTTCTATAATAAATTTGGAATATATACTCACATTTTGACAAACATTATATAAATTTGGAATGAATAAAACAAATAAAACAATACAGAGAGGTGAGGACGTGAGGTTCACTGCACTTTGTCTACAACTATGAGTATTTTATCATAGGTGTACGTGTGAGCCGAGGCGAGTTGGTGGGCTGTGCCGTGCTGATTGCACGTGCCGAGACGAGCTAGTGCCGTGTCGAATTTCCGAATCGTGCCGTGCCGATTTATGATTCAAAATTTCTTGACTCGTGAACGCCTCGTTAATTTTTACGGTCCGTGCCGAGTTTAAATCGGCCCGAGACGAACTGATTTTAGACGAATAAAAGGGCGAGCCGGTGCGAGTCGGGGCGAGCCAACCCGCTCGTTTGGCCACCTCTACCTGCGAGTGCCCTTATGCAAAGGCCGATCCTTGCGGACCGACCCCTAATTTTTTAATTTAATTAATTATGTATAATTAAATTATATAAAAGTTAAAAATAATCTCTTTTATATAAAAATTACCTCTATTTAAAAAAAATTATTGAGAAAAAATTTTAAAAGTGAAATTTATATTTTTTGTTTTAAAAAATTATGAGTTGCAAATTAAAATAAAATTTAGAAATATATGACAAAAAAAGATAGGAATGAATATTGAACAAGTATGTCAGTTAAATCACTTTTTCACCATTAGTTTTGATTTTGATAGAGTTAATATGAATTAATTACATGTCTATCTTGCCTTAATCCACATAATTCTTTAACAACTTCTGAAAAACTAAAATTAGTTCAACATGAAAATTTCTATTTTTCAGAATTTTATGAAATCCGTCTTCTAATCACCTGAAGGTCAAAGCTGATTTTCAAAATTTGAAAGGTATTCCTGACCTCGCTCAAAAGATGATTGAAAAATACAAAAATATTAAATATCCCTGGGTTTATATCACTACAAGAAATTTGATATTTACTTATCAATATTAAGTGTAGGTAAATGTAATTTATTGGTAAATAAAGAATTTTACCTATCAATATATGATTGGTAAAGATTGGTAGATAAAAGTTGGGGGAGAAAAGTCTTTCTCTATAAATATCAATATTGGTAGGTAAAAATATTATGTGGACCCCACAATATGAATAATTATAATTATCTATATTTGTATTTTTCTGATGTGGCATCTCTTTATTAGATGGGGTGATACCTCCTTGTGGGCCCTTGAGACCGCGCATGTGGCAACTGATAGGTACTTATTTTATAATTTTATGTCATATTATTTTGTTTTTTTTTTCAGTTTTCTAAGTTATTTTAATTATTTAATCTTTCATATAAAAGAAGAAAATAAAAAATAATTCCATAACAAATTGATATATACAATATTGTCATACAAATGAGATCCAACAATACAATTTTGGTTACACCATTGCAGAAAACTTTTACTATATCTGCTGTATTACAAGAATTACATTATTATACATACTACATGAACATTTGTAATCAAAGATAAATTAGGTTAGCCATTAGTGATCTCTCCATTCCCATCGCTGTGCATAGATTGTCCTTAATTTCAAGCAATGCTTTTGCGGCAGCCAGCCCTAATCTCTGACAAAAAGATATAAATGAATTAAACGTCGATAAAATCATTGAGCTGTCATATTCAAAACTAGTCATTAAAAAGATTTATAAGATATCAAATTTTGAACATCACAGGTATCTATTAAAAAAAATAGGGTTAAATATCAAAGTGGTCACTCAACTGAATACCATATATCAGTTTAATCATTAAACTTAACGAGGTTGGATCACTAAAGTCATAATAAATATCAAATAGATACCTCAAAATATGTGCTCGAGAATTAAAATTTATTTTATGGAGTTCTAAACATTTTTTTTTAATCTTATGAAAAGTTATAAATTCATAGTATTTTAGATGATTTTGTGAGATTTTTAAAATTTTATCTACTAATTATTTTTATTTAAATAAAGAAAATGACTACGAAATTAAAAATAAATAGTAGATAAATTTTTAAAAATCTTACTATATTATATAAAATACTAGAATTCATACATTTTTCATTTGGTTGTAATAGGATTCAAGAAAAATATATAGAACTCCATAAAATAATTTTTAATTCTCAAACACATATTTTGAGTTATATTTTCGATATTTATAACGACTTGAGTGATTCAAACGATACCCTGATAAGTTTGATGATTAAACTGATATATGACATTTAGTTGTGTGACCACTTTGATATTTAACCCAAAATAAATCATGAGCTTGACCACGAACCAACATTCACATTCCCATTATCCTCCATTTCTTCCTACAACAACGTATTACAGGTACAAGTTTAATTGAATTTAGAAATAGATAACCAAAATTATATCACTATAGCACATAGATAAACGAACCTCTTGCATAAGAGTCATGTATCACTTGACTAAGGAGGATATACCAGTAATTTGAGAACTCTATTTTGAAGAATATATAAGAGGAGAAAAAATATAGCACTGCCCATTCATTCCAATGTTGAATATATATTGATATAAACTAGACATCTATGTCCCAAAAAGATAAATGGAGGAGGTTAGAGATCTGCAAAATTTGCTAGTGATTGATTCACTATCCATTTTTAGTGATTTTTTTTTGCTAAATTATTTTTAGTGATTTTATTAACAATATATGGAATATTATAGTTTTGAACACAAATAATTACATTTTCTCATAAAAATTATTAAAATAAGATAAATTTGGCAACAATTGCATTTTATTAATATATGTGGAGAATATATAGACTATAAGTTTAGAAAAGTCTATGAATATTTATATTCTAATAAAAAATAGGCTTACCAATTTTCTTAAATTTTGTAAATGCTTTTTCATAAAAATAATAAAAGCAATGTTGTAAAAATATATTTTAGCGGTCCAATTTATCATAAGCTTTGAGAAAAACTGATAAAATATGGGGAGGTAGTTTCACAAGTTTACTGTTAATGATGAAGTGGATAAACTGGAAAGGAGAACTCACGTGGTACAGGACAACGTGTGTGTATGTGTTTATTCATGTTCTCAAAATTCCTATTAATTCATCGTAAAATACTTGACCAGTCCAATTTTTGAAATGAGATAAATTTTATAAATATTTATTATTTTGCATATTGCAAAAAAAATATTAGATATAAAATATAATTTTAACTAAATTTAAATAACTATAATTATTTATATATACTTATAAAACAAAGAAAATAAATGTATTGAATTAAATATAATTTAAAATTTAAAATATATCCCATTTTTTCTCGAAATCTCTATTAATTCTAAATCAATAACTCAATCTATTAGTTCTCATTAACCAATTTTGATAATATTAGTTTTATTAAATGATACAATAGCAGTAATAAGATAAATGACAGATTAGTTTAATTAGCCAAGCTAGCTTATGCTTATGAACAAGTAGAAAAACGTGAAAGATACGTCGATATAACAGGTCATCAAACATAACTGCTTTTATTAATAAAACGTTTAATATTTTGGCGTGGGAAATTTGAGCGGCACATTGTGTTCTGTAAAAATTTAATCAATTTAATATTTATTTTCGAAAAACAAAACTTTACCTATCATTAACATTTACAGTTATTTATTAGTAGGAATATTTACTCCTACCAATATATATTGGTAGAAAAAATATTGGTAGGTAAATGCAAGATTTCTTGTAGTATATGTTGGTAAAATTGTCACTTATTCTAACGATTGCAAATGTAACAATTAAAAAAAGATTTTCAGCCGAAAATATTCGCAATAATTCAATATATAAAATCATATTTTTAAACTTTTCCGAGCCGGGCTCGAGCCTATTTCGAGCTGAACTCGAGCAGAATATTCCAAATGCTCGGCTCAAACTCTTTAAAAAAATAAATTCTGACCCCCCTTATATTCAAAGCTGAATCCACCACTGCCGTAACCATGAAGGTTTTAAATAATATATATATATGGGTTGTTCAAATAGAAACTGACTTAAAAATAAAAATTAGAAATTAAGGTCCAACTCATTAAATTTTATTTCAGCACCCCATGTCCATCCTTCTGTTAGTCCGGTACTCTGTTTTATCAATAGTCGTAACTCTTACATAGAGCATGTTCACCATGCACCACTAATTCCCTCCATTTTCAAATTAATTTTTTCTCTTATTCAACGAGTTTTTTTAAAAAATTTGACTTCACTGTATTTTTGTACATCGTTCAACGATCAATATGAATACCATATGTGCTATATTCCGACGTTAATTACTAATTATACTTACGAGAATCACTAAAATTTAGCTAATTTAACTAATAATATAAAAGGAACAGAGAGAGATATTCATACTGATATACTCTTCAATCAATAAATCGTATGACGATAATCACTAAACTGCACCAAGTTACACATAGTAATCAATATATTGTACAGAGAAATCACTATTTACCTGGTCGGGTTTCTAGGGGGCCCTAAACCCTAGACTAAGTTAGGATTTAGGCTCTGGGGTTTAGGGCCCCCTAAATCCTAAATAGATGGAATGCTTATCAACTAATTTTTTATTATTAAAAAGGGCTAAATATTTTTAAAACCTATTTAAGAAATTAGTGAACCCCAAAAACTTAACAACTACTAAATTAACTTCCAATTTAAATTTTAGAAAGAATTTCTAAATCTTGAATCACTAATTATGCTTACAAAAATCACTAAAATTAAGAAAGTTCTGAAATTATAGTAATTCCGATTTAGTGATTCTGTTAAGTATAAATAGTCATTATCGTCGGAATATAGCAAATATAGTATGTAAATTGATCGTTGGGAGATGGAGAAAAATATAGTGAAGTCAGATTTTAAAAAAGGTTTGTCGATTAATAAAAAAATTAAATTAAAACAGGAATAAAATTTTTTACGCAAGAATACAGGGCACACAAAGGAGCCACTTGAAATTCAAGTTTGTATCTTGGATTCAAGTAGAGGATACACCGAGGGAGGGGGAGAGAGAATGAGTGAATAAAATTTGTGTGGTAGAGATTCAATTCGTTATAAAATTAGATGTTGTCATTGGTTTTTTAGAATAAGATTGATTTTTGTTTGATCATCTCCCTATATATATAAATATATAAATATATATTTATTTATTTATTTACATGAAACTCACATATTTAAACTCATTATGTTAAAAATTTGAAGAATGCCCCTTGTACTCTATCCCACTGCCTGAGAGTAGTAAATAGTATAAACATCATACATTTTTAGTCTTGCTACCTCAAATATAATAACAAATTACTTCATATTTTTTGTAGTTAAACGTTTTGATACAGACATTTGCATGTTCATGCTCACTTGCTTCTTCAACTTAATTCTAATTGAATCCTTGTATAAATTCACACTGGGAAGATTGGTTGTGGTGGTGCCGACTCTTATCCTTGGTTGCTCCAGCATTTATAGCAGAAGGTTGTTTCCCCATACCAGGACCAACAGGTTCTCGGAAACTATTTGACTTTTGCGCGTATAGGGTGGATGCCGCGTCCTAATTTGATGCATGGTTTCTAAATTTTGACTTTAATTTGTATAGATCTTATATGCAGAGGAAAAAAAAACCGTATGTAGTGCCCGTTTGGAAAATTTTAAAACAAGTAATTTATGATTTAAAATTAATAAGTGGCTTAAAAGTAATAAGTTGATAATACTTATAAGTTAGTTAAGTGTTTGGTTAATTTAACTTATAAGTCAGAATTTTTTTTAACTTAAATGAACTAAAATAAATATTTTTTAAATATAATTATCTTAATTCCTGATTTTTAAATTAATTTAATATTTAAAAACATAAATTTGAAAACTAAAATTAATAAAAAATTAAAAAATCATAATAAGTTGAGAAAAAGTAAGTCGTTACTAACATTCAACTTATCGGCTTATAAGTTGTAAATTCAACTTATAAGTTTGATCGACAAACACTAATCGATTAGTACTTACGGATTTACGGATTTATAAGCCACTTATTTAGTGGTTGGTGGTTGCCAAACAGGCCGGTAGTCTGTGCTGCAGGAAACAGAAGCACAAATAACTGACTATTTCATTGTATTATTTGAAATTATTGAGTTCTGAACCTCTAGTAACTCAACTGATCGAGACCGGAATGATACTTGAATTTTAGAGCCTTACCTTCTTTAGTTTATAGACATATAGATGCACCAATTTAAGCATGAGGTCAAGGCACTAGAATGTTGTCCTATAATTTTTCATGATTATTCAAGATGCTAGTAAATTCAACCGGACACCTGATTATCAAACAAAGAAAAAGATAATTGAGTTCTGAATCTTTTTGCTCGATGGTTGTATAAAGACAATGCATGCGGAAGTTTCTTTGCCAAAACTTAAACACGGTTATTGTTAGTCGGCCTCCGTTTTCAGATCTAGGATTTTAATCACCCCTTCTCTTCTCCATCTATAATTCTCTTTCATTATTTAATTATTTTCACTATTCCATCTTCTCTTTTATTTTATTCCTTTTCAAAATTTCGAATAAACATCTTTTATGTGTGTGATCTAATCATTTTTTGGTGAGATCTTTCTTGTACATTGTTATCATGGTTGTCCCAATTTTTTTTGGGTATTAGTATGTTTTGTTTAAAGTATTTTTGTTTGTTGGTGTTGGTTCCACTGGAAAAGATTTATATGGTTTTTTGGCAGATCTGGATTTCTTGCATCGAAACTGAGATGGTGAATATCACAGGTACTTACTTTTTACAACACAAGATTGTTCATAGTTTGGGGGCATTTGTTTCTCCGGTTTTAGTTGATGTAACTAAAAATTCTGAATATTGGGCTACAGATGGCATTAATGTGATGGTCAATTGTGATGTTGTTATCAGGGTTGGTGTTGGGTGAATTGCTGGGAAAGTTATTATAAGTCTTTTTATTTTAAAGAATATTATTCTATTTGTTAAGCAATCTGAAAACAAGACGACTACTTGTATAGTTCGTTTATTTGTTTGCCAATCAGGTTGTATTATCAGTTCGGAGGTCATTTTTAACTGTTTTTCAGTATTTTAATGAATGGATTCTATTTTGTTTGTAAAAAAAAAAAAAGACCATGCATGCGGTCATTAGGGGCTAGCTACCCCAAGGCAAGGAAAAAGGACCCCGGACAAGAGAAGACCTACCTACATAGTCTTTAAAACAAGGTTGGTCAGATCAGGAATAATCAACAATAAACCTTTATATCTTATTTCCCAGGTTTGATAAGCCCTTAAGCCTGAAATGGAGTTTTTTAGTAGACCTACATTGTCGGGACTTGGAATAACACTTCGCCTGAAGTGGAGTTTTTTAGTAGACCTACATCGTCGGGACTTGGAATAACACTTCGTCCGATTTAAATTATATTTCTATTTTTAGAAAAAGATTTTATTTCAATTAGTTAATGGCTTCAATTTTTAATGTAAATTTATATTTTCAAAATCTTTTCTATTTATTAATATTTTTTATAAGATCAGCTTTATTTCACATATTATGATTAATTATTACAATAATTATTAACATTCATTTTCTTAAACTGTGCTATTTTTTTTAAATGAACATTTAATTTGAAACGGAGGGAGCACTTAAATTTTTTTGATTTTGAATCAAAATCAAGAAATTTTGACTGTAAGCAAGATTTTTATTTTCCGGTTATGCTACCCAAATTGACTAGCTAGTTATTTTCGTGTATACTATCTAGCTAGTTCACAGTTATGGTTTTGTCAATTTTATTAAGAGTAAACAAAAAAAAATAAACCTAATATAGCTTGCTAGGAGAAAGTGGAAAATGATACAAAAGTATTATATAAATATATAATACTACGTACGATTGTTAGTCTAATGCAACATATAATATGATATTTTGTTCGCATATAATTTAAATTTATAATTATTATCTAAATTTAAATTTTCTTAAATTTTTATTTTTAACATTAATAACTTTCAAAAAAAGTAAGTAATAAGAAATTGTACAATAATTGGTATAGGCAATAAAGTAAATTAAGAATATACTTGAATGAAGTAATATGATGTTTGGACTTGTATTTATGTCAAATGAGATATTTCAAATGATACGATTTGAGTTTTTATTTCAAATTCTCATATTTATACTAATATTTGAATGTCCCGAATTTCAAATTAAATCCAAATCCAAGTTCTCAAACAGTTTATTTGATCCAATTTAAAATTTTAAATGAAATCTACTTTCCAAACGAATCATAAGTGAATTCAGGTATCAATTAACACTTTTAATTAGTTTTTTGTTTACCTTTATCTTATACTAGTAATTTTGTTGTATAACTTGAATACTGAAAAGTTAGTTATGTACAAATTTATTAGAATAGATGTGAGATTTTTGTTATTTATTATTCCATCCGTCCTTTTGATTTTGTTATCAAAAGGATTGGACACGAAAATTAAGAAATATATATAAAGTAGTGAAAAAGAGAAACAAAAGTGAGTGAAGTGGCGGGACCCATTGATTTTTAATGTATAAAATAGAGATAGTGGGGTAAAAGTAGTGTGAAAAAGAAAAAAAATGGGGAAATAAAGGGACCCATTAACTATTTTTAGTAAGTTTTGAAATATAAAGAAATGAATAAGACATAAAAAAAAAGTGTAAAAAAATGAAAAAGACAGAGGGAGTATATGATTACCACACACTCCTGTAGTAACTATTATGTGTTTCATGTGTACGTCATAACCTCGTGTAAAAATTATATTTTACATCAATTTTTTGTCATATGCTTTTACATGCATTTTCGAAGATAATTATTTTTTTACAATGACACAAGATGCAAGATAATATATAGTTTGTGGTTTGGTCGGTAATTAGTGTGACGTATTTAGTATTTCCGACACTTGATTTGCCATGTTTGCACGAAATTTTGATCACTTGGATTCAGCAATTTGGACCGTTCTTCTTTTTCCTAATTTAGTCATATTAGGTCACCACCCATAAAAATATATATAACATGATTTGGTAATTATATTTCTCGCATATTATTATTGCATATTATTATTATTATTATTATTATTATTATTATAGACCTACTATTCGATAATAAATATAATTCAAATTAAGTAATTTTTTAAGATTTTGCTGGAATTTAAAATTAGTTTTTTTTAATTTTACTTCATTCACTTGTTCATGTTATTATTTGATAATTAATAACATATGAATTCTCGTTATCAAAAAATTATATTTAGGTTAAATACAAGTAGTAGTTTAATTTATACGAAAATTAATCGTTATATAAAATAAAATTATATATACATATATATAATTATAATTATATATATATATATATGCATGTTTGTATGCATATATGTATGTGTTGGAAATTAATTTAATTTGTTTTATTTTAGTTGTTTTATTTATTTATGTTTTGTACGTGTATACCGTACATGTATGTGAACGTTGCATCTGTTTCCGTAGTAGTAGGTGAAGACCAGGACGTTTAGTTTGTTTGAGTATTATCAGGATACTGCAGTAGTGGATTTGTGGTTGTTTATTATTGCTAAGTAATAGGCACCACATTGTATCTAATAGCTATAAATATTGTAAGTATGTTTCAATTCAGAAAATTGAATAAAAGAAATAGTTCCCGCATTTAAGTTTCAATAGTATTTATGTGTGTATGTATATATCTTAATATATGTATGCTTATATTCATTATCACTGCGCGCGTCCAAAAGATTTGAGTGCCCTAAACAAATTTTGAAAATGGTGTCCTTGTTTTTAGGGTTGTGAAAAAAAATTATTCGTTCAAATCATTTGCTAGTTATAACACAATGATGAAACTAACTAGAAATGCTTATAATATTAGAATGCACATCCAAATGCATAAATTATATATAAATTTATGTTGTTTACTACATATATGTTTTTTTTGTGCCCCTTCTCGGCGTGGTTATCTATGGCTCGCCTTCGTCGTCTTATAACGTGGTTCTCTATGGCTCGCCTTCGTCGTCTTATAGAATGGACGACCCTGACTATAAAATAATGAGTTATAGATAAATATGCATATTAATTATGCAACAAATAATATATTTTAATAAATGAATAATGAGATGAAATAATATTACACTGAAATCAATGATTATCATTTAAATGATTTATACTAAATTTTTATTTATAAAATATATATTTGTATTTATGACGAAGTGTATAATAACAAGTTAGATAAATAAAGATGCATATTAAATATGTGAGGTAATAAAAGTGATAAATATTATACAAATATTAAGGTTCATTTATAAATGGATATTAATTTACGTTAAGTGTAAATTAAAATATTTTAATAAATATTAATGAATATATATTAATGGTTGAATATAATATTTGTTTTTAATTTATTTTAATGAAAATAGTAATGATTAAATAGTAATGATTCAGATATAAATATAAGTATTAAAATGGTTGAAATAAATATTTTATGAATATCAAATAAAGTATTTATGATTAAATTTGCTCGTTGAAGCACTATGTTGTTATATTATATTTATATATAAAAGATAGATCGGTGTTTGTTAACACTATTTTATTAATCGAAATACATAATCTTGCTATATTATACTTACAAGCGGTTAACTGTAAAACTCCACATTCTAATCTATTTTGTTGAATTTTTTGAAAGGTTATTTATTATTAATTTAATTAAAGTTTACCAGGATGATAAAATTTAATTATTTAAGCGGAACAATATTTATTTACGCAGGTTTCGGTGCTTATTCCAATTTGAAAAAAGCTAAATATACAAAACTGGATAAAAAAGAATTCAAAAAATTATATATATTAAATTTGAATTGAAATAGACTCGTAATTTCATATAAATATCACCAACCAAGGCATCACACTAGCGTACCTGTCACGAGACTCCCCGAAGGCATGCCTATAGGCTAGGGTACCTGTCACGAGACTCCCCGAAGGCATGCCTATAGGCATACAAAAGGCATGCCCAAATGGCATGTCATTTATCAATTAAATATAATAAAATTTAATAAATAATTATTATACTAATATACAGAGAATTTGAATATAAAATTAAAATTAGTTGACAGTAACAACCAAATACGATCATAATACTCATTTAAATTAATAACTTTTTAGATACCAGCTTATAGCCCGTGCGATGCACGGTTTTTTAAAATTTATTTTTTTTAATTTTTTAAATTTATTTTATAATTTTTTAATGTAGGTATATTATTACTCTTGATGTTTGTATTTATATTGTTATTATTTTTTACAGTTTGTTGCAATATTATTTCAACTAATATGCAGATATTGAAAAATATACGAATTTTGAATTTAATTACTTTTTTGTCATATATATTATATAGCTATTACAGTTATATCATTGCATCATATTACAGTTATATCATTACATCATATTTTAGTATTCGGGGATTAGTAGAACAATCTTTTTTATTTATGATTGTTTGAACTTCTAATCATATTCTATTTAGAATCGTATTCGGAAATTATATCATATTTTCGTGTTTGATTGATTAGTATTAGAACAATGTGATTATTTCTATTCGGCTAGGATGTTATCTTTATGATCCAACAATTGAGATTATTTTGGCGGTACATGACCATAACTACCAAATATTTGGATAAGATCCCTCTTAAGGATATAATAAGGATATAATTAAAATATATGTAAATATTTTAAAATTATGTTTGTTATTTCTGGATATTTCTAATATTAAAATAATTATTAAAAAATAAAAAAAAAAGTAAAAAAATATGCCGAATCATAAAAAGACATGCCGCGCCACCCTACATCACACTCATTTATCATATGATCGGGTGAAATATTTTTTATCCAATTCGATGCATGTCAGTAAGACCGCTCTTCCAGTTTTCCTCTCACAATCAGAGTATGTTTTCTTGTTCTTTCTGCAGTCACAAGATCGCGCTATATGTGCGGGTTATGCTGGGAATAGCCAGGCCCAGGACTTGATGCAGACATAAAATCTCACGAAATATTCAATGATCATCTGCTAAAGTTTGACGACAAGTCCGGCCCAATATGGCTATATATATATATACGCAGACAAAAACGAAGTAACAGCAATGCTAGCCCAGTCGAGGGTATGTTTAGTCGGGCGGCGGCCGTTAGGTCATCTCCATGTCCTCCTCATCTCGGTTGCATTTGTACGTTTTCTGTAGCCTCTTATATATACTTATGTACAAAAAAACTCAGTTTTCATGAGTTCTTGATTATCTGTCTAGAAACATCAAATGGAAAATGATTAGTTTTTATAAAAATAATAATATAACTTGTGGTCGTAATTTAGTAGAATAAGTAATGTATTTAACAATTTAGTAGTTTAGCGAATATATAACATTATTTATTTAATTTTTAATTTTAATAATAGGATAAGTTATGGTCGTAGTTTAGTAGCATAAATACACTATGTTTAGTATTTAATATTTTAGTAGTTTAGTGGATATATAACACTATTTATTTATTTTTGTAAAAATCAAAATTAGGGGATAACTATAGAACCAAATTATAGCTCATTCTGATTATTATAGTATAATATAGATACATAACGAAACATGATGAGATTGCTGCTCATATAACGTAATAATTGTAATTTTAACTCTAATTTTTTGTATTTAATATTTTATAGTAATGTATTAAATTAATATATTAAAAATTTAAAATATTTTAAAGAAAATTATAACTTATAAGTTATTATTTACCAAACACATTATCAACTTAAAAGTAAAATTATCCAAACTCCTAAATCACTTATAAGTAATAATTTACAACTTATAAGTAAAATTATCGAAACACCAAAATCACTTAAAACTTACGATATTCATATCACTTACATGACACTTTTCAACTTTAAATCATAAATTATATTTTTTTTAAAATCCCAAACGGGTCCATAATATAAATTGATGTTCTTGAGATTACCTAAAATGGGTTAAAAAATTCATATTATTACATTAGGGTATTATAATAGTTACATGATATTGCCTGAGATTCAGTGTTAGTTTCATGTGCAAAATCTGAAAAAGTGCCCTTATAATTTAAAGTCCTAATATTTTAAAAATATAAAATAAATATAAAATTCTGAAAATAAAAGGGCATATAAATAATTTTATTACAGAATGAAAATAAACTTCGTAAAAAAAATAAAACAAGTACATATATAACATAAATAATTTTAAAAGTGCATTTTTGATGCATCATCGTCGAGGTCAAAGCCCGAAAAACCCGGCTCAATCAAAGCCCGGACTTTTTAAGGCCCGGCCAAAAACCGGCCCGGTGGGTATTTTGTGCATCTCTGTTCATCGATCACTAAAATATTTTTATAATCAACATTTCCTAGCAAATTATTAGATTTTCGATAGTAGAAATTAAACTAAAAGAAATAAATTATACATATAATCTTTAATTTATATGTACAGTTGTTTAAATTTATATAAACCCATTATTCATATTATTTTATATTTAAATTAACTTATTTTGTAATATTTATCTATATTAAAATGGATATACTTTAAAAAAAATTAGTTAACTAAATATTGAATAATTACATGAATGATATATGTGTAAAGTTGTCACAAAAAAAGAAAAAGAATTAATTAGCTAAACTATTTAATATTGATGAATTTATTGAAGTTAATAGTTAAACTTGGAATTTGGTTACAATTTTTAATACAAGTAGTTATTTCTACTATTATGATTTATTTATTTTTTTATCGTAGTTAACCCGCAACCGCTAATCGCATTTAAACGACAGGCTCTGACTCATGAGATATAATTATAAATTCTTCTATCGTGGGATTCGAATATGTGACCAAAAGAATAGTTATTTATTCTTTAACCGAGTCAACCATTGCAGGCTTACTATTATGATTTTTATATTAGTGTTTCTAAAATTTACCGACCTTTTTAAGATATCAATCAAAAAATTATCAAGTATAGAATATTTTCATTCTCTTTTTTCATTTACAATTTTTTAATCATAAAACTAAAATTTGGAGCTTTGTTGCTAATATTTTATTTTCATTTTGACTGTACATACTTATATTCACCTACATAAAAAATGTGCTCTATTATACTTAAGGATCCTGTTCCTTGAACACGTGGATGCACGACTATGGATATTATATATATACGAAAATATATATTATTAATATTTTATATTAAAATACACTTGAATTTGAGAAAAAAATAAATGAGATAATTTCAGAACAATATCATAATACTTATTTTTTATGTTATGTTATTGATTGGTGGCTGTTATGACTGCGAAACCATCAACAAATTTTGTTTTATCATGTCTTTATTTATTCGTTAAAAAATGTAGTTAA
This sequence comes from Apium graveolens, assembly GCF_009905375.1. Classification (NCBI taxonomy): domain Eukaryota; kingdom Viridiplantae; phylum Streptophyta; class Magnoliopsida; order Apiales; family Apiaceae; genus Apium; species Apium graveolens. The sequence goes on from NC_133648.1 coordinate 314,231,634, forward strand.
TAAAATTGAAATGGTCCTTTCCAAAGACAACATTAAATTAAATAGTGATTGCGTCACAGAATGCAAGTTGTAAATATAAATAGAGGCCTGTACAGTAAATATTTTAGTTCTTACTTTAGTATTTTAATCTTGATAGCATCTAACTTGATTTTAAATTCGTTGTATTCAATTAAACGTTACCTGTCATACTAATTAATCCTGCCGAGGTTTATAAATTAATTAGGATATTAGAAACATTAAATCGACGAAATTTGCAGCCATTTGTTTTAGGAGGGATATTAATGAAAATATCCCTACCAACGTCCTTTGTATTCGTGAAATTCAAACCATTTTAGATTGGCTTTTTAAGCTCAATTGTGTTTTTTATGATAATTCGATAATAAAAAGTTATACAGCATTTAAGAAAAAATTAATTAGATTGAATAAATATAAATTAAATCAAATCATCAGTTTTCAATCAGAGACAATCAAATAATATGTTGAACATGGACGGACCTAGTACATGGTTTGGGTGGGTTCAAGCCCCATCATATTTTTACTTTTCAAAATTTTATCATTATAATCGATTGTTATATCAAATTTAGCTCGGGTAAAAAAATTTAATATTTGTTCTTGTTTTTTCTCGTAATTTTCTTTAAAAAAAATATTAGCTATATACCTAAATGAGTTTTACTTAATACTCATTCTCCGGTGGCGATGTTACACATTCTCCGGTTGGCTGAAAACAATTAATTTACGGCTTTCATGAATACTAGTACGTACAATTACATTATATGGCAATGTTCTAAAAATCGGTACTCGGTTCGACTCGGTGAATGTATGGAGTAACGAGTACTCGGAGTATTCGGGAAGTACTCGAAAAGAGTACTCGGTTAAAAACTCGGATAATAAAATATTAATTTTTAATTTTAATATCTATTTAAGTTAAAGTATTATATTAATAAATGATATACATGATTATTAATTATGTCTTCGAGTATCTCGAGATATTACTAAATATAAAATTCGAAATTTTAAACGACCGGTAACTTTTATTTAGTATGAATTTAATTTATAATATTTTATAAATGATATGCAATATAATTAATTATTATTTTCTTATTTTGACTAGCCTTTTATACTTATTTTAACATTAAAAATATTTAAAAGTTTTATTTATTTGTTACACACTAGTACCCACTTACGAGTTTTTTGGGAACATTATTCTTTTTTTTCTTTTTTTTCTTCAAAAACCAAGTTTTTTCCGAGTTTTGCCCGAGTTTGACCCGAGTCAAAATAGAAAATCGAGTTACGGCCGAGTATACCAAAACCGGATCAGAAATAGCCCCGAATCCGAGTACTCGTCCCGGTACTCCCGAGTTTTAGAAGACCGGGTATGACAGGTAGATGGTAGAACTACAGGCGTGTAGCCGCATCAAATTCAGAATCAAATAAAGCATAAAGATAATATTACCAAATTAGTGTGACTCACCAATTCCAAATCTCATCCCCATCGACACCACGTAGGTACTGAAACAATCTCTTGCTCATGACAGCTCAAGTTCATATGAACAAACACCTCTATATGATCCAACCCTTATTAAATTCATGCATCGTTTGTACTTTCGTCACGGCTAGTTGCCCTAGTTTTGTTTGAAAGCTATATGTGATGATTAGTCTTTTAGTGAGTCCGGTCCTAACATATATAAAAATTTCAAGCCAAATTATTTTTTTCTATCCGGCGATTATAAATTTAGAAAATGATAAAAAATAAAATATCGATATTGTTTATGTCGGTCCAACTAAATATGAAAGATATATTATTTTATAAGTGAACTTTTAGGATAAAAATTGAAACGTGACTGTAAAATTTATTTTATACCTATATATTAATTTATTTTATACCTACATGTATATAATAAAAATATGTTTAAAAAAATTTAATTTTTTTCGTTGTCCTTATTTATTAACATAAAGCGTTTGGTCTTGTGTATCGGCACCTAGTGCTTCACATGTTACTTACAATAATTGAGTAAAAAGATAAGTCTATGTGCTTTAGTTTTGGTTTTATATAGCGTGCATAAAAAGGTTACAATAAAATGTGCATGAAATGAATTGAAATTCACAACCTCTAATCTAATATTAGTCGTATATTTTTGTAGTGTATGGTTATGTAGACTCGATTACATTTTGTTCAATTATATTCTTATAATGTGTGAATTCTTGTAGGGCGTAATTACGTCGACTCGAATTACAGCACGATATATTATATTCTTGTAGTTATCAACTTGTCATGTATGATATGGAGCAATTGTTTATAATTGATTAAGAATTCACTTCTGGACTGCATTCATCAGTACTTCCCCCTGGCTAGTCACTATCTAGCTAGCCCAAACTCAAATGATTGATTAAAATATTACAAAAGCTTGTCCTAATCTGGAAAAGAAACTTCATGGTATCATGCAATTATACTGTAATGTATTTATTTGTCTACCTTCTATGTATATAAGGACTCTCTGTCTGAACTAATGTACTTGTAAGCTGGAAAAATAATATTGGTGTAAAATTATTGAAGAGATGGGAGAGTATGAGAGTGTGAAGCCCGTGATAGTGATGATATTGCTGCAGTTCAGTTATGCAGCAGTTGCTCTTTCTACTAGAGCTGCTCTTCTGCAAGGAATGAGCCCCAGAATTTTCGTGGTTTATCGACAGGCCATAGCCACTTTGGTCATTGCTCCTCTTGCTTTCTTCACAAGGTACGTTTAACAATCTTGTTAAGTAACCAGTCACACGAACATGATCTTATACTCTTTGACAAATCTGTGATTCTCTATGACTCAAGCATCCACATTTTATTTAAATTTAAGTATCCTGATTCGTGTTCGATGTAGGAGCAAAACAAACAAAAGCAGTCTGGGATTGAGGAGCTTTTCCTTGATATTCTTGGCTTCTCTCATAGGGTAAGCTGATTGTTTTTCGAGACAGATTAGGTACATAGAGGATGAGACAGAACTATAATATGCAGTTTATGTAATGATGTTTTTATGGTCATTGCTGATCACAGGGTCACTCTTAACCAGAACATATATTTTGAGGGATTGTATCTAGCTTCATCCTCCATGGCAAGTGCAATGTCGAATTTACTCCCTGCTGTTACCTTTGTGATTACTCTCAGTGTAGGGTATGATTGTTTAACCATTTATATCGATGAACTGTATTGTTATTGTTGCATTTTAATTTGAAATTTTGAATATCATTAAATTTTCGACATGGATTTCAGAATATTTTTTATCAATAGCATGAATTTGTCTTCATTTCTGGCATATGAACAGATTAGAGAAAATAAGAATTCAAAGCTTAAGAAGCATTGCCAAGATCATCGGGACAGTCTTGTGTGTTGCTGGAGCTATTGCAATGGCTTTGCTGAAAGGACCAAAACTACTTAACGCGGAATTACTACCAAACAAATCTGTTTTAGGCTCTGCAGTTGACAACTACTGGCTCATAGGTTGTTTACTGCTGTTTGGTAGCAATTGCTGCTGGTCACTATGGCTAATTTTGCAGGTACGTAATCATCCTACGGGTATGTAATCATCCTACTGTACGATGATCACGTACTTAACCTAAATTTGTTGAATATGTTGGAGACAGGTGCCAGTTACAGCGAGTTATCCTGATCATCTCGCATTGTCAGCTTGGATGTGTTTCATGGCGACACTACAATCAACAATAGTAGCATTATTCGCAGAAAGGGATTTGGAAACTTGGAAGATGAACTCACATCTCCAGCTTGCCTGTTGTTTCTTTTCAGTAACTACTTCGATCCCTGTTCCTTTTTTCACCATTTATACTCTGCTCTGAAGTTACTAGCTTGTGCAGCATTTAGTAATCAATTTTGTTAATTTTTTTTCTATATTAAGTGACTTTTATACATGAACAGGGTATTGTTGGATCAGGAATGTCCTTCTATGCTCAAGCTTGGGTCATATCAAGGAGAGGTCCCCTGTTTTCTGCTATGTTTAACCCTTTAAACACAGTTATCGTTACCATATTAGCCTCTATATTCTTGCATGAAGAGATCTACACAGGAAGGTAATTTCGGTCACATTAATCAAGTACATGTATATCAATGATTACACCGAGATGGAAGACAGGCCGAAAACAAGCTGGCTCAAAGCTTTTCTGGATGGCAGAACTAATCCTCTGACTATAATGTTACATTTTGCAGTGTTGTAGGAGCTGTAACTGTGATACTAGGGCTATACACCGTGCTGTGGGGGAAAGCTAAAGATCTCGGAGGAATGAATACTGAGAAACATCTGAGCACACAAAATGTTGACGGTAAGATTGTCTCGGTTGTTATAGACGATTCAGTAGACAGAACAAGGTGCAAGACTAATTTGGAAGAACCCCTTCTGTTGGATAAAGCCACAAAAGTTGACTCTGCATACGTTTAGGTTTAGCAAGCACAAACTAAATTATCATGATTCTCTGATCTTGAGCATTTTTGTTTCACTGGTTCATGTATTAAGGTTTTGTCTATGTTTACTTCTAGCAACAGAGCAGTCAAATAAAATAGAAATAACAAGTCACTTATTGACGATTATCTTAAAACTTAAATATCTAGCCTGAAATTGTTTTCTTTTCCAGTAAAAAAAGGGTTCAGCTAAGGCTTAGATTGCATTTAGTTCAAAAGAAGCATTCAGAAAAGAAACCAGGTATAAAACACGTCGTCTGGTGCAACACAGTTGCTCTATTAATTTTACTGAACTCAGTAACTCACAACCATTTTAGCGATAAAATGACAAACAAAAAATGAAAAACGCCTTCCAATGCCCCAAAAAACATGAAAAACGCCCTCCAGGCTCCATGCAACTCAGTGAATGGTAATTTAAGGTAGACAGACATCAACTGATCGCTATTTACACAAACACTTAAATAGAGCAATACCAAACAAATCATTAAAGTTACCCTTGATCCTCAAATGCATCACAAAAGAAGGTGTATATCCACACAGAAAAGAGTCTAAAGGTGCTGCAGTAGGAGTAACGTTTTTACAATACTAGAATAAAAAGACAACTCAAATTCAGTATATGCAACATCATAAAGAGTAGATATCCTATTGTTCGTGATATATGCGCTCAGAGTTATTCTGTAACAACTCAAGGATATCGCTTCCACGAGTTCTCCTCCCTATTATTCCTAAATGCGCAGCATCCAATGGAATACACAATAATCAAGCATATGAGGAAGATTACATTGACAACTGCAACTCTCTTCCAGTCACTCTTGATGTTGTCCAACATCCCCGCTTTGCATGACTGACAGTTGAAGCACAGAACACTGGGGTCATTATCCCATAATGCGCAGTCTGTATTTGGTGCGGCATTTGTCGTCTTGGTCCAGTTAGTGGGACTCACATAGGTAAAGTTGCATGAATCAGAAGGCTTGCAGCAACCAGACTACAGTAAGAAAAATAATTTGTCATCAATATGAACACTTAATCTAGTGAAGAACTAGAGAAAATTATGTGAAAAGTAATTAACAATGTCAAAAAAACAACAAACCCTGTTATATGGACATATAAAATTGACCAGGTTTTCAAGAACTAACTAATAAATCCCAAGCTGCAAGCCCAGATAATAATAACAAGATATTAAACAGAATCAAGATACAAAGCAAATAAGAGATTCATACTATGATAAAAAAAGCCACACATGCAAAACTGCTGCTAACATTGTCTGCAAGAGCATAAATATGCCTATAAAAAATGTAAAAAAAACATGAATGAGCAAAAATATTTTAAACCTATCATTAAAGACAAAGGTACAAAAAAATGTAGAAGAATGAGCAACAATCCAAAGTACAAAAAAACAAAGTAAGAGCACATTAACATTAAGTTGACCAATAAAACTTTACCTACTAATGAATCTGTTACTAGAATTGAAAATGTAAAGAACTAAATGTGATTTTTATTATAGTAGCATCAGTTTTAGCTCCTAATTCTTCAAAAAACATATCTTCCTAACCCTAATTAAATGCTAAGTTACTGATCATGCTGTGCATCATCACAGCCAAAGCAGAATCTGATAGTCTTACATGTCACTTTTTAAGACAAATAAAAGAGTATGATCTTCAATTATAAAATTTACAAATCATGATGACAAGAAAGAAAAAGTAATACCTCAAAATTTTGTTTAACAATAAAAAATATCCATCCTGCCGCAACTTAAAAAAAAATAAGACTTTCCTGGTGTCTATCCAGAACTTAATTTCGTTAAGAATATTAGGTATTTTAAAAACCATACGAGCAAATAAGAGAGCTAAAGACAGTAAGTTGCAGGTCTCTATACAAGATTAAGAAGTGTGATCCCATTAGATCCCAAAAATATAAATAAAGATGTCATGAGGTTTTATTTTTATGGTAACATGCCAGAGAAATTCATGTTAAATTAAAGGCACTTATGGTTAATACTTAATACTTCCTACCAGGTCACTAACTTTTACGAAACCTCAAAGGTGTGGGGATTTATTTATTTTTTTACAAGTCACTAGAGACAGAGGGCTTGGAAAGGAGAGGGACAGGGATGGTAAGCAAACCTTTATCCTATTGGCACTTTTCTCAAATTACTTACTAGTCCATTGACCAATTTATCTTCATGATATAAAATTTAAAGTCACTTTCATATAAGCAAAGGCTCATCATCCCTTTAAAGTCACCATCTAAAAAATTAAAAGTAAACCAAAAGGTTAAATCTGAATTCCCCAGCCATAACTAAATACATATATACCTTTACTGCATTATAGTTTATAGTTTATACCAAAACAATGAGATACAAGCAACTTTTGGTGGTAGAAGTTGATTCTAAATAAAAGGTTCCCAGCTTTCTCAACTAAACTTGCAAGCAGATAAGATAACAAAGCACAATACATTATACTACAAATAAACTACAAAACACACACACACACACATTAACACTATGACATGATTGCACATATGAGATGTTAATGCATAACGCTTAAATTTACAATAATCATCCATAGCAGAACATATACACACACACATACAGATCTGGCCTGAATAACATAAACCGGAGTAACACGAAGAACCAAACCTAACAGCAAATAAACACGCACAGACACACAACAATTCAGTATATAAGATTTTACTCGTTTAAATTCAATATTCAAATTCATAATTATGCATAATACATACAGTAAAAGAAATACATATCTAATATGTTACGATCCAGAAAAACATATAAACTAATCCAGCTTAACATGCTACGTCTATCATATAACAACCGAGGAAAAAATTAACTAATCAAGCTTCACATGCTATATCTAATTATTATGATCCAGTAAAAACGTGAACTAATCGAGATTAATAATCATCGAGAAATATAAACAATTGAGATTATTAATTTATCGAGAATTATAAATTAATCGAGATTATTCATTTATCGAGAATCAACGGATCTGGTTATTCAAACAAACCTGAATAGAATTGAGACGTTCGAGGTAAAACTTCTCAACAGGAGTAGCATCAGCATCTTCAGTCATACTTTTACACACCTTACTATCCTGTAAACAGCTCTTAATCTTCCTCCAATTCTTATCATTATTCACGCGTTTCTGCAACCAATTCGAATAATCACCAAGCCTATACTCCTTATAACCTTTTCCCGATACTTTTTCTCCGGCGCCTTTATTCGTGACAGCGAACGCAAATATAGTGAAACAGAACAGAAGGACTATGAGGAGGAACATGATGAGTAAGTAAGTCCAGAGAAGCCACGACACGCGACAGCACGCGCCGATTATGCCGGCGATGGAGATTAGCATGAGGAAGACGCCGATAGCGATTACTGGCTTCTCGAGGAAGCGTTCGCATTCGGTTGTGCCTTGCCGGGAAAGCCAGATTCCGGCGATGAGGATCGGGATTGAGAGGATGAATGTGATGATGTTGAGGATTCCGACGAGATTGTTGCTGAGTTTCACCATTTTTGGAGAGTTAGGGTTTGAGAAATTGAGTTGGAGAAGATGAAGTTGTGTTTGTGTGTATAGGTGTGTGTATAGGTTGGGGTATATAGAAGGTGGTGAGGCGGTTGGGGGAGGAGTAGAGTGAAGCACGCGTTACGCGTTTGGGGAAGGCGTGGAGAGATTTTTTTTTGGAATTATTGTTATTATTCCTGTTGACCTTGTTAACTCTTTGCGTTTACTGCACATTTTTATACGTGTTTGTTCGGACGAGTCTTTTTTTTTTTGAAAATAAAGGAATTCATAAACTGGGAAAATCTTCGGATAACATCTTCAACAACATAACTGGAGGAGATAAAAAGAGATTATTGCTATTTAGCATACATGGAACTCTTGCCATCACATGGGCAGACTTATTTGCCTGTCTTCTAACATGGGAAAGGGATAGATCAGCTCGGCTTCTTAGATTCTCCTTGCACTCGTCGATGATATGCCCTACCTCCAACTGATATGCCTCCTCATAGTGAATAGCTTGCACCACCAGCTGAGAGTCAGTCTCAATAACAACCCTACGTAACCCAGAACTTTTGATCAACTTGATCGCTTCAAGGACTCATGTTGCCTCAGCTTCCATGACTGAAGCCTCACCTGCAACCTTTAAATTCTTACCCATTATGAATCGCCCTCCGTCATCTCGCACAACAAACCTAGAGTAAACATACACTCACCCCTATGGAGAGAGGCATCCACATTTAGCTTGTACATCCCTAGAGCAGGAGGCTGCCACATTACCTGAATATCTGATAAACCTGAATGCTCCTGGGGAGTGTGACCAGTGCGCTTATTAGCCTCTTCCCATTCTCTCACCAGCTTTGAACTTAGCTCCATACTGACTGTGGGAGTAATAGTCTTGCCCTCCCAGACTTTTTTATTTCGAGCAAACCAGATTCCTGAGAGCACAGTAGCAATCTTTTGAGACGTTTCAGGATTCTCCTTATTGATCGTTTCCAGCAGCCACTCCGAAGCCGACTCTATGTCTTGCATATCAATGCTCAGACCTGACTTGTTCCAGCATTCAACAACAAATGGGCACTCACAGAACAGATGTCTTAGGTGTTCTACGTCCACTGTGCACATAGGACACCCAATCGTAATCCTCACTCCTTTACTTCTCAGCAGTTTCCTAACTGGAATGTTGTTCCTGCAGAATCTCCAGAGAAACACTCTAGTTTTGTGAGGTATTGGCAGATTCCACAGTTTGTTCCACCCTGATGAGTCAATCAAATCTTCTTCACTTGCGTTATTTCTTTCCCAGAATCTATACCCTGAATTCACTGTGTAGATCCCTCGAGGAGAACCTGTCCAGGCCAGTCTATCCTTAACATCAATATGCGAAATTCTCGTTTGAAGAATCAACTTACTGTCTTCAGCATGAAAATCATGTTCAACCTTATGCACATCCCAGGTTTTTCTATCAGGATGGAAGTAAGAACAAACTTTTTTATCCCTTAGAAAATTCAGATGATTATCCTCAACTCGAAAATCCACTTTACCTTGCAACCAAGAATCCTTAAAAATGTTGATCTCCTTGTCATCTCCTAAAACCCATCTGTACCCATGTTTCATATGTTCTTTGGCCTCCCATATACCATTCCAGATGAAGTTTGGATCCACCCCTATATTGGCTTGAAGAATATGTCTATCCCGGAAGTAACGTTCTTTAAAGATACGAGCTACAAGCGTATCTGGTCTACGACTAAAATTCCAGATGTGTTTCCCGAGCAGAGCCAGATTAAACCCATGAAGGTCACGCACACCAAGCCCTCATTTACTCTTCGAAATGGCCAGTCTGTTCCAGGCCATCCAACGCGCACCTCCATTATTGCCTCCTCTCGATCTCCACCAGTAACCATTCAACAACTTTTCAATCTCAGAGCATAAGGATTTTGGAAGTAAGAAACACGACATGCAGTACGAAGGAATGGATTGAGCCATATTTTTAATCATGATCATTTTACCAGCTTTAGACATCAGTTGATTACTCCAGTCCTGAACTTTCCTCCAAACTCTCTCTTTAACAAAACCAAACACTGATTTCTTTGATCTCCCAATGAGAGAAGGTAGCCCCAGATACTTACTGTCCCCCAGGTCGTTCTGAACTCCCATGATATCTCTGATCTCCTGCTGCTTGTCTCTCCTGACATTAACACTAAAGAAAATGCCTGATTTTTGATAATTCACCACCTGGCCCGACTTAGAACCATACGCATTCAAAACTGCTTTAACCGCCCTCGCTTCCTCTCCAGTTGCTTTGAAAAATAAGAAACTATCGTCTGCAAAAAGCAGATGAGTAACCTGGGGAGCCTCTGGACAGATCTTGCATCCACTTATAAGGCCATCAGTAGCAGCCTTAGTAAGCTTAGTAGAAAGACCATCTACACAGAAAAGAAATAGGTAAGGAGATAACGGATCTCCTTGCCTGAGCCCTGTCCTCGGGTTTATTGGACCGATCATACTCCCATTGAAAGCTATGGAATAACTCGTTGTCGTGACGCTGAGCATTATCCAATTAATCCAGGTGTCATTAAACCCCATAGTCCGCATTCTTTGCTTCAAAATCGGGTCGGATCGGGTCCTAGTATATTTTTTTAAAAAAATTGATTCAAAATCTGTTGATTTAGGTAAAAAAAATGGTTAATTCAATCAAATGATGAAATTTAATTAAAAGAATAATAAAGAAAAAATTAAAACTAACCGAATTAAACTAATATATTGAGTTATGTTAATTATCGTATATCTTTAAATTCTTATATCTTATATATAATTAGTATAAAAAGGATATTTAATTGGTTGTACTACCATCGTTAAATAAAAAAAACAAAATTAATGATCAAGATTATATGATACTTGTTGCATAATTCGAAAGAAGAACTAAACTAAAATTACTTTAATTATGAAACAAACACCTAATACTAAATAGATAAAAAGACATAATCTAGATACATTATGAGACATAATTATTCAATATTAAATAAATAAGGAGATATAAAGCATACAGATAGTTGGATTAAAAACAAAATCAATGGTTGTATTTGTTGCAAAGGTATTGCTGCAAATGTGGTCAGGAGAACTAAACTAAAACCACAAACACCCAATACTAAATAAATTACGAGACATGATATAAAATATATCATAAGAACTAATTATCCAATCAAACAATCAATATTATATTATAATAATCGGAATATGATATAATATGGTATGCATTTTTTTGTTGGTTTGGTTATACTCATTTATTACCGTCAAATCTTTTTAATTAAGTGATCAAGACCATTAGATTCAATTACTAAAAGAATATATACAATACACAACCTCCCAAGTTCGAAACCCGCCAACAACAAATATTTATATTATTATTTATACACTACTAAATCTCTCGTATTCGTACCTCATTCAGCAAATATCTAAATTATTATTTATACACTACCCGAGATTCAAATTCGGATCCTGCTAACAACAAATATTTATATTATTATTTATAAATATATTGATAAAATAATGATCCAAAAAATATATTATAATTTTAATAATATCAAAATACTAATGAAGAACCGTGCAACACACTGGTTGTAAAGCTAGTACTAAATAAATATGGAGACATAAAATATACCGGCCGTTAGATTTAAAAACAAAATTAATAGTCAAGATTTTTAGGTATTTGTTGTAAAGTTAAGAAAAATTAAACTAAAACCACTCTGAAAATGAAACAAGCACCCAAAATTAAATAGATTATGAGACATAATACTAATAACATCAGGAGACATAATTGCCCAATACTAAATAAATAAATAAGAAGACATAATATAATATTAAATATATAAGGAACCATAATTATTATACAAATGCATTTATTGAACTTGATAATCTCTCCCTAGTGGTGTATCTTCTCCAAACATTGGCCGAGAACAAAGTCAACAGAAGAACACCAACATTTTTTTTTAAAAAAAAACTAATTATTAAAACAACGAGGGATAATAAAAGAATTTAGAAAAAAAACACATTTTTTCAGCATTATAAGTAAAAGAATATACATTTAAAAAATTAAAGTAGTAGAAAAATGTACGTATATAATAAACAAATAATTTACTAATCGATTACGGAAAACTTGCTTCATTTTAGGTTTTAAAACTGAAGCACGCGCTACGCGTTTAGGGAAGGCGTGGGGAAATTGGAACGGAAGTTTCGTATTTGTACGTAAGTTGTTTGTGTTTTTGGAGTTTGGAGTTATTGGTATTATTTTTGTTGACTTGTTAACTCTTTCCGTTTACTGCACATGTAGTATGTACGTGTAACGTGTTTGTTTGGAGTGCTTGTTTAGTTACTGTTGTTTTCGATGTATATATTTGGAAGAAGATTAGGATGAGGAGAAATTTGAAATTCAAATCTCTTTGTATTTAAATTTACAAAAAAAAAAAACTGATCAGGAAACTTGCTTTATTTAATAATGAAAGTTTTACACTATAAATCCTGATTTTGGAAATTATAATAATCGGTTGAAATATAAATTTGTAATACATCTATCTATCTATACTATACTATTATAAGTGAAATATGGTTTCGTTTGATTGATCGGTTAACACCTTCCAAAAAAATATATTAACACCTTCCAAAATAAAATTTAAACAGATATAATTTAATGAAAAAAATTAAAATTATGTATCTAATATAAATACAAACTCTATGAATTATTATATAACTTAATTTTTAATCACACTAAACTTCTTTCTTACCTGTTTTATAAGGAACCAAACACTTTCAAAACTGATTTTAATAATTAAAATTATAATATAACAAAATAACTAATAAATCAATAAGCGAAATTATTTTGTTTGGTCGTTCGGTTAACACCTTCCTAAAAAATATATTAACACCTTCCAAAATAAAGTTTAAACAAATATAATTTAATGAAAAAAAAATCACGTATCTAATATAAATACAAACTTTATGATGTATTATCCAACTTAATTTTTAATCACACTCAACTTATTTGTTAGCTCTTTTGTAAAGAACCAAACACTTTCAAAAATAATTTTAATAATTAAGATTATAATATAACAAAATAATTAATAAATCAAGAAAAATTAAAAAAAAAATTAAAAAATATTATTAAATCATGCACATACACCACTGCTATTCAAAATTCTCACTTTCCTATAGGCTCTGCACACGCGCAGCGGATCGATTCATAAGATGTAGTAGGAGGACTTTTTAAGATTTTAACTATCTAAATTTTTAATCCTTCAATAATATAATACATACAAAATAAAACTTAAATGTTTTAACTTCATTAATCTCAATAATATATAATTATTATTTTTTATAATTTTTTTATAAAATATTAAAATAATAAAAATACAAATGCTATAATTAGTTCGTGCATCGCACAAGTTATAGGTTAGTATTGATAATTTTTGAATAATAAAAAAAATCTCGATAATTTTATCAAATTGATCAAATTTTTTGACCAAATTATTAATGATTTATCTCCAATTTTTAAAAAAATTAACATAATTCTATAACCATGTTCACAATTGATAAGAGTCATCAATATTAAAAAATAAGCATTACATATTTTTAAAACTAAATTGGGTTTCTATACGAGACTAAATCGAAAAAGACTTTTGAGTTGGATCATATTTTCTTACTTGTCGAACGTGCTTTTCCTTTTCTTATAAATTAAATTAAAACTACAATTTAAAGAAAAATTAATACCTAACGTTAATGAAGGAATTTCGTTACCAAAAACTTGAGTTTCAGGCCATGAAATAATCTGCAGCGATGGCCATAAAAGTTATCTAAGTATGGCGATTCTGATGAATCGGGGCTGAGATCGCAAGAGTGTTTGGTGGTGACGTATAGAGTACTCATTTCCAACCCCTTCCAATATGTCTACGTACTTCCTTTTATCAAGGATCAAGTCCTACGTAATTCTTGGAAAACAAGAAACCTATATGGACTTGACTTCTTGATCTGTGACCCACTAGGAGTTGTCGAACTAACTCCCTATTATAACTCTAACTTCGGAACTTCGTGGATAGAAAAACTCCCCGGCTGATTAATATCTCATCTGTTATCGCTATTTTCGTCGATCGTAACAACATGTACAGTCATGACTTACCGCAAATACTCAAGCGCATCATTGCCCCCGATTAGGATAACCCACCACTAGAAGACAAGTGATACCAAGCGTATAAGTGCAAAATGCGAGATAATCCCAAAGTCTCCCAACGAGGATAACCCTCGAATGCAGATACATGGCTCCCAAAGCACTCAATAAGATGAATGTTTATGAAAGGCAAATTAACTGTTGGTCATTTCGAAATTATAAGCAATTTTGTATGCTATAAATTACTCAAATAATATTAGATTTGTTTAACTTAAGATGTACCAATACCTTATCTTATTCGTTGTACTCATAGACAAATTTATGAAACTTTCAGTTTAATAGATGTAATAACCTGTAATTTTTAGAATAACAACAACAACAACAACAACAACAAAAATAACAACAACAATAATGTAATAATAATAATAGAATAATGGAATAAAAGGATTACACAGTAGAAACTCGATAAATGAATATTCGATAAATAAATTACCTCGTCAAACGAATATTTTTTTCGGTCCCAACGTAATAGTCACAGTGTATTTTTAACCTTGATAAATGAATAATCTCGCTAAATGAACAAAAATTTCCGGTCTCGAACGTATTCATTTATCGAGGTTTAACTGTAGTTAGATATAAATTAGGATATTTAAAATTGAATTAGAGTAATGAGCCTCAAATCTGGATCGAATATTAATATTAGATAATTGTAGATTAAGAAATATGGTTTTGTATCGTTATAAATACACCATATTCGTCTTCTTCGTCTTAATTATTAAAATTCGTAAGGTTTTATACACCAAAATCAGCAATCTTGTAAAACTCGTTGAAAATTCATCGTAAGTCAAAATTCGCTGATTTTGGATTTTTCGGAAAGGTCTTTTCGTTCTGTACAACTTTCATATATCACGTTTTCTAAGAAAGTATCATTTTGACTTTTGAGGTTCAAAAGGCTAAAACAGATATGGTCAAGTTTTGAGGTAAGTTTTCAATCAATATTTCTAGTATTTTCAAAATTGTATGTTATGCGTTTATATTTAATTATCAAAACATGGGTTAAGTGATGATATATTTGAAAGTATTATGCGTTAGAGTATATGTATTGTTGTTAGAGGTGGCCAAACGAGCGGGCCGAACGAGCCGTGCCGGTTTTCTGGCGAGCCGGTTTGGCTATCTCTAGATTCGTGAACGGCACGTATAATCGAACGAGCCGTGCCGGGCTCGGGCCGATTTAAGGAAGATGAGCTCGTGAACGGCACGCGGGTTAACCGAGTTATGCGGTTATGTTGCAACACAAACATGTGGTGGTTGGCTTGCAACAGCTGAGCGTAGTGGACGTGATAAGCCCGGGCCGTGCCGGGCGAGCCGAAGCGAGTTGTGTCTGTTATATTTTTTTTATTCATGTGCGTATTATGTATTCATGTCTGTGACTTGTCTAATGAGCTAATCTATTTGATTATTTTAGTTATAGACTTACAGGCTTATAACACAAGTGCACAACCATGTGCATCATGTCTAAAGAATGTCTGTATTATTTTATTATTATATTTTTACATACTTTCTCTTACTTTACAAATGGATATTAACACTGAAAGACAGACCGGATGAGTTAGGCGAATCCTCGGGCCGTGCCAGTTCTCCGCGCCGTGCCGATTCGGTATCCGTGTCGAATTGCGTGCCGAGCCGTGCCGAATTACGATTCAATATTCTCGGACTCGTAAACGCCTCGTCTGTAAAAACGGGTTGTGCCGAGTTGGATTCTGCCCGGGACAAGCCGATTTTAGACATTTAAAAAAACGAGCCGGGGCGGGTCGGTGCGAGCCGACCCGCCCGTTTGGCTACCTCTAATTGTTGTGTATGCATGGTGTGTCTCGGCGAAAATTTAAGATCTTTGATTTGTGTCATGATTTTTGAAAATATCGAATAATAACTTAGTACCGTAGTCATCGGTTTGTAATCACAGTTTTCTGAAAATTTAGGACCATTATCACCGGTTTATAGTGGTCGTGACATGAATCATGGGTTTTAAATTATTATTGTTATGTGATTATTTATATTGTGTGTATCGAATAAGAATACGAATATATATCGAAAGTATTTGTTTCGTATATCGTATCGTATAGATTATCGTATTTTGTTATATGTGTATGTGTTACTTGGACTGCTAGTTGGATCGATTGGTTTCTTGCTAGGCTGTGTAGCACATTACATACAATTTTAGGTTTCGCCTAAAATTCGAGTTATATAGCACTGGAGTTCGATAACTTGTGATTAGAGTAGATTAACCTTTGGACTTCCGCTTTTAGCTGCGCTTTCTTTTAATCACCTCTGTAATATACGTTTGGATTAATAAATTATAGCCGAAATTAGTTTTACTTTTAAATTTAATAGCCCAAAAAATCGGGTTGTTACATAGCTCACTCTTTTATGATATTTTAGGTTTGTACATTGTGGAAGCTTAATAAGAATATGGATGTGAACTTGTAAATTTTGTGCTGCGAAATTTGGTGCAACTTATTGTGTAAGAATTATTGTGCTATTTGAATAAAAATTTTTAGGTATAATAAAAACCTGTTTGAATAAAACCCTGTTTAAGAATCTTAGTCATTGTACGGGGTTTATACCAAATTCACTAGGCTCAGTTATCCACTTAATCAATCTTCCACTAGCCTCATTATGCCTCTCGAGGGCTAGTTTTTCAAGATCTAATCTGGGACACCCAGTATTATATGGGTAATTTTCTCGTGTCGTAGTTTTGACTAATGTGAACTTCTCAATACTAGAGCTTGTCACACAAAAGTTCACTTCTCATAGTAGATAGGTTTCTAAACCTTTATATATTTCTTTAAAGGGATAACTCTTACATGCGAACCGAGATTATGATGCATAGATTCAAACTTCTCTAGGTTTTGGCGTTACCAGTTGTGGTTTTGCGTTCCTTAATCCTTCAATACCTCAAATACTGATTGGCTTCTATCAGCCCAATAAAGTCCTTTACATTTTTCAATATCACGAAGGAAGACAAGCACTTATCACTGCATTCTTCCCAAGGTCATACTTTTCCGTTAATTTCTACACGTCCTTTGTGAAATGTGGGGGTTCAATGTCATGCATAGTTTGAATCTTATCAATATTGGCCTTCATTTCCCTTACCAAGATTATGAGACCTAAAAATTTTTCAGGTCTTACCTCAAAGGCACACCTTGTAGGATTTAACATCATATTATGGTGCATCACTTCAAATGCCTTTCAGAGGTGTTCTACATATTCTTAGGAATGTCTTCCTTATTACCAACTTTTTGTTTTATGGTCGTTTGCCTATCAAGGGCAAAGTTCCACTTCTCCTGCTTCACCGTCTTCACGTTAGGATCGATGTTGGGTATGCATGTAATCAACTCAGGACCAATCTCGGGCATATCAGCCGCTGTCCATGCAAACACAACGATGTTTTTTTGTCAGAGAACAATTAATCTGCCCCTCAAAGGGTTCTTGGATCGAATCTCCAGCGTAGTGATCCTATATGGTTTTTCAGGTTACAAAGTGATAAAAATCAAATTCTCTATTGGTCTTCCTTACTACTTATTGGTATATCGAACTTTCATGCATTCTATTGAGAGGATTGCCCCCCAATTTTTTTTGCCCTTAACGCGGCTATATAACTTCTCTTGGCCATTCTACGGTCTCCTTTTTTCTTTTACAACTTCATTCCGTGTAGGAAAATTTGATCTTGACGTGATGATTAAAGGTTGTGGCATTAAAGGCATGTATCCCGGTCCGTCCAAGAATATCATTCTATGTGGAAGTTCGGCATCTGTGTGGCCTCTCAGGGGTCTTCTATCATAATCATGGGCAATTGAATCGGCCCTTCCACATTGAATTTGACCATATTAAATTCATGAAACTTCTTGTCAGAAGGTGTGAATTGGGAATCGGCATTACCCTTCCTTCAAGAACACATCGTGGAATAAGATATCCAAATAGGTCCCAATGTCTACCCAGAATCTTTTAACTTCAAAAACAATCTATCATATGTATTATGAACTGCGGGACGTCAAGGAGGAACATCACCCCTTCAATATCTAAATTATTAAAGGCTACATCAACTTAAGCCTTGAATATTTTGGTGCTTTGACAATTATATGTATGACTCCTCGAGCATAAAACTTCCTTGAATTTCTTGAAGTCCAAGCGGCTGTTAGTCCTTCAAAGACCATATCGATAACCGGCCCTCGGGGCTGCGTGTTTCCCTGGAGTATCTTAATCTCCCCTCTTATTCTTTATAATCTTTCACTCTATTACTTCATTCACTATCTTGGTGAACATGTTCAGTATCCCTCATCGGATTCATAACTCAATTGTATTCCTTAGCTGACGGCAATCATCAATGTCATCTTCATGAAATATGGGATATAAATTCTTGTTCCTCTTTTAAAGGTTGGCGCATAGTGGCATCGTCTATTGACAGTCTTCATCTTTCTCAATTTTCATCAATATGCGGCTTCTTGGAGCATTAAAACGTGCATAATTGGTTAACTTTGGTTCTCTACTGTTCTTTCTCAAGGGATAATCAGGATCTCCATCGGGGATACTTATCCTTATCATCACAATCTTGATCCTCCTTTGGCTTCTAGTTGTAATCTTCATCGCCTTCTATTATAGGTCAAATTCTTCTTCATGTTGTTTATTTTTACATTGACATACTTTCCTTCCCACTATTATAACTTGTGTACTTTTCAGATGAGTGTCGGCCAATGAAAACTTAAAGTTGACATCTAAAGCTCCTTGTTGGTATCATTGACATTCTATTATCCAAGTCTGTGACCTTGAGGGTTTTTCCTTGAATTGATCCATATTATACAAGGATTCCTTATATCCTCGTTATATATTCATGGGAGATGCAGAACTCTTCTTATGCACTCTTGCACCATCATTGAGTCATGCCCCCTGGGGTTTAAGAAAACTCGATGCACTTTATAAAATTGTGCATCGACTCTTGTAATAGAGAGTTTGTGAACTTTCTTACGGGGTTAGCCGGATTACCGATTTCATCATATGCTCAGATGGAGGTACCTTCAGCTTCCTTGAAATATAGGTATTCATAATTTCTCTCATGGAGAGATACATTGGATCATTCAGACCTTCAAGGGGTATCAAATCTTTGGGACCAACCCCTAAAATTTCCGTCTTTCTTATTCTTGGAAAGCCGTTCAGACCGACTATATCGGGGAATTGACCATCGGGGCTCCAGGCCTTCTAATTTTTGCAAGTAGTCGAGTTTGTTGTTCTATTTTCTTTTCTTCCATTAAATCACGAGTTTGATGAGATGAAAATCCGATCTTCATCATCCTAAGCTTTCAGTCCTTGAGGCCCTTGAGGATTGGGACATCTTCTTTTGGTAGGTCACTTCCTGGACATCACCTTCTTGGAGTTACATCCTTATCAATTCAGATTTCATCATCCTCCGTAGAGGGACTAGAATAATCATAAAGTTGATCATTGATGGGTTTCAATCGTTGAATATAAAAGGGGCTTATAGCCTTTGCACGGTGGACGTTGAATTCTGCTTCCTTGGTTATAATTTTTGAAACCATATCCCAGATCAACCATGGTTCGGGAAAGAAGAACATTGTTATAAAATTGTGACGCTTGTGGCATGATAAAGCTAAGGTTTCAGCTACCATCCGAAATTAATGATTCGACCTTTGAACTTGAGGATTCTATCTTTCGAATTTGGAGATCTTGAATCGTCCCTTCAGATTGAGATCGGATCTTTGCTTACCGCATCTCCAAACTTGTTAAATTTTGTTGGTGTGCTTCTCATGAGTTCGAATTCTTTTTCGCAATGGTTTGAGGAATCATCCTTTCGCACCCTCGAGACTGAGAACGTATTCAGACAACGGGCTCTTTATTTGGTCATCTCCTTCATGGATCGGTCTCCTTATTAGATGGGCGATCACTGTCCCAGTTATTGGGACAAATGAAATCTCAGGCTCTTTTACGAATGGGGGTCGACCCTTGCAAATGTCAGGATTCATACCTTAATACGGTCGACGCTGAAGTTTATTTCAATCAGGCGGGTTAGCGTTCCTCCTAAACGAAAACATAATCGTTAACATCTGAAATTCGATTGGGGATTCGTCCCTTCATTTTGCATTCCTTGATATTGGGGATCGGTCCCTAGAATTAGCTTTCGGGTCACAGGGAATCCCATTATTATGGTGGTTTTGTGATTGAGAGTTGTGGTACTTCAATGATGGAAGCGACAACTTGAGTTGTGGCTGGTAGATCTTGATCGCTTTATGTTTCTCGAACTTTTTGGGTTTTTGAATGTGTGCTTCATGAGCACAGATCCTCTTTTTTATGATTTTGAGCATTCGCCCCTTCACGTCTTCAGGGCTAAAACCGCCCTTTGACAATAGGTTCCTTGCTCGGCTACACCCTTATTGGGGTAATCTCCTCTTAATATGAACAATCACTATCCTCGATATAGGCACCATGGAAATCGTAACTTCTCTCTTGAATGAGGTTTAGCCATTACAAATAGTAAGGTTCGTACTTCTCATGTACTTGACGTTACATTCCTCCTCGAAATTCTACATCCCATAATGTGGATGTTTATTCACCCTTGAGGGAAGCATAAATATTAACATTTGAAATTCCAATGTTCATTGGTGAGAGGACCATATATAGTTTGAGACTCCCCTTAACTATACATCCCTTGAGGTTGAAGACCGTTCTTTGAATCAGCAGTTGGGTAATGCGGATCTTCATCCCTGAGAGATTGGTCCCTCAGATATTGAGGTTTGACTGTGGTGGAATCTCGACGTTGGATGCGGCATTGCACATCGCAGCAGGTAGTTTCTCGGTCCTTCTTCGTGCTTTCATGGTTGTCGTATTTTTCCCACATACGGCGCCATATGTTATGGATAAAAACGGGTATTTATTTATTTTACATATTTAATGCTAAGGTTTGATAAGTTTCGAACTTTAATGGTTGCGCTTCTGTTTCGTGGCGTAAATCCGCCCTCATAAGATGTCTACGTACTTTGGCGCATGCCAAGGATCAAGACAAAATGTAGTTATTGGTGATGCATGCCATCGGGGCTATGACAGCGAGAGCTCACCAAGGACGTATTGACTTTCATGTCCTTCCAGGACTAAGTCTAAAATGTCATTCTAGGTAATGGGCTCGTGGCTTGTAGGATTCCTTCTCGGCTTTGTGACGTGTGGAGCTCTTGTCCCAAAAACGTTCTCATTTAAGTTGAAAGGGTAAGACTCTTTATATAGACGTTGAGAGTCTAGGAATTAGGGTAGAATTGGGTGACTTGGTGGGCAAGTCTCCATCTCTGATTGGACTTTGGAGTCCTAGAAAGCAGGAATTAGTTTTCTTCTAAATTTAGATTGCTTGGAGGCTACTTCTTGTAGTAGTTACTTATTTGAACACATTCATTGACCTATTTAATTAGCCCCTTTATTAATTACAAAATTAATAAATAATTAGGGGTTTGTGCTCAGGTCTAATTAATACTACATCATTCCCGCAATTAGGGTAATTTTTATTCTCTATCAGTGAGTAGCTGGTAAATGAAGTATTAGAGTTAGAAAACTGGAAAATTATACTTGCCGAATCTATTAATATCCAAAAAAATTTGTGCTCTGTAATTTCAGTTTCATCATCACATATCGAGTAAATAGAAGAAGGAAAGCCCTTTCTTTTGAACAAATATTCTATTGTTGCTAATACATCGTAGCAAAATCTTCACAGATAAATTTTCTCTTTTTAGTAGTACAGTAATGGACCAAATTCTATTCTATAATGACTTATATATAAGTTGTAAACTAACCCTTACAAAACACTCAAAAACTCTTATAATGATATAAGATATGATAAATAATATTTTTTTATGAGTTGACCATAAGTATAAAATAATAGTAACTTGGATGGTAGATTAAAATTGATTTATTTTCATTAATTATGATGAGCATCTCAAATGTAAAAAAAATTAGGTTTTTTTTATTAATATGTCCCACTTTAAATATTTATTTATAAATATATCCCAATTATCATTTTATTTATAAATATATCCCATTTTTAAATTTTGTAACAATTTTTGGTTAATCAGGATCTCTCTAATATCAGTTGTAGGGCTTCTTAGATTTTCAGGGCAGTGACAGGGGCCAAAAGAAAAATTTGGCCTTGGCTCACTCCACAATGTATGATGAGGGCTATCCACCGAGGTTAATGTATATGCAAGGAAGTGATAATGATTAGCGAATCTGGATTCTGAACTATTAACCATTGGGTGATATTAATTGGGTGATATTAATGATAGAAGTGTAAAATTTTACTCAAATATTAATTTTTTATATTACTACTTTAGTGTTTAAATTTTTTTGTTTATTACTGGAGGCAAGATCACTAAAAATAATTAACATAATCTTTTGACATTAAATTAAATACAGTAGAACCTCGATAAATGAATGTTCGATAAATGAATAACCTCGTCTAATGAATAAATTTCTTCGGTCCCAACTTGGTCCAATGGGTTTAACGAATAATTTCGCTTAATGCATTAAAGAATAAATACAAATGAAGTCTTTATAGGCCCTATGTAAATATAAATGAATAATCATTATATTTCAAATAATATATTTTTATTTATATAATATATCATGAATACATTTCATTCAATGACTAATTTTCAAACACATTAATAAGTCATATTTTTTCGAAAAATGCCTCCAAAGTTGATTGTTTCTTTCCTCCCCCAAAATGCATCTGATCCTTGATTTTATGTAAAGCATGCACCACTTCTGGAATATTTTGATCATGTTGCAGCAGGTAGTTTTTTATAGTGACAATAGCTTGAAAAGCTTCTCTTGAGGATACTTGTGGTATAGTGATGCTATCATCGGGTTCGGGATCATTTGCCTCATCATTTAGTACAACTTCAATGATTTCTTCGTCCGTAGGAGAATCCATAACCGCATTATTCTCTTCAGGATAGTTCAAAAGATGTTCAACATTCATCACATTTCTATAGTTCAATTTAGAAAGGAGTTTAGTTAAATCTTGGATCTCTTGTTCTAGCTAACCATCTTCTACTTCAGGAACATCAACTTCTTCTGATCGAATTTTACAGTGGCGAAAACAGTTTGCTATTGTTTTTGTTGTCACATCAAAACTCTAAGCCATGGTAACAAAATTAATAGCATCCAAAATATTTATTTTTTCAAGATTTGGTGAGTCAGCCTCAAGCATCTGCAAAATGCTAGAATAGAAATGACGTCGATAATGAACTTTGAATGCTCTAATAATCCCGACATCACATGGTTGAATTTTAGAAGTTGTGTTAGGGGGCAAAAAATATAACTCCACATTTCTCAAGCCTTCAACAATCTTTGGATGTGCCGGACAATTGTCTACTAGCAAGAGAATCTTTCTACCATTCATTCTCTTGTCAAACCAATGACAATATTCTTGAAAAAGCAAACCAGTCATCCAAGCTTTCTTATTAAATCGATACTCACAATTAAGATTATTCATATTCACATTCTTAAAGCATCTAGGTTTTGCATACTTACCAATAACCCAAAGAGGCACTTTATCAGGCCCGTCACCGTTACAGCAAACAGCAATAGTGATTCTCTCCTTATCTTTCTTCCGCCCTTCAAGCTGCTTCGTGGCAAGTGAATGGTCAGCCTCCAACCGATAAAACAATCTGGTTTCATCCATATTGTATATATCTTTAAAGTTGAATTGGTCTAGTTTTGACCGTATCTCGGGTAAAGCATTTGCAATATCCTCCATGTTAACTGAACCACTCTCACCAAATCGTCGGTAAGACTTGATTGAATATCTTGCCTTAAAACGTTTGAGCCATCCACTAGAAAAGCTAAATTCTGAGTTTGTTTCTCCATACATTTTCTGCATAAACTCTTTTGCTTTACCCTGGATCATTTCTCCTGACATATTCACCTTCTCTTGTCTTTGAAGAAACCATTTATATAAAGCATTCTCTAGTTCAGGATATTTAGCTGACTTGTGCCTCTTAACATTGCTATTTTTCATCTCATCGGACAAATATTCTGACGATCTTTTGAGAGTATTTGATATTGTGGTTTGGCTAGTAACCAAATCAAAATTTTCTTTCACCCATGCCTGCATATCTTTTTGGCTAATACTTGGATGCTCCTTTCTTATGCTCACACATGGCTCTCCTTATCTGATCTGTTAAAGTAATTTTTGTTACTGGTTTTGCTTGCTAGTTGGAAGCCATTATAGTAGATTGAACACCAAAATAGTAATATGATTGTGTTATAAATTATATATAACTTGGTATGAGGTATTGAGTAGATATCTTAATTCTAACTATCATGCATGTACACAGTAGTCTCAATATATGGTACGGTGCACTTTATCTACTCCATGCATGCATATACAACTAATCTAGAATTCTAAAAATATGAATGTAATTAAAGTTTGCATAAAAGTTATAACTACAAGGTACATTTGAACTTAATATATACAAAATGATATAATTACAAAAAAAAATCTAAAAATATCATCTAAATGAATTATTATTCATTTATCGATAAATAAATATTATATTCATTAATCGATAAATAAATAATCTCGCCAAATGAATATTTTTTTTTGGTCCCAAAGGTATTCATTTATCGAGTTTCTACTGTATATAGTTATTCATTAGCATGTAAAAAACCCCGTCAAAATAATTTAAAATTTTCAAAAGTAATTAACAAAATTCTAGAACAAATCTCTTAAAACTAATTTCTAGTTGTACATTGTTAGGGACTTTTTAGTCAATTAAAGTAGACAAATATATAAATATATAAATTGACTATATGTATACAGGTTTTATTAGAGTTTTTTTTTAAGAATGAGGTTTAATTAGAGTTTAAATTTAACCTTAAAACATATTTATAATTATTAAATTAAATAAAATATATTTATAAAGTTAACTATTAGTTTAGGATCTATTATACAAATTCTCAAAAATTTATATAAACATTTTATATGTCCACAAGCAACCATAAAAACCCTATAAATATACACACCCGTCAAGTTAATATAACAAATTATATTACCTATTTTGTCTATATACGAATGCCTCCAATACGTGCTGCAGTCTGGTTCGGTACAAATCAAATCAAATCATAACTGGCGATTTTTCAATATCTCCATTTACAATTAAATCGTTAGTATAGAAAAACCAAATCCACCCACATAATTGTGGTTGGTTTTATGATTTAACCACTCAAATAGTTACAAAAAACTAACATAAATAAATATTGTATTTACAAAATTATAATTTTTTACAAAAGAAATTCAATAAACTTAAAAATTCAATAAGCTAGCCTAGTGACACACAAAGACAAACTAATCTTGAAATATAAAAGTTGATGTAAAAATTTTCGAACTTTATTTTTACTGGGCCGAGTTCAAGTTTCAATACTTGGGTAATTTTGTTTATATGTATATTTCAATTATTTATAAAATTATAT
This sequence comes from Apium graveolens, assembly GCF_009905375.1. Lineage (NCBI taxonomy): Eukaryota > Viridiplantae > Streptophyta > Magnoliopsida > Apiales > Apiaceae > Apium > Apium graveolens. The sequence continues at coordinate 314,257,285 of NC_133648.1, forward strand.
CATTATAAAGTATGTTTAATCTACTTTAATATGCATTTTTCAATTTTTCAAAATACTGAAATAATTAGTTTTTATTTACGGTCAAAGTTGAGTCAATTTGACCATCAAAAATCAAACAAAACAGATAAATTGGGACGAAGGGAGTATTAATTTATATAATTTGTGATTACGGTTAGATTTTTTCAATTTTTATAATAATGAATCCGCAATCAAATCGTAAATTAATAATTATCTAAATTTACATCCATGATCACCGGTATTTTGCAACTATCCCTTATATGCGCATCAGTTGTGGATGGTTTTTGCGGTTAATGCAATTGAGCGGTTTCAAATGTCCAGGGCTGATTTACATCTATATTGGGTAGGAGGGAAAATTGTCTAATGTAGTGCGAGTAGAAATTTAAATTTTGGGAGGTTTGGTTTGACTAGGAGCATGAACAAAAGTTTGCAATTATAATATTCTGACAACCTGCCTTTTCAGTGGTACGCAACCGGTACTCCTTCCGTTTTTAAAAATATTTTTTATTTATGTTGGACATGTTTTTAATTATTATTATTTCTAATTTCGTATTAGTATTAAATATAAAAATTTCATTATATTAAAGTACTCATAAATACGAATCCAACAAAATCACTAATAATTATGTTTAATCTTATAAATTAAATAGTTAATCGTTTACTATGAATAATGTCAAAAATCAATATAGGCAATTTATTAATGGACGGAGGGAGTACTATATTGCAAAACTCTTTCCTACTTTATTCGCTTCATATTCCTTCTTTTTAAAAATTCCTTCGTACTTTATTCTCTTCATATTCCTATCTTTTAGAAAGGTGCCATATTTTTGTGTATGATAGGTGGAAGTTCGTTCGGAATTTTAAAACAAAAAGTTTAACATTGGCATCTCTCTGGGAACCTACCTAGATCCGGAACAAAGTGGCTAATCGTTTTCGTTTATTTGTTTTAAAACCTGGTTGCATAGTTAGTCGGGTTTTGGCTCAGCTGAGTTCCTTTCAAGGATAAATCTTCGACCAACTATCATCATCTGCACCAGTCATTCCCAAGCATAGCAGGCAGTACACAACGATCAAGAACACGATAGATAGAACATTAAAAATCGAAACCACGATCCAGTCGGTCTTCATGTTTTCCGACAGCTTGTCTTTGCATGACTGGCAGTTGAAGCACAAAATACTGGGATCATTATCCCAGAACGCACAGTCGGTATCGGATGAAGCTTCTGCTGTTTTAGTCCAGTTACCGGGACTCACATACCTAAAGTTGCATAATTCAGAAGGTTTGCAGCATCCGGACTTCCCACAGAAAGTAAATTGTTAGTTAGAACAACGCCAAAATACATCTCAAAATCTGCTATATATAATCGACAATCAAATTATCAAAATTTCAGCATATTGCAAAAGTGCAGACTAATACGAAAGTTACCTGAATAGGAGTAAGACCAAGAAGTTCAGCATTAGTTATGCTCTTGCAAACCTCTTTATCTTGTAAACAACTGCTAATCTTCCTCCAGTTCTCATTATTATTCACTCTGTTCTGCAACCAATTGCCATAATCTCCGAGTTTATATTCCTTGTAACCTCTACCAGATAAAGATTCACCGAAGCCTTTGTTTGTCACCGCAAAAGTGAATATTGTTAAGCAGACGAGAAGGACAATGAGGACAAACGTGACTACTAGGTACATCCTGACGAGCCATGGAACTCCACAGCGGAAGCCTATGATCCCCGCTATGGAGATGATCGTAAGAATAGCGCCTAATGCTATGACTGTTTTATCCAGGAAGCCCTCGCATTCACTTGAGAGCCATAACCCGGTGTGAAAGATCAGGGCCGAGAACATGAATGTGTAAATAGTTGATGCTGCAATAGCAAAAGAAAATCGAACCATTTTTTTGTATTTGGCTCTTTCTTGAACGGATTTTCTTTCCGTTTGTTTTTTAGTATAAGGCTAGAACCTGTTGGCATGTATTTATAGAGAACAATAAAATCCAGTTAGGAACTAAAAAGTTTCCTGTTTTATTTTCTGTTGTGGACCCTCAATTTATCAAATTATAGGTCGCTCAGAAACTATTCCTTTTTTTTTGCCGACTGCTAATTTATATGTGTTTACATATTTAAAAAAAACTGTAAGACTCTTTACAAATAAAATCTCCTACCACCTGTGTACAAAATAGCGGTCTGATTTATAGGTTAGCTGTTTGTAACTTTACTAGACTCATGACATCATCTCTAACAAATACGGTAAATATGCTAGCATTACAAAGCTTACTGGTAACTCATCGGAGATTTTATCAGCAAGCATGGACATGCTACGCCAGTTGGGAAAAAAACAATCTTTACAAATACTAAGGAAAGAAAATCAGTGCTGAGAAAAAAAGACTTCTCAGCCATTCTAACAAGTTGTTCACCAACACTAAGATGAAATAGCATAATAACATTCAACACAAGTGATAACCAAATAACTGTTTATTTCTGGAATTGTCTTAAAGCAAAACAAACAAAAAAATTCAATTTCAAACAGAGATGCCATAATGCATGTCCCATGTCTCGTTCCATGAGATCATGATAAATTAAAGGGGTCCTGGAAATATACCATTTTCTCTCTGCTCATTCCACCTGTCGACCTGCAAAATATAGGACAACGATCATCCATATAGGTTTAGCAAAAGAAATAAAAAATCAACCATAAAACCATCTGATTTAATGATTTTCCATTCAGAAGATATTATTAAAGAAAAGATAAGATGATTAGAAAGTCGTAAACTGGCACTAGAACATGAGATAACAAGTGCACATGCCCAGTAATATTATCTTATAACCCATCAATTGACAGATGATTGCTAATACACTTGTCTAATAATTTATGTTCATAAGAACCCTGTGCTTGTACTCTAGATATATTAGAGTATATATTGGCTGGACAAGTCTGAACATGTACTAGAATAAGGACAAACTAGAATAGACAGCATACAAAAATAAAAGATACAATTTAGTCATTCAATCAACACACTGCAACAAGTACGGGAAAGGTGAGCCGAACAACTAGAGCAGAAAAAATCATCAAGAGGAATATATAATTAAAAGGAGCAGATAATTCTTAGCTCCGCCTGCCCTCGTAGTCATCAGCTCTCATTAAGAGATTAAAATCTCAAAGACTTCACAAGTGAACTGTGAAAGTTCCATAAAAGATTGTTCATCGAAAAAAATGGATAGCAAATTGCTTACCCATTCACCAGGGCACAGGGAACGGTAGTATTTGGCAAATTTCTCACAATCAGCGGATCCATCACCCTTTGCGGCAATGCACCTGCATTTTTTTAATTGAATAATGAGACAAAAACTTGCTTACAAAAATAAATAATCATCTTAAATCACTTACTAATATCATATATGGCCATCAATAGATAAAAAATTATCATTAATAGCTTATTTGCTTGCAAACCGGTTTTTCGTGGATCACCTTAAACAAACATGCCAAAATATATAGTCATACAAAATTTTATGAATATATATAAAGTTATACAAGCTTCTATCATGAATAATATATTCTTCTTTCGATTGATACTGCATTCATTCGTTATTCAGTCATTCTACACAAATAGACTGCAAATCTTAACCAGTACAAGAGTGAACTTATAATTACTAGAACTTATATCAGGCAATGCAACTATAGTAGACTTGCAGTGCTTCTTTGCAAAAGATATAATTTGATTATTAACAATCTGCACTAATTTTGTCATTCTAATTCTTTCATACTAATCCTTTTAACTAACCCTATGAACTATTTTTTATCACTTTCTATTTCTTTTTGGATGGGCCCATCTGATTCACCATCTCCGGGTCTCCCCAGTTAAAATTCATTACATGAATCCCATTAAAAGTGAATGACAATGACTATACTTTAGTCCATGCTTGGGTAAACTTACTAATTAAATATAGTTTAAAGTTAAAACCCCAACCATAAATATTACATGTGAAGTTCCCAGGATTCAGTCATTTAATCTAGATGACTACAGGTGTCGGCATATAAAAAATCAATTATTCAAAGCAATTGAGCAAAGCTTCGAAATGAAATTCTTTAGGTCACCACGCCTACATATTTTACATGTAGGCCCCGTAAAATATAAAAAGACCACAAATAAAATATTTCACACCTATCTCCCTTGTTCACTTTATGAAAGGTTAAGGGTTAACCTTGTCAAAGACAAGGTGGGTGGGTGAACGTGTTTAATCATACAAGCATAACAAACATTGCGCATGGAAGCCCAAGGGGCTGCTAATTGCAGATCCATAGTAGAATATTACAATAATTTTAATATTGAGTTTAATTTATCCTCAATACCAACATCAAAAGTTGCCAACTTTTTTGATATCATTTTCTATACAATACCAATAGCATATTTCATTTCTTCTTAACTTATTCGGTAGAATTATAAAATAAAAAATAATATAAACATTTAACATGGCTAGCTTACTGAAAATTAATCTAACTAGGTCTTATATATTACATTTACATTTTGTTGTTTTAAAAAATTGCCTTAGCTTCATTAAAAAATGTATTTTTAACTCAGGCGCTATAAATTTATCGAGGTTATATGTTCAAAAAAATTAGTGTTAAGGTAGAAGAGCCACTAGTCCACTACAAGTTAATACCGTGTTCTCAGCGGATGAAAGCTGTGTTTTTGTTTCCCGAGAAAACTGACTTACATTTTATATATAGAAGTATAGACAACAATTTATAGTAGTTTCTCCAGGCTTTCCAAATCCTAGCTATAATTTAGGAACGTCTAGAGAACCGTGTTTTCTGTTATTTTTAAGTTTTCAATTTTTTTTAAAAAATACCAACACCTTTGACTTTTTTCAATTTTCCGGGAAAGTTATTCTGAAAAAGTGACAAAGTAAACAGGGACTAAGCAACCCTACTTGATTCATACATGAAGGATGCAGCAACTTAATTAAAACAATCAGATATAAGACAGAATGACGGTTAATCAGTTCCACTACAAGCTTCTATACGTAGTTATCAAAATCGAAAATTCAATGGCTTTCAGAAAAAATACCTATGAAACTCAATGTAGCGTGTGAAGCAATGTCTGCTTTGATTTGTTGTTGGGAAGCGGAAATCAGCTGGTGCAGTTTTTAGTTCAATCTGAAAACAACAGATAGCATAAAGAAAAAAGGAACAAGATAACACTGATTGTCACTCAAGGATTAAAACTTCATCATATACTCGAAAATGTAGTCAACACAAGTAGTATTTAAACGTTTTTCTTCAAGTATTATTCTTTTGCTGCCAAGTTTTTTCAGAAAAACGCATGTAAACATCAAGTCACCATACAGCATCACCTCATACGAAATTTCTCACTCCAAACAAACAACACAGACATAAATGACACTATAACACACACACACACACAAACACATCATACCATCAAGCAAAAAGTAAATAAAATACAAAAACCTTTATAACCAAAATTTATAAATCGGATAAATTCCCTACATGACTAATCCTTCTACCAAATATTAAAAGCCCCGAAAACTATCCATAATCTCACACCACACATTCAAATTTCTCGAAAATCCATTTTATACCGAAACACACAAATTACTTTACCCACCCGTACATACAATTCTTATTCGCATAACAACCACAACACAACCCAGGATCCTTATTAACCCTCAATTATTCCTAATAAACATTTCACAATCATGGACCATTGACCAATCAAGAACAATCAAAACCAATATCAAGAACCGATTTTTATATCAAACCCAGATAAAATTATGAGTTTTTATCAAAGATTTAATCAAACATCATCTAAAACTAATCAAAATGTTTGTACTTCACATCAAAACACACATACATATAAACAATTAAATAAAGATTTCATTTTTAGTGCACAGAAATTAAAACAATTGCAATTAAGATTGAAAAATGAAATGGGTATTTAGAATTACTACCTCAGCCATTTGTGATTAGATCAAAGGTAGAAGCTTTACAGATACAAATCAGCGTATGTAAAATGAAATGAAATGTGTATGTGGTTTATTTATACGAGACTAATCTTTCTAACCCGACCCGGTTTTAGAAGAGAAAGCGAATGGGCCGCTAAGGGTAATCATTAGTCCATCCGATTATAGTGTCCATCTTAAGTGGGCTTTTCAATAGGGGTAAACTAGTTTCTTGTTAAAAAAGCCCCTGGTGTCCAATTTTCAACAAGTAAAAATAAACATGGTTCAACTTGGATATGATATTATTTAGAAAAAATTATTTGTGGCGCTATTGGCGGGAACTGGAATTAGTCGGTTTATATATTATATAATAATTAATCGGATAATCAGCTATTAATTGGCATACTAAGTGGATATATTTAAAATCATGTAATAATATTTAATTTATTAAATTTGATTATAATTTTATGAAGAATATGCATTGATTAATCGGATATCAAAATCGAATTAGTATAGCACCTTATACTAATCGAATGATTAATCTGTAAAAAAATTGTGTTTTTTAGAAGAGTGTGTGGCACAAATATAAATGAGAAATTTGAAATTTTTATAGTTTTGGACATGTTATTACTACCGAAATTGTTAGTAAATGCTACTTAATATTTTGCTAATATTTTTAATTTAGCGCTCGAGACTCTGCCACTAGTCACTTGGACTTTCACACTTCTTTTTTGAAGAAAGATTAGAAATTTTATTCTATCAACTAACTCTAACAAAATACAATCTCTTAACTTGATAGTAATATCAGTCCTATCAAAAATACGATCTAGGAATTTATATGCAACCCTCACAAACTGTTGAACTACAATATTTGCAGACCGTTTGATAAAATAAAAATAGACTTTGTTTAAAACATTAATATCAGCATGTCTTTATAGTCTGACCAAAAGATGAACACATTGGAACTTTGCTTCGGATCGCCTGCATAACAGCTAAGCAATCAGATTCTAGCTCCACCCGTGGCCAGTTTTTCTATTTGATACAAGACAACGCCTCCTTTATATCCATCGCCTCTGCAAATTCAGCCGTAACAACCCCTGAGCAACACTTCGTTCTACCTTCAATCAACTGTCCCGTCGAGTCCCTAGCAACCAGACCGAAACCATACTACACTCTATCTGAGAATAGTTCTGCATTTACTGTTATCTTTATAGTATTCTTCTGAGGTCTAACCCATTTTAAAGCTCCATCCCCTTCCCTTGTAGATTTAAACAAATCACTTGTACAGAGAATTTGGGCTTGTCTCCATTGTAAAAGGTAATTCTTTGCAGAAGCAATAACACTATTTACATATGAACGTTTTTTCCCTATCAAGTTGTTCCGAGCTTGCCAGAGTGCCCAACAAATTGTGGCTATCACAACATGCTGAGAATGACTGCAAATGTTGAACATACGGACCGACCAACTGTAAAAATCCGGATCATTTGATAAACCGTTATTGGGCAGTGCTATGCTCCAACACTGAGCTACAAACTAGCAAGAAACAACACTATGAAAAATTGGTTTATCTCCATTCATACACACTGGGCATCTTTTATCCACCTGCATATGTTTATAAATAAGCTGCAGCTTCGTTTAAAGACAACCAGAAAGAGCACGTAACAGCAAATTGAGAGCTTTTGGAGGAGCTTTCACCTTCCACAACAAACTCTAAATACTTGAAATATCAGCCATATTATATGAACCTTTATGCCTTTGAATCACATTATACGCACTCTTGACACAGTAAACAGCCGAGTTCTCATGAATCCAAAAGATGGTATCTTCTCCCACTTGGTCATCCAGCTTAATTTTCTGAATATAATTTTGATCCCTCACATTGAACATATCATGAATTAGCTCATGGTCCCATTTTTTTTGTTCCAGTTTTCCATAGGGCCTTAATTTTGTTTTTTAGAGGACTTCAGACTCCGTCGTGATGTATGGATGAGATTCATCTACTAACCATGGCTAACCAGAAATAGTTATGGGTTCCCCTGATCCTATTCTCCATCTAACACCTGACTGCACCACCTTCCCTAGCTTCGAGTTCTAGAAATCTCCTTCAACAAAATAGCGAGCCTTATACACTCTAGAGGCCAATGTATCTGGTCTTGTTATGAATCTCCACCCTTCTTTTCCTAGCATGGCCGGATTAAAATCCCGCAAGTTTCGAAACCTCATACCCCCGATGCTTTATGCTGACTTAATCTGTCCCAACTAAATTAATGAATTTTATTCTTACCATCTTGAGGCGAGTTTCACCAGTATCTCAACAAAGTTTTTTCAATATCTCTAGTTAGCTCGAGAAGAAGAAGGAATATACTCATAACATACGATGGCAGAGTATACGCCACCATTTTAATCAAAATTTCTTGACCTAACTTGGACACCGGTCTATTCTCCCAACTTCTAACTTTGTTGATCATCTTGTCCTTAAAGAAACCAAGAATTGCTGGATTTTTTCTCCCCAAAATATTTGGCAATCCAAGGTATTTACTATGATTATCATCTTCCTTCATTAACAATGCTTGACAGGCCTCTATTATGTTATACTGGATCATATTAGTACTCTAAAAGTTTGATGAGTTGTCCTTATTCACTTTTTGACCAAAAGCTTCTTCAAAGACTCTCAATAACTCCATAATTCTCCTTGTTTCATATATAGTAGCTTTACAGAATAAGTATACATCATCAGCAAACAACATATATGAGATAGTTGGAGCTTGTCTACTAACCTTCACTCCATGGATCCATTTCTGCTTCTCATAATGAGACATCAAGGCTGACAAGCTCTCCGCACAAATAATAGATAGATAAGGTGATAAAGGATCACCTTGTCTAATTCCTCGACTAGGAATAATAGGCCCCATGACATTAGAACCATGCACCACATTATAAGAGACAGAGGAGACACATTTTAGAATCAAATGAACCCACCAATTACTGAAGCCCATTTTATTCAAAATAGCTCTTAAAAATCCCATTCGATCTTGTAGTACGCCTTACTCATGTCAATTTTAATGGTCATGAAACCTTCTTTTCCATATTTCTTCCTTTTTATATAATGCATAACTTCATATGATATCAAAATATTGTCTAAAATGAGCCTCCCCGGTATAAACGCGCTTTGAGAATCATACACTATCATTTCCAACACATCCTTCAATCTATTTACCACAACTTTTGTAATAATTTTGACAAGAATTGTGGCGCCCCGAAATCCGGGGTCAGGAATCTCGGAGGCCACGCCATCTAAACTACTACAACCACATAACTCACACTACAATATATAAATACTCACGCTTCACGACCCCACACTTATCACACACACACACACACTTACATGTTATTGTCTTAGAAACGAACCATTCATAACTAGAGTAATTCAACCATCAAGTGATAATTATTACAACCCAAAAGTGATTAAGTCTTACCGGGGAGTAACCTTTAAGTAAGGCTAGTCCGTCGGACAAATATACATTTCTTGTTTATTATCTTACATAAGTCATACTTATAAATAAGCCGAACTAAAAACAACTGAAAACTAATCCAGCTTATTCGGACTACTTGTGGTACAACACCAAACAATCTACGGAATAGCTGGCCATTTTCTACCCGTTTCCTGGCTGTGGTTCTCATGGCAGGCATCTTGATTCACTGTTGTGTTGTGTCAATTTAAGAAAACAAGTGTGAGCGATAATGCCCAGCATAATAATGTACAGTATGAAAATGACTGTATGATAACTTACGTAAATCATCATATATGATACTTATGTTTTATTCGAAATTAGTTTTCCCTTAGTGACACACACCTTCTATGAAAATAATTCTTTAGGGGATTTTATTATCCTGCGAATACCTTAATAGTAAACCCAGCACCTAGGCTTGGGTTACGGTATTGCATCACAATTCCAATTGGAAGAATTAGGACACTTATTGGAGCCACCGCATACGATGATCAGTCGTAATACGATAATAGTAACCTTTTCTACTAGTAGAAGGACGACACCTTCGTATCCCGGTTATCACCCTTGCCGCATTCGGGCTATGTGTCCCATTTTTGGGTATACACATACTTCACAAGCTCCTGAGTACACAGAGTACCTTCGCCTGCGGTACCTTTGGTAGTCCATCTAGCACACATAGTACCAGAGTCTACCCCTCCCTTGTCCTTTTTAAAAAGAATTCAATCATATCTCGAGAACTCGAACCACATCGAAGTTCCCCAAGCGTTTTGCTTGTTGATAGAAACAGTTTAGCTTACTAAGATATAAATGTATATATATATATACGTAATTCCGAAATTTTTGGAGGAAGTACTAAGGATGTGAGTTGACCGTTGTCAAAAGATAATTTAATAAGGGGGGAAAATTTTCTCCTTGAAACTATATTCAAAATATTAAATAAGTCGGGATAATATTTTCCGACGATCTGAAATATTCGAATGATTTTCCGAAGTCAGAAAGTATATTTTAAATCAGGATCTATGATTCTTACATCAATAATAAACCCTTTAATGAATAATAAATAATTACACGATAATCGATAAATAATTAAATCTCGAATGAGTTTACTCTCTAAAAGAATATTTAAAATAATATTCCTCAACTAGTTTCTGTCTACGTAGTTAATAATCTTTAATGTTTAATCAGGTTTGAAATAAATAATCATTGAAGTATACTACTCCCATAATAAATAATTAGGTATATAGTATTTATTATTCGAACCATAAAATATAGTTGAGGGAATATGATCATTGGGAAATCGTTTTAACAAAAGTTCGAGGTATTTTAATGTTTCGTAAGTGGACGTTTAGTCCCTTTAAAACGTACTATTATGGACTTGTAATCGTCCTATAATATCACCGGAATGATTCCCGGGTTTTCATCTTAAAAATTCCGACCGACTCTCGGTCTTATAATCATACGTCACACTTGAAATTAAATATTTTACGATATATCCTTATCGTACAACATCGCTACATTATGCGAAAAATTCAATTACTACGTATCATGGCAAGCATGGTATCTATGCAATGATAGTAAAACAATCATTTCACAACATAACAGTAAAATGGAGTTGGGTTCGTAAACTTGCCTGGGTATTTTGAGGTGGAGGATGCTCTATGTTCCGCTCAGAAATCTATAATCATAAACACAATTCGTTAGGTCCCGTTTAATTTACGGCGACTCGCACTTATGCGCTACTTATTATGCACCCTCTCAATTTGTACTACTCTTATTATTCCTTTAAGTCCTTATTCACATCATGGTCGCTTCATTTTTCTAAGTACCTTAGGTTCATTTTCATTATCGCCGTCGGCTCCGCTTATGGATTCTACGGTTTCTAATCGCGCGGTCTCGGCTCCGATATTTTTATAAAATTGAAAAATCATTATTTTCACTTGAAATTTTTATGGCAGTTAGGAAACTCAATATGTTACTCTATGTAAAAAGTTCATGATTTATTAATGCTTTTAAGTCGATCCTTTATATTTTCAAAATTCGTAATTCGTAGCAGTTTTTGTCGCGTAAACCACTTTTAGTAAAACATCCATAACTTTTGATCCGTAAATCGGAATCAAGCGATTCAAGTGCCTAAACGATCCTTATAACACTGTCTACTGTCTATCATAATAAAGGGTTATTTTTCAAGAAACTATAGTTTACATATTCGGGACTTTCTGCAGAAACTTAAAGTTATATTTTGTTCGTTTTAGCGAGATTACGTTTACGATCGGAGTTTCGTTTACGCCTTAAATCTTTATACTACCACCAACAATCATCATATCATCATCAAAACACTAACTTATCTCAAGAAAATCATGTTTTTGAGGCAACAACAATCAACCTTAAATCTACTTAGCTAAACATCAAGATTTCAACAATATCACCTCTAAAACTAGGTTTGTAACTACATACTAAAAGGATCTTGAAATTGAATCTTAAATAAAGTTGGGTCAAAGATTTTTACTTTTATTGAAAGCTTGAGATGTTTTCTTGAGGATGGTGGAGTCTTGGGAGTGCTTGGTATGGTTTTTGGAACCTAAAACCACCATTGAAATCAAGAAACCAAAGAAGAGTTACTATTCATATTATTCACTAGCAACTTTCTTGATTTTATTTCACCCATCAAACCTTGATAAAAAGAGATCAAAGAATTATCTTACCTTAGTTTGGTTGTTTGGAATCTTGAGAATTAATGGGAGGATTTAACCATGGCTAGAACTTGAGATTTTGATTTTGAATTCCTCGATGAAGAAAGCCGAATGGAAGAAATGAAGAAGGGGGAGAAAGTTTTATGCTTGCTTCCTTGGTTGCTTCTAGGAAATGGGATTGGTGATATCTTATATTGATTTGATATTCTCCTAGTATAGAATCCTAGGTTTATTCTTGTTGCCAAATCCATGGACAAATCTAAGTAGCTTCCTAGTTTACAAGCTAAGTTACTTGTTTTAGCTTCCTTAGCACACTATTTGATTAGCCTTGGTTGATCATCCTATATCTAGCTCACTATTTGATAAAGTAACCATGGTTACTTTCTTACCATGGTTAGTTAGTTCATTACGTTTATTTAATCATTTACGCGTTCGCTCGGTCGCTTAAACGTTTTCGTAATAATTCCTCGTAAATGGTTCGCGATGTAATTCCTTTCGCATTTATTCCTTATGTTTTGAATTATCATACATGGATATAAATCCATAGGGTTTTAATCTTGTAATTATATTGGGATTCCCGTAATCCTCGATGAGTCGTAAATATGGTCATTTTTCAAAGTTCGTTTTCTTCGAAAACTAATAGCGTTTACATACACTCATTTGGTACGTATAATCATAATATCAACTCCGAAACTAATTTTCTCATGCACTACATAGTGTGGGTTCAAAAAAATTTCCCGTCCGTCAGGGTTATTATTCATTAAACATTTTACAAGGTCTCAAAAATTCGAGTTATTAAAAGAATATTACACAACAAGATTGGTCTTAAATCACTTACTTGAGAGGGGGTTTTCTTTTTCGAAATAAGGGCCAAATTTGTGTTATTTAAACCATTCGGAAGCTCTCTATCTCAAATGAATTTCCTCGTCAAATCCACAATATCACACCCAACAGTCGTCCGATGTATCTGAAAGAAGGCTGGTGTTATGCCATCAGGACTAGGAAATTTTTCCGGGTGCACCTGAAACAAGGCGAACTTAACTTCTTCTTCCGTTACTTCACATAACAGTGCCCTATTTCGCACATTAGTGATAGTAGTTGGCACTTTATCAATAACTCACTCCCATTCTGAGGTGTTTGCAGTGAATAACTCGTTAAAGTAATTTGATATAACATCATCCAATCCATCATTCCAATCAACCCATTCCCCATCAGGTTTTTGAAGTTTATGAATATAATTTGATCTTCTCCTCGCACTTGCTGCATTGTGAAAGTAGCGACTATTTTTATCTCCATCCTTTAGCCATTACTATTTCGACCTTTGACGCCAAAAAATCTTCTTATGGTCCAGAATTTTGAACAATTTATGTTTAGTCTCCTTAAACTTCTCTGTAGACTCTGCATCGCACTTGTTTTAGCTCGTTTTTGCACTCTTTAATTGGACTACTAAAATTATCAATCAATTCTCGTCCCCAGAAACCAATTTTTACGCCACATTGCTGTATTTTCTAGTTGAATATCACTTAACGCACTTTGTGGCGCCCCAAAATCCGGGGTCAGGAATCTCGGAGGCCACGCCATCTAAACTACTACAAACCACATACCTCACACTACAATATATAAATACTCACACTTTACGAACCCATACTAATCACACACACACACTTACAGGTTATTGTCTTGGAAATGAACCATTCATAACTAGAGTAAATCAACCATAAAGTGATAGTTATTACAACCCAAATGTAATTAAGTCTTACAGGGGAGTAAGCTTTAAGTAAGGCTAGTCCGTCGGTCAAATATGCGTTTCTTGTTTATTACCTTACATAAGTCATATTTATAAATATGCCGAACTAAAAAGAACTGAAAACCAATCCAGCTTATTCGGACTACTTGTGGTACAACACCAAACAATCTACGGAATAACTGGCCATTTCCTAGCCGTTTCTTGGATGTGGTTCTCATGGTAGGCATCTTGATTCACTGTTGTGTTGTGTCAATTTAAGAAAATAAGTGTGAGCTATAATGCCTAGCATAATAATGCACAGTATGAAAATGACTGTATGATAACTTACGTAAAACATCATATATGATAATTACGTTTTATTCGAATTTAGTTTTTCCTTGGTGACACACACTGTTAGGAATATGTGTATTAGTTTGATGATAAGTTAAACAAAACACTTAAGTAGAAATCTAGTGTTTGTAGCCTCAACGGATAAGACCATCTTGGCTATCCGTTGAAGGAGTAGCTTTACTTAGCAATAAGTTTAGTATTGTAGCACATTTCATTCTCTGGATTCAAGTTGTAATTCGTAGATGTTGTAGGAAATTATCAGTCATGTTGACTATTAGTGGATATGCAAATAGGAGGGCTAATTGTAAATATTTCATGCCTTGTAATTTTGTATAAGTGAAGAAATATCAACTGATATTGAAGACCTTCAACGGATAAGAAACAAAGCTTCAACGGATGTCTCTAAAGCTTCAACGGATAATATCCATCAACGGATAAGTGCTTCAACGGATAAAGACTTCAACTGCTAATGCATCAACGGATAAAGCTTTAACGGATAAAGCCTCAACGGATAAGGCATCAACGGATGAAAGCTTCAACGGATGCTTAGTTCATTAGCAGTTGATAGTGACAATTCATAAGCTGACAGAGGCACATGGGTTGACAGAGACAAACTGGAATGTGGAAGCCTCTAGGAGGAATCAAGAAAATACAGCATTTCCATTCTGGTGCAAACAAGGAAGTATTCAAAGATTAACAGCTAAGCCTAAATTGCATTGGATAGAGAAATGAAGAAGAAACATGTGAAGAGCCTTTTTAATTGTATTTTACAGTTTTGTCTTCACTTGTAAACTTGGTGACATATAAACCAAGTAGCAGCTAGTTAGATGTGAATTTTCCAGAGCTGTTTAGAAAAATCCAGAGAGAAAATCATTTAGTTTGTACTAGGAAGCAGCTGTGATTTAATTCTTTGAATCACAGATTTTCTGAAATAACACATCTCTGGTGGAACAACAAATCCACCAGAAAAGTTTTTAAGTTCTTTGTGTTCTCTATATTTGTGTTTGAATATATATCTGTCTGTATTAGCTTCAAGCCATTCACACACATCTGCTCACTAAAACACTTAGCCTTAGAAACTACTCAAAACTTGAAAAAGTTTTGAGATTTACATTCAACCCCCCTTCTGTAAATCTTATTGTTAGTCCACTGGAAATAATAATTGGTATCAGAGCAAGCTCTTAACATACAAAGAGTTTAAAGATCTATTCTGCTAACATCATGAGTAAGAAGGATATTGGTGTAAAAATTCCAATCTTGGAAAGAGATAACTATCATCACTGGAAAGTGAAGATGCATTTACATCTTCTCTCTCAAGATGAAAGCTACATCAACTGCATTGAAAATGGTCCTCACATCCCTCACAAGGTGGCCACAGCTGCTACTGCAACAGTTGCTGTTGGACAGTCTATTCCCAAGCCAAAAGCAGAATGGACTGTTGAAGATATTGAAGAGGTTCACAAGGACAAGAAAGCCATGAACATTCTGTTTAATGGCCTAGATCAAGATATGTTTGACAATGTCATTAACAGCCAAACTGCTAAGGAAATTTGGGATACTGTGCAGCTTATCTGTGAAGGCACTGAGCAAGTTAGAGAAAACAAAATGCAGCTTCTCATTCAATAGTATGAATATTTTCATTTTGAAGAAGGAGAATCATTGAATGATACCTTCAACAGATTTCAGAAACTGTTGAATGGATTGAAGCTGTATGGTAGAATGTACCAAGTCAAGGACTCCAATTTAAAATTTCTAAGGTCTCTACCAAAGGAATGGAAGCCTCTGACTGTTTCTCTAAGAAATTCTCAAGATTATAAGGACTTCACACTTGAAAGATTATATGGAATTTTGAAGACATATGAACTTGAGATGGAGCAAGATGAGTTGTTGGAAAAGGGAAAGAGAAAAGGAGGATCAGTTGCACTTGTAGCTGACAGTGAGAAGGTTGGAGCCAGGAATGAGGAGAAGATAATGCCAAGTCTCAAAATTGGCACAAGCAAATCAGAATCAAGCAAGGGTAAAGAGCAAGTAGCTGAGGATGAAAACAATTCCAGTCAGGATGACTCTGATGATGTTGATGAACATCTGGCTTTTCTGTCCAGGAGGTTTGCAAAGATGAAGTTCAGAAAAAATACAAAATTCACTAAGCCAAACAAAAACATGGTGGACAAATCCAAGTTCAAATGTTATAATTGTGGCATTAGTGGACACTTTGCAAGTGAGTGTAGGAAGAGAATAATGTGTTTTTAAGTGATAGGAATGCTGTGTTAGAAGATCAGGTAATTGAGCTTGAAAAGATTAAACTTAAATGCTTGACTGTTGAGAGTGAACTAGGAGAAGCTGTTAAGAAAGTAGAAATTCTTTCTAAACAGTTAGAAAGTGAGCAAGAGGTAATCAAGGCCTGGAAAACATCTAGGGATGTTAGTGTTCAGATTGCCAAGGTTCAGGGAATTGAATCATTCTGTGAGGATGCCTGGAAGAAAAACAAAAAGGAGTTAGAATTAATTGATAGATTGTCAACGAATGTGGAATCAACGGATGATGAAAGTTATCCATTAGAGGAAGAAAAAGAGCATCCGTTGAAGGCTCATCAATTAAAACAGGCAAGTAATTTTAAAAATAAAAATCTCAATAAGAAGGATGATTCAACTTTCAAGAACTTTGTCAAAGAAGGAGCTAGCACATCCAAAGATGTCACTAAGGTGAATATAGGACACATGACTTTAGATCAGCTGAAAAATAGGCTTAAGTTGGTTGAGGATAAGAAGGAAACTAAAAGAAAATCTAAAAGAAATGGGAAGGTAGGGATTAATAAATATAACAATTACACACCTGATAGGTATGCTCCTAGAAAAAGCTGTGTGCATTGTAAAAGTGTTAATCACCTATCTGATAATTGCAAATCTGTTAAAAATGCTCCCATGCCTTCAAATCCCTCCATGCCTAACATGTCTATGTCACCTCTGCATGCTATGCCTGTTATGTCTCATCAGAATCCCCATGCACATTTTGCAAACATGCCATATATTAATAATCCTTATTTTACTACATTTAGTATGCCTCAAATACCATACAATATGCCTATATGAAATAACATGTTTGCACAATCTATGCCTTATCAAATTCAATCAAATGTGCTAAATGATTCTGTGACTAACCCTAAACTTCAACCAACCACATCTGAGATCAAGGTTGACCCAAAGTTACCTAAGTCAAAAGATGCAGGAGGAATGAAGTCTAGGAAAAAGACTAACAAGGCTGGACCCAAGGAAACTTGGGTACCAAAATCAACTTGATTGATTTTGTTGTGTGCAGGGAAAAAGAAAGAATCTATGGTACTTGGAAAGTGGTTGTTCAAGACACATGACAGGAGATTTCACCCTGCTCACAGAGTTTAAGGAGAGAGTTGGCCCTAGCATAACCTTTGGAGATGACAACAAAGGATTCACTATGGGATATGGCTTGATTTCAAAAGAAAATGACATCATTGATGAAGTTGCATTGGTTGATGGTCTCAAACACAACTTATTGAGCATCAGTCAACTATGTGACAGAGGGAATACCGTTTTCTTCAATTCTGAAGCCTGTATTGTCACAAGTAAGAAGGACAATAAAGTGGTTCTAACTGGAGTTAGAAAAGGGAATGTGTACTTAGCTGACTTCAACTCTACAGATGCAGAATCTATTACTTGTCTTCTCAGCAAAGCAAGCTCAGTTGAAAGTTAGCTATGGCACAAGAAGTTGTCCCATTTGAATTTCAAGACAATGAATGATCTAGTAAAAAAGGACTTAGTTAGAGGAATACCTCTAGTAGAATTCACAAGGGATGGACTGTGTGATGCTTGTCAGAAAGGAAAGCAAAAGAAAGTATCATTCAGTAAGAAGCTTGAATCTGCAATTGATGAACCATTACAACTGCTACACATGGATCTTTTTGGACCAGTCAATGTATTGTCAATTTCAAGGAAAAAATATTGCCTTGTGATTGTAGATGATTTCTCAAAGTTTTTATGGGTTTATTTTCTTGGATCAAAGGATGAAGCTAGTGAAATCATTATCAATCATATCAAGCAAGTCAACAATCATCCTGATTTCAAAGTAAGGAATATTAGGAGTGACAATGGAACCGAGTCCAAAAATTCAATCATGAAGTTGTTCTGTGAAGAAAATGGGATCATGCATGAGTTCTCAGCTCCAAGGACCCCACAACAAAATGGTGTGGTGGAAAGGAAGAACAGATCACTAATTGAAGCTGCAAGGACAATGCTTGAAGAGTCAAAACTCCCAACTTACTTTTGGGCTGAGGCTGTTAACTGTGCATGTTACACTCAGAATATTTCTCTAATCAATCAGGCAAAAGGCATGACTCCCTATCAATTATTCAAAAGAAGAAAACCAACTTTAAACTTTCTGCATGTCTTTGGTTGCAAATGTTACATCTTAAGGAATCAATCTGATCACAAAGGGAAGTTTGATGCAAAGGCTGATGAAGGAATATTTGTTGGTTATTCTGCTGGAAAATCATATAGGGTCTACAATCTAAAAACCAACATTGTCATGGAATCTGTGCATGTTGTGTTTGATGATAAAAAGATTGATGGACTAACAGATGAGGGACATCATGAAGGACTCAAATTTGACAATATTGAGATATATTGTGATGATAGTGAAGATGAGAATGATGAAGAAGGCATCTCAAGAAGAATTCAAAATCTGCCTTTGGATAATGCACAGAATGCTGCATCCGTTGAAAATCATAATTCAGCTTCCGTTGAAAGTCATAATTCAGCTTCCGTTGAAAGAAGCAATGCAGCATCCGTTGAAAGACAAAGTGCATCATCCGTTGAAGTTCATAATGAAGCATCCGTTGATCACAGTCTGTCAATGGATAATCAATTCACTTCATCAGTTGATAGAGCTCCCAATTCCTTTCAAAGGATCAGCAACTCAGGGGGAGTTTCAACCAATCAACATTCTATCTCACATCATGACAATACTGAGGCAACCTCATCTAGAGCTAATCTACCACCTCAAAGGAAATGGACCAAGAATCACCCTTTTGAACTGATCATTGGTGATGCTACATCTAAAGTGCAAACTAGAAGGACTACTCAAGATGAATGTCTGTATAGTAGCTTTCTATCACAGGAGGAACCTAAGAGAGTGGAAGAAACTCTATTGGATCCAGATTGGATTTTAGCAATGCAAGAGGAGCTAAACCAATTTGAGAGGAACAAAGTATGGAAGCTGGTACCCAAGCCAAAGAACAAGAGTTCTATTGACACAAAATGGGTATTCAGAAACAAGATGGATGAAAATGGCATTGTCATAAGGAATAAAGCCAGATTGGTTGCTAAAGGCTATTCTCAACAAGAGGGAATAGATTTTGATGAAACATTTGCTCCAGTTGCCAGACTTGAGGCCATCAGAATCTTTCTAGCCTATGCAATCCATGCCAATTTCAAAGTCTATCAAATGGATGTGAAGAGTGCATTTCTAAATGGGGAATTGGAGGAAGAAGTTTATGTAAGCCAACCTCCAGGATTTGAAGATCCAAACTTTCCAGACTATGTGTATTATCTGTTGAAAGCACTCTATGGACTAAAGCAAGCACCTAGAGCCTGGTATGAGACTTTGTCAAAATTTCTTCTAGATAATCACTTCACAAGAGGTACTATTGACAAAACTCTTTTCTTTAGAAATGTTAATGGCTCTACAATACTTGTTCAAATTTATGTAGATGATATTATATTTGGATCTACAGATGATAAGCTTTGTAAAAAGTTTGCTAAGTTAATGCAAAGTAAATATGAAATGAGCATGATGGGAGAGCTAACTTATTTTCTTGGTTTACAAGTTAAACAAGTTAGTGGTGGAATTTTCATTAGTCAAACTAAATATATTTATGATCTTTTAAAGAAGTTTGACTTAATGGACTGTTCATCTGCAAAAACTCCCATGGCCACTGCCACCAAGCTTGAATTAAACAAGGCTGAAAAGTCTGTGGACATTTCAAGTTATAGAGGCATGGTTGGCTCACTTTTATATTTAACTGCTAGTAGACCTGATATAATGTTTTCTACATGTCTCTGTGCTAGATTTCAAGCTGACCCTAAAGATGCTCACTTAGTGGCTATTAAAAGAATCTTCAGATATCTCAAAGGGACTCCAAATCTAGGAATTTGGTACCCTAGAGAGTCTGGTTTTGATCTAATTGGCTACTCAGATGCAGATTATGCAGGCTGTAAAATAGACAGGAAAAGCACAACTGGGACCTGTCAATTTCTAGGGAACAAGCTTGTGTCATGGTTCAGCAAGAAGCAAAATTCTGTTTCTACATCAACAGCTGAAGCTGAGTACATTGCTGCTGGTAGTTGCTGTGCACAGATACTATGGATGAGGAATCAATTATTTGACTATGGACTAACTGTTGACAAAATTCCTATATTCTGTGACAACACAAGTGCCATTGCCATTACTAAAAATCCAGTGCAGCACTCAAGAACCAAGCACATTGACATCAAGTACCACTTCATTAGGGAACATATGATGAAAGGTACAGTGGAACTTCATTTTGTTCCAAGTGAAAAGCAGATTGCAGACATATTTACCAAGCCACTTGATGAATCAACATTCACAAGATTAGTAAGTGAGCTAGGTATGCTTAATTATTCATAAATTTATGTCCTCTATATAATCTGCCTTGAGCCTGAAATGAATTTGCTGCAAGAACAAAGTTGGCTTTCAGTAAGACTTATTCTATCAACGGATATTCCCTATCCGTTGAAAGCCAAAATTGTTCTATCAATGGATGTTCATTATCCGTTGAAAGACAAATACATTTCTGGTAATTTTATCCCTCAACGGATAAAATAGTGTTGATCATCAACGGATAACTATTTACCTTATCCGTTGAAGTGTCACATCAGTTACTTTAAGTGAGTCACAGCCGTTGATTCTTTTCCTTAACCGTTGATAAAGATATACACTGTTGTATGTATTTGTATTAAAGGCAGTTTTCAGAATTTCTATAGTTTTCTTTATGCTTAAACGGTTGTAATCTGTTTAAAAGTATCATTTAATCATTTTATTTATGTTTTAATTCAAGAAAGTATAAAAGCCCATTGAATTCTTATTTTCACTTTACGCTTTCTTGCAATTTTTATTCTCCTTCTCTCCCAAAATTCTCAAGTTTTTCTCTGCAACCTCTACTCACAACAATGGCACCAGTAGTCAAAATTATGTCTTTATCTGGATTTGTTTATGAAAAGAATAATTTCGTAGCCTTGGTTGAAAAGAATGAAGCCCATTCTGATTATCACAAGATGATGGACTTCATCAAAAACTGCAAACTAAGCTATGCAATGCTGGAATCCCCAACCATCTACTGTGAGGTGATTGAGGAGATTTGGACAACTGCAGAGTTCAACTCCACAGATATGACTATTGTCTTCTCTCTCAAAGGTAAGGATTATTGCATTAACTGTGATGATATACAGTCTTGCTTTAAGTTGCCTGAGAATAATGCCATGACACCACACACTGATAAAGATGTATCTGCTATGTTAGATTCCATAGGCTATGCTTTTGATTCTGCTAGTTTAGGTAGTATTAAAAGGAAGGGCCTTAGGAAAGAATGGAGTTTTCTTGGAGATGCCTTTATCAAGGTTTTCTCTGGGAAGATTAGCAATTTTGATGCCATAACTTCATCTCTTGTTAATATGCTCTATATGCTAGTTTCTGATAGGTACTTTAATTTTAGCAACTATGTCATGCTAGAATTAGGTTCCAGATTAGGTAACAAAGCTAATAGACCACATAACATCTACTATGTTAGATTCTTTATATTATTGGCTAACCATGTTGCTGAAGGATTGGTTATATCTAATGAGAACAATAAACTCAAATGTTGGGCACAAGAGAAAAGGGTCCTTGCAGACCTTTTGAGAATGAACCTCAACAGCCAGGTGCCATTGATATATTTGCCAATCATGAATGCACCACAGGTAAGTGAGGTAAACACTTCTATAACTCCTACTGTTTCCAACCCCATTGTTTCTTTGCCTTCCAGTGTGGCAATGGAATCTGTGTCTTTGTCCAAACAGGTTCCTACCAAAGCCACCAAAACTAAAATTTCAAAACACAAGCCAAAGAAAACCACCTCTGTTGTCTCTCAAAAGACAACAGTTGTAACAACTACCATAAACTTTGAAGGGAGTGAACAGGGTGTGAGTGGTGAGGGGAGGGGTGAACATCAAGAAACCCCCCAGGATAAGGCGGGAGAGGTGAGTGGTACCCCAGCCAGCCAAGCCACAGTCTCTCAAAAGACTGTGGTGGTTCAAAAGGAGTCAAACACATCCCTAGTTGCATCCTCCCAAAAGGGTGCAACTATTGAAAATAGTCCCCAACCAGGGACACAGAACAAAAGAGGGAGGGACACTGAAGCCACACATTCACCAATCAAAGCCTTTTCAAGGAAGAAGAATGCCAAGACCCTAGTTTCCACACAAGGGGCACACACAGCACAGATACATCCACCTGTATCTTTGCCTTCTCAAATTCAGCCTGATGTGACTCCAGCAAATGTGGAGTCACAGTCCCATTCTCTCATAATAGAAACACATCAATCATCAAACTCTCCATCACCCTCTCTGGATGTTGATATAATATTCACATCAATTCCTGATTCTCCCTCATTAAAACTCAGGGAGGAGCCCCACTCAAAACCTGATGATCATCATCTTTTAGATGATTTGTTGGATCATCAGCCAATTCTTTCAGATATAATTGAAGAACTATGTCACCTCACTTAAAATCAATTCACACAGATTCAACAATTATGTCACTTTCAATATCTACATCTTTTCCTTCTTCAACGGATATCTCTCATCCGTTGACAAGTGGTTGTTCTTCGACGGATAAGCTTAACAGCAGTTATCCGTTGATACCATCAGTTTCCACTTCAACGGATACTCCCTATCCGTTGATGGTCTCTACACATATAACATAAACAATTCCAACTGTAGAGGACATGGTTATTGTACAATCACTTTTAGGTTTGAGGGAAGGGAGTGATAATTTGAGTGAGAGGCTGGGTTACTCCCAGGCAAAAGGAGAGGTTGAGAGTCATCATATGCATGCTATTTCTTCCAGCATGGCAAAAGTGAGTGAGGGGAGTGCCACCTTAGAAAGTGAGGGTGAGGGTGTGTGTGAGCCAGGGGGAGCCCCTGATGCAAGAAAATAGAGAAAATGAGAGAAAGGCAGGTACAGAAGCTATAAGGGTAGATCCAGCCATTGCTAGTGAGTCAATGATAGTGGATGATGCTGAAAAGGAAAGACAATTTCAGCAACATTACAAAGCTGTAATTGATAACATTTCCTTGGATGCTGACACTTTTACTCACCCTGTTCCAGCCTATCAATTATTGGCTGCTCAGGGCAATATGGAGGCAGAACAGACTTTAAACATTGTACACACTTCAGAATCTCTTCTCAGAGACAAAGCTGCTGTAAACAGGCTGCCTTCTCAAGCTGGTGAGCCATCTGAAGAATTTGGAGTAAATTCTAATGATGATGACTCTAATTCTTTGGATGAGAGCATGAACTTAGGGGGAGAAGCATGCCCAAGTTCTGTTCCAGATCTACCTGATTGGGCATGGGCAAAGGCATCTACACCAGGAGAGTTTGGTATAACTTTGGTCAGGCAAGTAATGACTATTCAGAAGGCCCTTCAGGAGACTACAGATGCTGCTACCAAGGCAATTCTTCAAGCTCATCTGGACTCTCTGCATCTCTTGCAGTTGCAGCATTTCAAACAGAATCTAAGTGTGGATAAACTCAAGCAGGACATTGCTGATCTGAAATCCTACAATGCTGAGAAGATGGATTCAGTGATGCCTTATGGTACTATGCAAGATTTGTTAGGGAGACTGAGGAAAGCATCTGATGCTGACAAGAGGCTGGCCAGGTTGGAAGACAGAGTTCAGATCATTGAAGACTCTCTGGTCACCATTCTTCAGAATCAACAAACTCAGACAAATCTACTAATGCAGCTGGCAAAAGCACAAGGCTTGACCCCTACCCTTGATGATAACAAAAAGGGGGAGAATACAGGGGAAGGGGAAGGAGAGCCATCAACCACAGTTCAAATATCTCAAGTGCTAGTTCCTGCCATCACCACTTCTTCAACTATTCAAATCAAAGGAAAACTTGATGGAATTGATCTAATCCAGATAGCAGCAGCTGAATTGCAAGTCAAAGAGCAAAGGAGGAAAATTGATGAAAAGATGCAACAAATTTTTGGTTCTACAACTTCTAAATCACAATCTGTGAAGCATAGCACAAAGGTGGAACCAATTATTATGGAGCTCAAGCCAGTAAGGAGGAATAAGGTTGGAGAGACTTCTTCCAAGAATATGAAACCTATGGTTCTCAAGCCCAACAACAGATCCAATAAGGACTCTACAAAGAATCCTCTAAGCCTTGCTCAGATGAAAGAAGTGGAATTTCCTCTTCCAAAGCCTGATGAAGACAAGGTTTTGGGTGGAAGTATCATAAAGCACAAAGAGACCATGGATGTGGTTGAAAGGAGGAACATGGCTATTATCTTTAGAGAGGGAAAGAGCATTTGTGTGATGCAAGGACATCCCAAATTCCCAATAGCCAAGAGGGAAGAAGCTAGAAGGTTGAAGGAAGAAGCCAAAAAGCTAAAGGCTGACAAAAGAGCACAAGCAGAGCTTGAAAAATAGCTAAAGTCAAGTCAAGCTGAAGAAAAGAAAGAAATTGAAGACAAGAGTGAAGATGTAGGTATGGGGGACATGGTTGATAATGATATGGAAGAAAGAAGTAAGGAAATAGAGGAATGGCAGAAAGGGAACAGAAAGAAGGCCAATGTAAAGAGAAAGATGGTAGATGAGACTGAAGAAACCCAATCAAAATCCAAAACACTACCTTCTATTCCTGAACCCATTGTGCCTGACCCCTTCATAAACATTCATGGTGAAATAATCATTCCAAAGAGGAACCAATTGATTGGGACACCATCAAATTGCCCACCTTCTTAACCTCTTCTCCACCATCAAAGAAGCAGAAAAGAAGAATTAAATCAACACCTCCTAAAACCTCAATCAAATTCACTCAGAAGCCTAAGCCTAAGCCACAAGCCTCGAAGGATGACTATGTTCACATTTGTGACATAAAAGAATTTTCAGACATTGAACTCTATCTGGATGAGCTGGAGGAAGTAAGGGGAATAGCTACCTACAGACAGCTACCAGAAAGACTAGTGTTCAAATACAAAAGAAGTGGGGAAAGAACTTGGATGAAGGCTACTCTACCTTGGTTAGAGTATACTCAGCCATACAAAGGGATTCTGGGTTTACCAGGACTGTCAAGACTGAGATTCTCAACAAGATTGCTAACATAAGGAAAACTTGGTGGGAGCCCAATGCCTTGCCTAGAACATTACTCATTCAAGAAAGAGGAATTACAGTTCACAAATCACCTCATTGGTTGATGGAGTTCAGAGACAACAAAGGAGTCAGAAGATTTTTCAGACTTGAAGATCAGCTCAAGATTGCCAGTAATGAAACTCTCAAGGATATGCAATCTATGTTGGACATCAATGAAGAAGATGAAGCTGAGTTCTACAGACAACTTCAACTTCAAATAGAGGAGAATGACAGGAGGCTAGGAAAGAAAATAAGGGATCAAAGGAAAAGAAATCAATCTGCTCAGGCTAAAGGAGCACCCTTGGAAACAATGTAATTCCTCAATTCCATCTCAGCATACACATTTTTGCAGCACTTTTGAATTTCTGTTTTATTACAGTTAATATATTTGGCAAGTGTTTTGTTATCATCAAGCTAAACCCAAATTTATGCCTACAGTTCTAGTAGACATAAATAGGGGGAGATTGTTAGGAATATGTATATTAATTTGATGATAAGTTAAACAAAACACTTAAGTAGAAATCTAGTGTTTGTAGCCTCAACGGATAAGACCATCTTGGCTATCCGTTGAAGGAGTAGCTTTACTTAGCAATAAGTTTAGTATTGTAGCACATTTCATTCTCTGGATTCAAGTTGTAATTCTTAGATGTTGTAGGAAATTATCAGTCATGTTGACTACTAGTGGATATGCAAATAGGAGGGCTAATTGTAAATATTTCATGCCTTGTAATTTTGTATAAGTGAAGAAGTATCAACTGATATTGAAGACCTTCAATGAATAAGAAATAAAGCTTCAACGGATGTCTCTAAAGCTTCAACGGATAATATCCATCAACGGATAAGTGCTTCAACGGATAAAGACTTCAACTGCTAATGTATCAACGGATAAAGCTTCAACGGATAAAGCCTCAATGGATAAGGCATCAACGGATGAAAGCTTCAACGGATGCTTAGTTCATTAGCAGTTGATAGTGACAATTCATAAGCTGACAGAGGCACATGGGTTGACAGAGACAAACTGGAATGTGGAAGCCTCTAGGAGGAATCAAGAAAATGCAGCATTTCTATTCTGGTGCAAACAAGGAAGTATTCAAAGATTAACAGCTAAGCCTAAATTGCATTGGATAGAGAAATGAAGAAGAAACATGTGAAGAGCCTTTTTAATTGTATTTTACAGTTTTGTCTTCACTTGTAAACTTGGTGATATATAAACCAAGTAGCAGCTAGTAATTAGATGTGAATTTTCCAGAGCTGTTTAGAAAAATCCAGAGAGAAAATCATCTAGTTTGTACTAGGAAGCAGCTGTGATTTAATTCTTTGAATCACAGATTTTCTGAAATAACACATCTCTGGTGGAACAACAAATCCACCAGAAAAGTTTTTAAGTTTTTTGTGTTCTCTACATTTGTGTTTGAATATATATATCTGTCTATATTAGCTTCAAGTCATTCACACACATCTGCTCACTAAAACACTTAGCCTTAGAAACTACTCAAAACTTGAAAAAGTTTTGAGATTTACATTCAACCCCCCTTCTGTAAATCTCATTGTTAGTCCACTGGGAATAACACACACCTTCTTATAAAAACAATTCTTTAGTGGATTTTATTATCCCGCGAATACCTTAATAGTAAACCCATCACCTAAGCTTGGGTTACGGTATTGCATCACAATTCCAATTGGAAGAATAGGACATTCGTTGGAGCCACCGCATACGATGATCAGTCGTACTACGATAAAAGTAACCTTTTCTACATGTAGATGGGCGATTCCCTTTTATTATCGGTTATCACCCTGTCCGCATTCGGGCCTTTTCTGTGTCCGTCCCTCTCAGGTACACACTTCGCGTCTATTCCTCTCAAGACACGGTTTTGCGCCCATCCCTCTCAGGTACGCATACTTCACATGTTCATCAGTATATAAAATACTTTCTCATGTGGTAGTAAATTGGTAGTCTCCCCAGTCCACGAAGTACTGGAGTCTACCCCTCCTTATCCTTGTAAGAATCCCATAATATATATGGAACTTATATTGTTCCCCAAACATATTGCTTGTTGATAGGTACACTTGGATATGTACGTATATATATATACTTCCGAGAATTTTCGGAGGAAGTACTAAGGATGTGAGTTGACCGTTGTCAACATATTTGTTATATAAGGGGGAGTTTCTTTTGAAACTATATTCAAAATATTTAAATAAGTCGAGATAATATTCTCCGACGTTCTGAAATTATTCGAATAATTTTTCCGAAAATCAGAAAGTATTTTAAATCAGGATCTATGATTTTTAAATCATAAATAAACCATTTAATGAATAATAAATAATTAAATGATAATTGATAAATAATTAACCTCGAACGAGTTTACTCTTTAAAAGAATATTTAAAATACTATTCCTCAACTAGTTTATGTTTACGCAATCAATAATCTTTAATGTTTAATTGGGTTTGAAATAAATAATCGTTGGAGTATACTTCTTCCATAATAAAGGAATAGGTATATAATATTTATTTTTCGAATAATAAAATATAGTTGAGGGAATATGATCTTTGGGAAATCGTTTTAATAAAAGTTCGAGGTATTTTAATGTTTCGTAAGTGGACGTTGAGTCCCTTTAAAACGTACTATTATGGACTTGTAATTGTCCTAATATCACCGGAATGATTCCCAGATTTTCATCATAAAATCCCGACCGACTCTCGATCTTATAATTATACATCACGCTTAAAGCGGAAATAAATATTTTACAATACATATGTTTATCGTACAATATCGCTATATTATGCAAAAATTCAATAACTATGTATCATGGCAAACATGGTATTTATGCAATGATAATAAAACAATCCTTTCACAACACAACAGTAAGTGGAGTTGGGTTCGTAAACTTGCCTGGGTATCTCGAGGTGGAGGATGTTCTAGGTTCCGCTCGGAAATCTATAATCATAACATAATTCACTTCGTTAGGTCCCGTTCTAATTTACGGCTACCCGCACTCATGCACTAATTGTTATGCACCCTCTCAACTTATTTTATCCTTATTATTCCTTTAAGTCCTTATTCACATCATGGTCGCTTCATTTTTCAAAGAATCTTAAGTTCAATTTCATTTTCGTCGTTGGCTCCGCTTATGGATTCTATGGTTACTAATCGCGCGGTCTCGGCTCCAATATTTTTATAAAACTGAAAAATCATTATTTTCACTTGAAATTTTTATGAAATTTAGGAAACTCAATATGCTGATCTCTGTAAAAATTTCATGATTTATGAACACTTTCAAGTCAATTATTTATATTTTCAAAGTTTGTGATTCGTAGCAGTTTTTGTCGCGTAAATCACTTTTAGTAAAACGGTCATAACTTTTGATCCGTAAATCGGAATCAAGCGATTCAAGCGCCTAAACGATCATTATAAAATTGTATATCATAATAAAGGGTTATTTTTCAAGAAACTACAGTTTACATCTTCGGGACTTTCTGCAGAAACTTAAAGTTACGTTTTGTTCGTTTTAACGAGATTACGTTAATGATCGGAGTTTCGTTTACGCCTTAAATCTTTATACTACCACCAACAATCACCATATTATCATAAACACACTAACTACTCTTAAGAATATCATGTTCTTGAGGCAACAACAATCAACCTTAAATCTAATTAACTAAACATCAAGATCTTAACAATATCACCACTAAAACTAGGTTTATAACTACATACTAAAAGGATCTTGAATTTGAATCTTAAATAAAGTTGGGTCAAAGTTTTTTACCTTTCTTGAAATCTTGAGATGTGTTATTGAGGATGGTGGAGTCTTGGGAGTGCTTGGTATGGTTTTGGAACCTAAAATCACCATTGAAATCAAGAAACCAAAGAAGAGTTACTATTTATACTATTCACTAGCAACTTTATTGATTTTATTTCACCCATCAAACCTTGATAAAAAGAGATCAAAGAATTATCTTACCTTAGTTTGGTTGTTAGGAAGCTTTAGAATTAATGGGAGGATTTATCCATGGCTAGAACTTGGAGATTTGATTTTGAATTCCTTGTTGAAGAAGAAGAAGCCGAATGGAAGAAATGGGGAGAGAAGAAGTGTTTTATGCTTGCTTCCTTGGTTGCTTCTAGGAAATTATGTTGGTGATATCTTATATTGATTTGATATTCTCTAGTTTAGAATCCTAGGTTTATTCTTGTTGCCAAATCCATGGACAAATCTAAGTAGCTTCCTAGTTTACAAGCTAAGCTACTTGTTTTAGCTTCCTTAGCTTACTATTTCATTATCCTTGGTTGATCATCCTATATCTAGCTCACTATTTGATAAAGTAACCATGGTTACTTTCTTACCATGGATAGTTAGTGCGTTACGTTTATTTAATCGTTTACGCGTTCTCTCGGTCGCTTAAACGTTTTCGTAATACTTCCTCGTAAATGGTTCGCGATGTAATTCCTTTCGCATTTATTCCTTATGTTTTGAATTATCATACTTGGATATAAATCCGGAGGGTTTTAATCTTGTAATTATATTGGAATTCCCGTAATCCTCGATGAGTCGTAAATATGGTCGTTTTTCAAAGTTCGTTTTCTTCGAAAACTAATAGCGTTTACATACACTCATTTGGTACGTATAATCATAATATCAACTCTGAAACTCATTTTCTTACGCACTGCATAGTGTGGGCTCAAAAGTTTTTCCCGTCCGTCAGGGTTACTAGTCATTAAACGTTTTATAAGGTCTCAAAAATTCGAGTTAATACACACTTCCATCCCGGATGTCTTTTACTAGTTGAGAGCACATAGGTTCCCATAACCAAGCATTTTTAAATCTAAAACTCTTACTTTTGTGTTCTTGTCTCGTGGCTTTCCTTGGGTCTAAAAGAATTGGGATGTGGTCTGAGGGGGTTCCTTCCAGATTATGTAATTTCGCTAAAGGAAAAAGATGCAACCACTCATTATTAGTCAAAGCATGATCCAGTCTAGTCACAATAAAATTTACAGTACCTCTACTCATTTCCCATATAAACTGATGACCCAACAATTTTATATCCCTTAAACCAGCGTCTAACAGAGCCTCATTAAATTCTTCCACTAACCAGTTCGGGTACGGGGATCCTCTTTTTTTATCAGCATGAGACACTATATTATTCATGTCACCGATTGCACACCATGGTAAATTTGAGTCACAGGCTAAGTTACGCAATAAATCCAAGGTCTTCCTTCTATTCATCCTAATTGGCTCTCCATAAATTCTTGTAAGACGCCAGGGCTCCATTCCAGGAACATTAGTCTCAATATCAATGTGATTTTGAGAAAAAAATTAATTTACCTTGATCAGCTTCTTTCCACAATATACCCAAACCTCTGTTTCTACCTTGAGCATTCACAACTATCATTTCTTCAAATTTCAACATTTTCCGAATCTTCTCCATTTTCTTCTTCCCACATAACGTCTCACACAAGAAAATAAAATTAGGTTTTTGTTGACTAACAACATTTTTAAGGAATTGAATCTTACAAGAAAGCCCAATACCCTGACAATTCCAACTTAGAGCACTCATGAAGATAGGCAGGTGTGCGTCGCAACACCCACCAACATCAATTTTTTTTACAGATCTTGATTATGCATTTCAACATCAGTTGGTTTTTCTGAATTATCCTCAGTTATAGAAACATTACTGTTATTTGTACGCCTTTTTTTGTGTCCGAAATATTTAAAACAGCTGAATCCAGTTCCCCCTAATTTTCCGCTACAAAATCGATATTTAACTTATTATACACATTTTTGAAAACACATGTATTTTCTATAATTAATCTCCCCCCTTAATTTTCTCCAACTGAAAGGCTATTTCCTGGATCTTTGTTATCAACTATCATCCCTGATTGATTGGATTCTTGAAAAATTATTCCTTGATTCTCTCTAACAACATTCTCCCTCGTTGACTCCTCTTTCTCCATTGCTACAGTTGCCGGAATTACCCCCAGGTCTTAATCATTTTGCTCATAGTGTATGATTCATTCTTCATGGTTCAACACGCATCCAACTTCCATAAGGTCTCTCAATTAATTCATCTGGAGTGTTAAATAATTTTCCGCAAAATTTATTACTATGGCCTATAAGACCACAGATAAAACAAAATGTAGGGATCCCTTCATCTTGAAATTGACCCAGCACCATTGATCAACACTTTTTTTCAATTTCGTCCTTCTTTTAATTGGAGCATCCAGAGAAATCGAAACTCTTACCCGAAGATATTCCCTCCATAAACTGGTAAAATTATTAATATCAGACTTTATGAACTTACCAATGTGATTACATACATCCATGACTACTCGTTGTGACATAAAACCAGAGTACATATCGTGTAACTGGACCCAAATATCCAAATTGTTAATAGCTACCGTTCTTCGGTTATCACCCTCCTTCAAACGAACAAACACGAGTTGAAAGCGACCAAAAGTCCAAGGGCTCCCTTCTATGACCCGTTTAATGTCAATCTCGTGATCTATTTGTTTCCAATGGTTTTACCTACATCCCTCTCCCCGGTTTCCACAAAGAAGCCATCTTATGTTGTTTCGCCTGGAAGTCTATAGGAGATTCCGTAAGAAACCTTCCTACCAAACATCTATGCAAATCTATCTCACTTAGTTCTTCTACAGTTTCCGCATATACCAAGCCACCTTCATCCTCCTCCTCTAAGTTTATTCTCTTCTATTTCCTTTACTGAATCAATTCTTCTCGTCATGAGACAACTTTATTAACCAACGTGGAAATGACAAATTTGATTAGACAAGACAGAAAGACGGGACTATTACGGAAGGACGAGACTATAACATACACACTATGCCATTAGGCAAGACGAGGCAAACTTAATTCTAATGTAGAACTTTGCAATGGAGAAATTTGATCAACATCAGAGTGGTTATTGATTGGACTGAAACATTGTGTTCAATTTAGTTTGATTTCAGCATGTTTCTCAACAAATAAATTCTGTATTTTGATTGGTGTGCTTGTCATGAATGCAGGAGGCTCACCATTATAAAAAAAGTGTAAGATAATCAAAATAAATTAAATTTATAGAATTGTGTACTAAACATGTCACAAAAAAATGTTAGTGGTATAACAAGTAACTACAGGATAAAAATAAAATTGACTAGTCCATGGCTTGCTTTTATCCCTTAAAATTTGAAAACCAAACTTAGATGCAAAAAACTGTATTGACTTGGTAGTTAAAATCTTAGATGCAAAAAACTGTATTGACTTGGTAGTTAAAATATAGATAGTCAGCACCAGGACCCTAACAAATAGGCTAATTTCATACAACACTGGATCATAAATTTCTTGTTCAATATGTAACATTGATATGGCTGATAACACTAATCACACTGAAACAGTTACAGCCCCTGAACCTGAATCTCACACTGAAACAGTTACAGCCCCTGAACCTGAAGCAGAACGAGAACCGAAACCAGAACCGGAACCAGAATCTATTACAGCACCAGAACCAACACCGCAACCTGAAAAGGAAGAAACTCCAGAGATTACTACTGAAACTGCCAGTGAGAAGGGAAGTTCGGAGAAGCCAAAAAATAGCATGAAGCCTCTAGAGCATATATTAAACCTGGCAGCTTTTCTTCTAACTCTACCAATAATTGCTATAGTCGTTTGGTTAATCTTCATGACAGGTTACGACTGTGAATATCTCTTAAAAATGCATAAGCTATACGACGGTATCATTGCAATGCTGGTAGTAATGGGCGTACTAAATATTGTGGCGTCATTTATGATGAAGAAACCACCATTGCGAATGCCTGCATTGATCTTAATCACGATCCCCGCGATAGTGGTGTTAATTGTGGGAATTGGACTAGTAGGAGGTTTTAACATGGAGAGCCGATCCGTGCCTGGTTCGCCTCAACGGCTGAAATTGAAAGTATATAACACTGATAATTGGAGCAGAATTAAGTCATGCTTGTATGATAAAAGCATTTGTCAAGTTTTAGCATCCGGAACTAGTATGATCAAGTCCTATGATTATGCAACCAAAAAGCTGTCACCAGTGCAGGTCTGTGTTTTCGATCAATTGCTTATGTTAAGTTTATACTTCCTTTTGTTCTATTAATTAATTACCACAATGCACGATATACATTAGACGTGGAGTACCTTCCTCTTACACCTTAAGATTTTAGAGCGACTGAACAGTATATAGCCTAATGGATACCTTTTTTTTTAGTCGGGATGTTGCAGGCCACCAGCAAGTTGCGGTATGGAATATGTTAATGCAACATACTGGAAAAAAAATGATGGATCAGAGGATACGAGTAAAGGACATAATAGTGATTGTGATACATGGACGAATCAAGAAACAATTCTGTGTTACAACTGCAACAGCTGCAGAGAAGGATTCAGAACAACAGTCGGGAGAAGATGGATTATACTGGGATCTTTTCTAATTTCAGTTGCCGGCTTGCTCTTTATTGTGCATCTGTTATTGTTTGTTGTTTCCATGTCCGAGAGTTCTGGAAAATAGCGATTTATTGTTAGAATTAGACCATCAAGCATTTCTGCTGAACTTAATCTACTAAATATTGATGTATTCACTTCCATATCGAATTTAATATTCTTTAGCAACATACTTTGATAGGCTGCATTCTGCTTAAAATACAAGAGCATGCACATGTTACATTTTTATACTGACATCGGAATCATGTCGGGACTGACTTGTTACAGCATTGAACGATCTTCAAAATATTGTTAAAGTTCTAATTTTTACTACCGAAAAAATCATAAAAACTAATTAAGGAAAAAGTTATAATTCCCGGTTAAAATATGTATATATACTAATTCAGCTTCGGGTAATTTGTAATCCTAGTTCCGTCACTGTTCATATCCACGCTCTCTGGCACCGGAGGTATAGTTTTTTTGTAGTGCAGTTTAAGAAAGCCTAAGAAATTCCACTATCACGAGTGGAATCGTTAGGTGGCATACAATTGTAACACTAATAATGATAAAATTGTGGACAATATGGAGTGTCCATTTCATGCCTAAGCTTTATCACATATTCACATCCACCAATTCAGCCCTCAGTATATGTGTATGATCCACATCAACAATTCTACAAACTAAAGCAAAACAAAATTCCCCACTTACTGCACGCCATCAATTTTATTTCCTGGCTATTCTAGCATCCAGCTTTAGCAACTACATGCCTATAAATACCTTGCACTTGTTGCACTCCTAGTACTCAGAACACAATAGCAAAAAAACAAAAATTCAAGCAATTTTTGTTAACTTGTTTAAAACATGGCGAGTCTGGTGTCATTGGCTTTCATTGCTTTGCTTATTTCAGCTATTGCCACTGTTTCCGAAAGTCGAGTAGCAAGAAAGGATTTAGATTTAAATTTAGGTAATGGTCTCGGTATTGGACTTGGAATTGGTGCTGGCATTGGGATTGGATTAGGAGGAAGTGGTTCTGGTTCTGGTGCTGGTGCTGGTTCTGGTTCTGGTTCAGGCTCGGGCTCTAGTTCGAGTTCAGGGTCAAGCTCATCTTCATCATCAGGATCCAGCTCAGGTAGTTCAGGAGGTTCTGGTGCTGGCTCAGAAGCAGGTTCATATGCAGGGTCACATGCTGGATCAAGAGCTGGTTCAGGTTCTGGGGGAAACCAAGGAGGCGGATCAGGCCGTGGGTCTGGATCAGGACGCGGGGAGGGATCAGGATCCGGAAATGGTTCTGGTGAAGGTGGTGGATATGGATCAGGGCATGGCAGTGGACATGGCAAATGAACTTGCAAATGCATGCATGTAATATGATTATCATTTGAAAGAGACTAAGGTGTCTCCTATGAATTAAGATAATAAAATTAAGGTTATGGTGTTAATTGACTTCTTCCCAAGTTCGATTTGATTGTTTTGACAAAATAGTTAAATTATTTATACAAGTTTCAATATTAAAACTCACATAAATATTAACTTTTTTTTATATTATACCTCAAATCAAACGCATATAAAAAGTATTAACAAACAATTATCTGATTCACTTTAATGATTATTGCTTTTACTTCACTTATAAACCTCTGAAGTTGTTGCACCATTTTAGGCTAATGCTAGCATTCTTAAGGCCAAAGGCAGGTAAAATATGTTCAGATTCAGATAAAATTAAGATTTCTCGTATGAGGATTTAGGAAATTCCGTATCCGAAATATTTATCGGTGATATACTTTATTTGTGCAACTGGAACCAAAAAGCAAAATCTGGCTGACTTAGTGTTATATTGTTTCTACTTTCGGAGTAGTTGATTTTAGAAACTAGCAAGAACATGAAACACACGCATAGATGGTTAGAGTATGTTGCTCTGTCTGCAATTCTGCATCGTTTGAGGTCCTGTAAATAAATAAATCTTTTCGATAAGCGATATATAGTGAACTTGAAATTTCATTGATCAGGTTTTATTTTACAGAAGGTCTAATTTAGACCCCCAAAACAATCTTGAGTTGCACAAACTAATCAATCTCTTTTCTGAAGAATCTACTGCAACATTGCAGAACAGACAAGAAATTAAGCTTTGATGAAACAAATTGCGAAATTTAAATGCAATGCAAGCTTGAAAGAACAAATTGGGATCTCTTTGATTCATCATATCTAGCAGGGAGGAAGGTCTCTAGGTGGTGGCAGGATAGATTCTTCTGCTGACTTGCCGTTTTCAACGACAAAAGCCATCTTCAAACCCCACATTGTGTGGAGTTCCAAATGACAATGCATGAACCAAACACCTAAAAAGATCAAAACAATTTCACAATATTAGTTCATACTTTCATTTAGAAGATCTAGACCAAACGGATAAATTCTCGTGTGCATAGGTTACCTGGATTATCAGCTCTGAACCTGATAGCAGTCCAACCTCCAGTGGGAACACCAACAGTATTTCTCTCAGGTGGATCAACCAAGTTAAACTTAGCAGGGTCTTTTCTCGGGTTAAAGTTCCCTACACCGCTTCCCATGACAAAGAAGTTGAAGCCATGAAGATGGAATGGATGAGACTCGACTGTGAGGAGATTAGTGTCTTGCAAAACTAATTCCACAGTAGAATTAAACTTCAGCTTACTTAACCTGGTGCCTAAGGTAGTCCTGAGATTAGCTGTGAGTGGTGCACCTGTATAGTTGAAAGGCGCGGAGGGACGGTCTGGAAAATCGGTCTTAAATACCCCGGGAATATTGAAATAATGAGCTTGCAAGAGTCCAGTCTTTGGCATCACAAATGTTATGTTGTTAAGTGATGCTGTTAATTGTGTTCCATTCTGGCAGTTGGGACAGACGTTTTGCCCGAGACCAACGGTATAAAACAGGTGTCGATCAACCTTAAGAGGAACATTAGCTGGAAATTGTGGAGTATTTAGGCTTTTGAGTTTACTGCTATAAGTTAATGCAAAGTTGGTGTTGTTTGAGGCTGGAAGTTGAGGCAAGGTAGGAAGTACAGTATTCGGAATGCCTTTATACTGTAAGATCGCAGTGGCAGTTCTGTTGTCTACAGGTACTGGTGCATCCATGAAAGGGCTTACTGCCATGAAATAACGGCCTGGAGATTGGTCAGCGATTACTAGTACGTTTGTCGTTTGGCCAGGTGCAATAAGAATGGCATTGGTGGTGAAGGGTTTTGTGTAAACGGCATCAATCTCTACCACTGTCAATATGTGACCAGCAATAGCAAAAAAGAGCTCATCATTGAGTGCAGCGTTCACGATTCGTAAGAGGTATGTTTTTCCTGACTCCACTTCCATTGCAAAAGTATCTGCTTGCCAAAAAACAAATACAAGTATATGAGGAGATAATTAGAGTATGAGAGAATGTATGTGTGTGTGATTTATTAAAAATTACGTTTTTCAGAGCAAGGGAAAAGAGGTCCTGGTTTTCCATTGATGGTATGAGCATCTGACATTTGTGGTGGCAATCCCAACTTATTGCCTTGCTTAACAATTGTTTCGACATCATCATTCCACCATTCTCCTGCACACAGACACAATATAGGTCATCTTTTTCAGAATTTGAAAACTTCAGGAAGCAAAGATGAAAATTCTGTCATTAGATATCTGTAAAACTAACCCAAGACTATATTAGCTTCGCGATAAGGTTGAGGGAATGGAAATGGAGTTCCTTCTTTAGGCATAATGACAATGGCACCATAAACAGTTGCTCTTAGCCACAAAATATGTGCATGCCACCACAGGGTTCCCCTTTGGCCTGTAACCGTCATATTGTAAGTGTAGCTGCTCCCTGTCTGGATTGGACATTGTGTTATATATGCTGGTCCATCAGCCCATCCATTGCGGAATTGTTTCAGACCATGCCTGCATTCGTGTTCAGATGATTAAAATCAGCTCATACAATAAGTTTTTCTTGTATAATCCCTGCTTCTCGAGGTAAAACGGTTCATAAACTTGGACAAACATTATATTTACCAATGGATGGACAGATTGTATTGTGCATGATTAGTAACGTTTATAAGAATCTGATCTCCTTCTCGAGCATATACAGTAGGCCCTGGAAACATCCCATTTACTGTGACAATCGGTTTTGCATGGCACAGTCTGCTAACATTCTTCACTTGAACCTGTTGATCAAATCCAACAAAACTGAAATTAGCTTCAACTAATAATTAAATAGTATTAGCTAGTAATCTAGCATTATATTTGCACGCCCTATACAGGGCTAGCGCGCCCTATACATGGCTAGCCCTGTATGGCGGTCATTTGCGACAACTATCAACGATGAGAAGTTGTACTAGCTATAATGCACTAACATCAAACTGATATGTCTTCAATGCGGCATCGACTAAGAGAGAAGTTGCAGTGCAGCTTATGGAGAGAAAGAGTATAGCTTGAGACCATCGAAAACATAATGCCATTTTTTTCCTTGTAGCTAATATCGAAATTCGGAGGGAGAGGTATTTGCTTTGTGTTTGTGTCTGATATGGGGTTGTAGGGCTTGATTTTATAGACTGAAAAATTGTTATGAACTGAGAGAAAACAGGGTATTAGGTAAAACATGAGCAGAAAGTGCAAGCTTGCTAGTATAATGCAAGACTTTGAACAAAGCTTGAAAGCAAGTCTTGTTATTGGACGAACTAAGCTTGAAAGCAATGTTGTTTTGGGACGTTGAGATATCAGAGTACATTCTGTTGGCTATTAATCGTAGCAGGTTGCAAGCTTTTATCAATTTTATTGTACCAGATGATTAGATGATAACACGTGTTTTTACGGGAGAGTTTATTTAAACTAATTATTAATACCTTTCTAGATTTATATTAAAACTTTTCAGAGTATTTTTTACAAAAAAAGGGTTGCAACAATTGTATTATTTTATTAAAAAAAAGAGGAGATAGGAAATAGGTGGAATGAAGATAAGGTTAAAATCAAATTAGAAGTGGAATTATAATTAAAAATGAATTTCGTTTATTAAGAAAAGATAATTTTATTTATTCCAAATTATTTTAAGAAAAGTAGGAAAGCATAATATAGATGATGCTAATAAATATGTTATTTGTGTGCAACTCAGTAAAATTACAATAGGATTACAATAACTTTTATTAATAGGATAATATAAAGTCGTAAGAGAAATAAAAATATAATAAAGGTAATTTTATTTATTTTATACTTTTTATATTATTTACTTATTATTATTTTAAGAAAAGTAAAAACACATAATATGCACCACTCTGATATATATGTTAACCATGTCTAACTCGCAATTAAATGGGTGATGTTTAAAAATACCCATTTTTGGGGTGTAATGGCTGAAAATACCCATTTTCAAAATAAATGGCTGAAAATACCGTTTTGAATACGCATTTTGTAATTGGGTAAATGTAATACGTATTTGAGAATTGAGTATCTAAGAAAATTACTAAAGATACGCATTTGTAGTTTGGGTATTAGCCTTGAGATACACATTTGCCAAATGCGTATCTTAAAAAAAAATAAAAAATAAATAAATTGGATACCCATTTGACAAATACGTATCTAGTACAAAACACGATACCCAAATGCAAATGCGTATCCAAAACGGTATTTTCAGCCATCTACTTCCATAATGGGTATTTTCAGTCATTTGCACCAAAAAATTGTTATTTTTAACATTATTTCCAATTAAATAGGACTCGCAAATAAATGTGATTCCAATAGTCTCTCAAAAGAATGTGATTCCAATAATAATATATTACTAACCTATAATTCCGGCGATACGGGGCCTTTTTTCTTATTATTTATTTGTAGGAATAATGTTGAAATTATATTATTTTGATTATTATATTTAAATTTAAATTGTATTTTTTTTATTAATTTTAAATAATTTATAAAAAAATATGTAATAGTGTTTTATTTAATAAAAATATAGTCCAATACTTGTAGTTAAATGTATTTTGTTACTTGTATTTTATAATTCTGAATTTATTATTAATATCAACTAAAAATTTAACTTATTTTAGGTAGAACAAAATTTATCGTTTTCAAGTAAACTATGTTAAACAACCTTTTTTCAAAAATATCCCTTGGAGATAAAATATGTAAATTTTTCTATATTGCTCAAGTAAGATATATCTTTTTCAAAAATATCCATTTTTAAATTAAATTAATTTATTTAAAAAGTAAAATAACAATTTTATATGATATAATTACTTATTAGAGTTAGTAATTTATTTTTGTTATCAAGTTAAATTAAATTATATTAAAACATTTTAAATCTGAAGTTATACCGACATTGTTGACGTAATGTTCTGTGATACTTCCCTCATGAGCCAAGTCCAGAGTTTCAAGTTTCAACTCAAGGTCATAGTCCAAGTCTTTATGGTTTCAACTCTTATTTTGCTATGGTATTTATAATCTCTCTTTCATTTACATATTATTAGACTATTAAATATTGAAATATAGAAATAGAGAAATGGGGGGAAAGTTAGTTAGAAGTGTAATATCACACTTGTATGATTCCAAGCCTATATAACTCTTTTCTTGTAACAGAATCATTTCAAGAGATGTAGATTTACAATTCAGTTACAATGCTCTCTCTCTTTCATTCTCTCTCTCTCTCTCTCACACACACTATCTCTTGCTCAATCTCTGAAACTGCATTACATTTGACATGGTATCAGAGTAAGAAATCGACTGCTGAACACAACATTTACTTCCGCTATCAATCTGTGATCTCTTCAAGAGCGATTTGTGATCTTTCCATGTGATTTGCAAAGTTTGTGATCTCTGCGATTGTAATCTCTACAAACTCTAAGTCTTTCTCATACTCATTTGTTATCAATCCTTGTTCAGTACTGTAATCTTGTTGTTCTGATCATACGTACAATTGTTATACATATTGTATAGCATCTGTTATCAGCTGATTGTGTGCATCTAATTGTGTTTTGATCATGACTCGATCATATGTTACTGCAACTACTGGTACATCATCTAATACTGTATCAATTGATACTAATCATCCTTATTTTCTACAAAGTTCTGATAATCCTGGCACAACTTTGGTTACAATGCTCTTAACTGAGCAAAATTATCATCAATGGAGTCGATTTGTGTCTATAGCCTTATCTGCTAAACTTAAGCTAGGATTCATTGATGGCTCTGTTAGCAAGCCTATTGATAATAACATTCAAATTGCAATGTGGAATCGCTGCAATGATATGGTTGTGTCTTGGTTGTTGAATTCAATATCCACTGAAATAAGAAATAGTGTGGCTTATCTCTCTACTGCTCAACAAATCTGGGAAGATTTGACTACTAGATTCTCTCAGAGCAACATGCCTAGGACATTTCAACTTCGCAAAGAGTTGTCTTCTCTACAACAAGGCAATCTCTCTGTTACATCTTACTTTACTAAGTTCAAGACACTTGTTGCTGAAATTGATAATCTAGCACCTATTCCAAAATGTACCTGTGTAACAACCAACTGTTCATGTCAGAGTGCTCAGAAATTGAATCAGTATGAAGAAATATTGAAACTAAGTCAGTTTCTTATGGGACTGAGTGACGCATTTACTGCAATTAGGGGACATTTGCTTCTAATGAAACCAATACCATCACTCAATCAGGCATTCTCCTTGCTTCTCCAAGAAGAATCTCAAAGAGATTTTGCTTCTATCTCTAATACTCCTGTGACAGAAAACATGGCAATGAATGTGAAATTTAACCCCAATTTCAGAACTAAAGGGATAAACAATGCTGGTCAAAGGAAAACAAGTGATTCTGCTTTTACTTGTGATTACTATCAAATGACAGGACACTTCAGAGACAAATGCTTCTGTCTCCATGGCTATCCAGAGTGGCACAAAATGTATGGCAAACCTAAGCCTAAACCAAGAAAGCAAAATGCAGGAAACAAATCTGTAGTTGTTGCTCATGTGAGTCTTAATGAAGACAAAACTGATACTTCTCACAAAGAACACAACTCAAATGCTACTCTCAATGCCTTCTCTGATACTCAATGCCAACAACTTGCTAAAATGATTCAAGAATCAATCAAGCAATCTCAATGTCAGACACCTGGTTCCTCAAATGCTCATATGTCTAGTATGATCTTCTCATCTGCAGTATTTTCTACAACAGTTAGTTCTAATACTACTGGTATGAGTAATCATCTAGCTGCATATGACTGGATAATAGACTCAGGAGCTACTAATCACATAACATTTGACTACACAGTCTTGAGTAATTCTAAATCTGTGAAATCAGTATTGCACTTGCCAAATAATACAACTGTTCCTATCACTCACATAGGAAATGTTCAGCTGACCTCTTCTTTCACTCTTTTTGAAGTCCTATGTGTGCCTTCCTTTCATTGCAATCTCATTTCAACATCACAACTCACAAAACATCTATCATGTCATGTTATTTTTACTGAACATACATGTATTTTGCAGGACCTTATCTTGAAGAGGGAGAAAGAGATTGGTAACTTGCAAGATGGTCTATACAAATTGCAACTCCCTGATCTCT
This sequence comes from Apium graveolens, assembly GCF_009905375.1. Taxonomy (NCBI): domain Eukaryota; kingdom Viridiplantae; phylum Streptophyta; class Magnoliopsida; order Apiales; family Apiaceae; genus Apium; species Apium graveolens. Next base: position 314,299,963 of record NC_133648.1, read on the forward strand.
TTCAAGCCTCAACTTCATATGCTTTAGTCTCATCAGATCATTCTCAAACTTGTAATTCTTTTGCTCATAGTGCTTGTACTTCCAATTCTAATTCTGTCAATTTGTGGCACAATAGTTTAGGACATCCTTCTGTTGATGTCTTAACTAAACTTCCTGATGTACATGTAAAACAATGTGATTTTTCTTCATGTGATATCTGTCATTTTTCAAAACAACACAGGCTATCTTTTGATTCCAGTAATTCCTATAGTAGCAATGTGTTTGATATGATCCATATTGATGTATGGGGACCTTATAAACAGGTTACTCATAATAAATGTTCTTATTTTTTAACCAAAGTGGATGATCATTCCAGAGCTACCTGGATAGTCTTATTTTAGCATAAAACTCAAGTTCCAAATCTGATCAAAAAATTTCTTGAGTATGCAAAGAATCAATTCACTTATGTCAAAATCCTCAGGTCTGATAATGGTATTGAGTTTACCAATCATGCTGTTACTGAACTTCTTCAGTCTCAAGGTATCATTCACCAAATGAGTTGTGCTCATACACCTCAGCAAAATGGGAGGGTTGAAAGAAAACATCAACAACTCCTTAACATTGCTAGAGCCCTTAAGTTTCAATCCCATCTTCCTAATTCATTCTGGGGAGATTTTATTTTGACTGCTGCTCATATTATCAACCTGTTACCTGTCAAATTACTTCAATATAAAACACCTTTTGAATTACTATATAAAAAATTGCCAGATTATGATCATCTTAAGGTGTTTGGTTGTCTTTGTTATGCAACAAATGTTACTGACACTGACAAACTAAGTTCTAGAGCTATTAAAGGTATTTTCTTAGGATACCTTTATGCCAAAAAGGGTTACAGAATTCTTGATTTATCAACTAAGAAATGCTTTATATCCAGAGATGTCAGATTTGTTGAAACAGTATTTCCTTTTTTTAAATAAATCTCATGCTTCTACTCCTTTATTCACTATCTGTGAAAGTACTCTTGAGGATAGTAATCCTGTTGATGTTAATGCTGCGCAATCATCCATTGATTTACCTGCTGGTCATATCTTAGAATCTCAAGTATTAGACTCTCAATCTCAAGTGTTAGACTCTGATAATTCAGAACAATTCTTAACACTGAACCTCAAGTTCTTGCTAGACCAGTAAGGAATAAAACTGTTCCATCAAAATTCAAGGATTATGTTGGTTTACCATCTGCTACAACCTGCTCCACCTATTCTGCGTCTACTTGTCTTTATCCTCTCCATCAATACATATCTTATGAGAATATATCTTCTTTATACAAAGCTTATGTAACCAAGACATCTCAGATTCAAGTGCCTTATTCTTTTAAGCAAACTGTTATAGATCCTAACTGTTGTGCTGCAATGAAAACTGAAATTCAAGCTTTGGAATCAAATCAAACTTGGGAGTTGGTTACTTTACCATCAAATCAACATGTCATTGACTGCAAATGGTTGTTTAAAGTAAAATATAATCCAGATGGTTCAGTAGAAAGATACAATACTAGGTTAGTAGCCAAAGGATTCACTCAAGAATTTGGAGTTGATTATTTTGATACCTTTGCACCTGTTGCAAAGATGGTCACTGTGAGAGTGTTCTTGGCTGTTGCTGCTAAAAAGGCCTGGAATGTCACTCAAATGGATGTTACTAATGCATTTCTCCATGGAGATCTAAATGAAACAGTATATATGAAACTACCTCCTGGATACAGAGTTCTATCTACAGCACATCAATCTGTTTCATCTCAGTTTGTGTGCAAATTAAGGAAATCACTATATGGCTTGAAGCAGGCTCCTAGGTGTTGGTATCTGAAACTTTCTACAGCTCTACAGAGTTATGGATTTAAACAGTCTCAAAGTGATAACAGCTTATTCACCTTCACTAGTAATTCCATATTCATGGCTGTATTAATCTATGTTGATGATATATTGGTTACTGGCTCATCTACTGAACATATTAATGCTATGAAAGCATTTCTCAAGACCAAATTCAAGATCAAGGACTTGGGTCCTCTCAGGTATTTCTTAGGCATTGAAGTTGCCAGGTCAACCACTGGCTTTTATCTCAACCAACGCAAATATGCTCTTGATCTTATCAAGGAAACTGGCTTATCTAGAGCTAAACCTTCTGTCATTCCAATTGAGCAAAACCACAAACTTATTGACAACTCATTTGTCTTCCTATCTGATACTGATACTGTAATGTATAGAAGATTAGTGGGTCGTTTGATCTATCTTACCATCACTCGACCTGACTTATCATATGCAGTCCATGTACTGTCTCAGTTCCTTTCAAAACCTCGTTCGGATCATTTGCAAGCTATTTATCGAGTACTTAGATATCTAAAACAGACACATGGACAAGGATTGCTCATTTCTGCCACTGGAAATTTACAGATAACAACATATACTGACTCTGACTGGGCTGGTTGTCCAGAGTCCAGACAATCACTTACTGGCTTCTGCATCACCATCGGATCTTCTCTTGTTTCTTGGCGTAGCAAAAAGCAGCCAACTGTATCTCGTTCGTCTGCTGAGGCAGAATACAGGGCCATGGCAGATACATGCTGTGAAATAACTTGGTTCCTGACTTTACTTAATGACTTTCAGCTAAATCATACTATGCCAGCTTCTCTTTATTGTGACAACAAGTCAGCATTGTATATATCATCTAATCCAGTATTTCACGAACGAACTAAGCACATCGAAATCGACTGTCACTTGGTTTGTGAAAAACTCAAAAAGGGAATTATTCAGATGTTTCACTTGGCCTCAGGACAGCAGCCTGCTGATATGTTCACCAAGGCAACAAGTGCTGCTGTTATCAAGTTCTTTCTTTCCAAGTTGAATGTCTGCAACTTGTTTCAGAATCATTCAACTTGAGGGGGGATATTAGACTATTAAATATTGAAATATAGAAATAGAGAAATGGGGGGAAAGTTAGTTAGAAATGTAGTATCACACTTGTATGGCTCCAAGCCTATATAACTCTTTTCTTGTAACAGAATCATTTCAAGAGATGTAGATTTACAATTCAGTTACAATGCTCTCTCTCTCTCTCTCACTATCTCTTGCTCAATCTCTGAAACTGCATTACATTTGACACATATATATTTTTTCTTTGATCTTACTTAACAATTAGATTAGATTTGTATGTCTGTTAATAAGATATCTGATGTTCTTATTCATTAATTCATTAATCTGACAAAGAGCTTGATTAAATTATCATATTTCAATTTACAATGTAAATATTTTTACTAGCCCACCTCCAACGCGCCGACCGTAGAGCTCGCACAAGTGGCCACCACTACCTCAGGCCTCAGGTAAGGAAAATAAAATGCTATTCTGAATCCTTATCAAACTCGTATTATCTCTCATTTTATTATACACCCGATTTAGAGAAGAAATTGTAATTTCTTCCTTTAATTAATACTTAACTAGTTTAAAACCATGCACGGGTCTTTAAAAATATCTAATATTATATTTGTATTAAAATAATATGTAATTGGTTGGTTTTTATTTTAAAAAAAATATAATTGGTTGGTTTTAAATAAATGTTTAATTTTGAATGTAGATGATGGTATTCAAACCTATTTTTTTTATGTTTTTAGTACTAAAATCAAACGATTATATGATAATTTGATTTAAAAGATCTAAAAGTTGTGATTAAAAAAGATATTAAAAAGAGAGCATAACTAAACCAAGAGGTTGAACAAAATTACCGGTTATTATAATTTAGTATAGATAATATACATAAATAATATAAATGTTTGTTGTTGGCGAAATTCGAACCTGATAACTTTAAGGGATTTTTCATAAATACCCAGGTTGTAGAAAATATTTGCAAAAATACGAATCAACCTCATATGCAACCGTTGCAATCTCATATGCAACCCGCATCCGTATTTTTGCAAATATTTTGCTAAAAAGTGGTATTTTTGGTAAATTCCCTAACTTTAATAGTACATAAATAATAATATAAATGTTTGTTGTTACTGAGATTCGAACCTGAGAACCTGAGTATTGTATTCTTTTAATATTTAGATCGAATGGTTCTAATCATTCGATTAAGAAGATCTGACGGTCGTGATTGAAAGGATAACCAAACCATCCAAAATAGGGGTATACCAAATTACACCTCATTCCGGTTATTATAGTATAATATAAATATATACAATTTAGCATTGTTGGTGATGTGATACAAGTACTTTTCCTTTCACCCATTTATTTTATCTGTATATTTTTAGTCATGTTTTTAGTGATTAGTAAAAAGTTGTTGATTAGAATATCAATAATTGAATCCATTAAACTAATGAAAGTATAAATATATTTAGAGAAATTATAATTAGCAAGTTTCACTTGCTGAATATATAAATGTGAGGCTTGAGTTGTATTTTGTTGATTAATTTACTTGAGCTATAATTTTTTCTCAATACGAATTTAGGTGAAAATGAAGTGATGGGGGTAAAGAGTAGGGCAACCTTGCATGGAAAACATATATAGTCACCTATTTGTTCAGGGCAGAGGCGGATTTAGGGGGTAGGGTCCCCAGCCCCCTGAAGTTTCAGTATATTTTAACTAGTATCTATTTCTGATATATTAACTCTATATCTTAGGTGATTTACTAGTACTAATTTCTTCATGGAGACCATTGTTTGATCCTCGTCCTGGGTCATTTTTTTTATATTTTATCATTTTCTTTCCTATAGTTGCACTGCTTTGTGCTCTCACTTGCTTTTTTTCTTTCTTTTGTGTTTAAACATGGTAGTGCAACTACATGGTGTATGCAAATTATAAAATTTTACCTATGATATCTTCAAACGATTAAACTTTTAATCACATTTTTTCAAAATTTTCCAAATTGAAATGAAAATTGTACTCCTTATATATGAATTCGACTCAGAAAAAAAAATTCGGAGCCCCCAAAAATAACTTCCTGCGTCTGCCACTGGTTCAGGGTGTACAGGATATCCATCAAATTCATAGTGATTGTCTTTGGTTTAATATGAACATTTGCAAATAAGTGTACCACTTATTGGGGCAAACATTGTGCCCGGATAGATTTCAGCAGTATTGCTTCTTAAAACCATTATCATGCATATTACTGCATTCTTTGTCCCAGGTGTCATTATCATGTTGACGGGAGCAACCACATCATCTTGTCTTTTTACCGGGAAAAAATATATGTCTAGCATATTTTTAAAGAGCACTGAAATCATGTGACACCTTGTAGATATGTTTTTAATCATTGTTTATGAATTTTCTAAGTTATCATAGTGAATATGATTTCTTAGAACAATATTTTTTGAGGCAAAGTAAAATTCGGCATCGTTGTTTCTCAAATGTTGAGCCATAGTCATAAAGTATGTGAACATACTTTCTTTAGATATGTTGACTTTGTATCCCCAATAATATAATTTTTGTATATGAATTTGATCCAACAAAGTTTTTACCATTTTCTCATTATGTCCTTTTATCCAACAAAGGTAAAAGTCGAAGAAATCATTGAACCTACTTTCTGCAGATTTCATTATGATTGCAGCTATAACATGTAACAAAATGTCGTGAACTGAATCATTTGACCTCCATTTCTTGCAAATAGAGTGAAAAATAATACATTGTTCATAGTTGAGCCTCATGGTGACCAAGCTCAGCAGGTCTGGTGAAAGATCGTTCTATTGAGATATTATAGCAGTGAAACCCTTTTATTTTGAAATATATTTTTTGTGTGATCAATTGCATGAATATGCAAATATAAACTGTAAGTAACAGGGATATCATTTGAAGGATAAATTAGGCAAAATTGATATACTATGTAGTTCCGTTGATGATTAAAATCTATCCATATAAAAATAAAATAATATAATACGGTCGTATGATATTTTGATAACTTGGAGGAATTTTTGGTATTGATGTCCTATGTAATTTCATTGGCGATTGAAATATATCCATATAAAATACAATAACATAATGCGGCCATATGATATTAAGATCAATCTAAAGAACGTGTATGCTTGTTTGAAATTGAGTTATAATAAGTTGGTGGAAGATGCAAAGCAATCTCTGTTGTTGTGTTATACTATTAGATGAAGATAAATTTATGTGTGGAGTAGTTAAGTGATTTGTGCTTTTGATTCTATCAATGTAAATATGTAGTAGTTACGGTAAGAGTCGTTTCTCATAACCCTGGGAGAAAATTTATAATCACGAGAATTCAGGTATTTTAAGATAATTTAAAAAACAATATAAAATTATGTTCATTTAAGAAATTAGAGTTTGTTAAAATGATGGGGCTGACTTGATAGGTATCTCAATTTGTCCATTGTACACGACTACACTCGCCTAAATTTTATAGGGTTAAGTCCACACAGTACTTTACCATGTTGTTAACTTTCATAAGTTAACTAAAATTTAAGAAAATACATTCACCCCCCCTTGTGTTACATTTCATACCTAACAAGAGTTATGGCTGATATAGGTAAACTGATGGAAATAACTTGAAATGGGATCATTTAGCTACTACATTAGAAGGACATTTTAGAATATGTGATGTTAAAGTACTTCAAACATGGATGAATCTGATAAGTATTTCGTTGATTTGTTACATAGGTTTCCAACAATACTCCACAATGCACTATGAGGTGATAACTGAATTGTGCATTAATCATACTTATATATCAGAAAATGCATGCATGGTACACATTAGCTAAGCACCCTCTTATTATAAGTAATAAATTTAAACCATACATAAGATACAAACAAGCTAATCATTATGTTTGTTCTTATAAGTAATAAATTTTAACCATAATATCTACCATGTCAATACAGTTTGTGGATTAGAAACATTTGTTATGCTAAACAACTAATATGATCTTGAAAACCCTCAATTTACACATTAAAGTATGTAGATATGTATTGTAGTGTATAAAAAATCTAAAGCTAAGCACTCTCCTTGTAGGTAATAAATTTTATAATTTAACAAACTTGGATAACCGATAACAAGTAAAGTACACATTAGTTAATCACTCTCTTTTTATAAGTAATAGATTTTAACCATAAGCAAGGTAAATAAGCTAAGCACTCTATTCTAATAAGCAATAAACACAAATTACATAAAAACTGCAAGCAAGCTTTTCACGTGAAAAATGCCAGTGACTAATCAGATTACAAACGCTTTTTAAACCTTTGTATTTTTCATATTAACCTGTGAACATGGCGTTTTTATATTATAAATTGTCAATAAAAAGAAATATATAAGAGTTTGTAACTTGGATAACAGGAACATATAACCACGATTATGATGCTGTAAATCCGGCAAGTGCCAAGATATTAAGAATTTCCTAGTGCAAACATGCATAAAGCGATATAATATACCAATAAACTCCTTAATTATTTACAAAGACACTTACTTAAATCTTTAATTCAGTGTTTTTTCTTATGAGACCTTTATCAAACCGTTTGTAATCAAATTGTATATCTAGATACATACGACTCTGAAGTGTAAATTTACCTGAAATTCGTTCATTTTTGATAAGTTGATTGCAGAGAGTGATCGTCTCTATCACCGCAGAATAGGGTATTGCTGGAATAGGGGTAATTGGTTGTGTCTCTGTGGGGGGGTCTGGTCTCATGTGGATTTTTTTTGTTCTAATTTAAATTATATATAAAAAATAGTTCTATTTAACTTGTTTTCTATTTCAAATATAATATGTATGACCAAACCGACTAACAACCAAACTTTTATTGTTTCGTCTTTAATAGAATAGTATAGATTATTTCATTTAAAAATAAAAAATGTACCATAAATAAAAATCTAATATATAACTAAAATAATAATGTTGAAACTAAATTTGCTATCATTATTTCGTGAACATTATTTTACACCTTTCGTGTCCATGGTGATAGTAAAAAAATATTGGGGTGGCAAAGAGACCTAAGTTATTTCATCGTAAACTCTGATATTTTTTTAAAAGGTCGTAAACTCTGATATCATTTCTAAGAAACTAGTCCATTTGAGCTATTAGAAATATATTTCTAGGATCTCATGTTAATATTTTGTCTGTCATAAATTGTTCCATTTAAATAAATTATAACACATATCATGTTAGGTATGAAATGCACACACTACAAGAAAACAAGGCTAGATACAACCGCACAAATACAACCGACATCAAATTCAACCGTTTTCGGTTGAAATTAAGGGCGCGGCTAAATACAACCGCATGCGGTCGTATTTAAAAACGGTCTTATTTACACGGTCGAATTTAGTACTAATTATAACCGAATAAATACAATCGTATTTATATACAACCGTATACGGTTGAGTTTAGGCGTGCTCCTAAATTCAACCGCATTCGGTCGAATTTAGCCTTACTAATTACAACCGAATAAATACAATCATATATATATACAACCGTATACGGTTGAGTTTATGCGTTTTCCTAAATTCAACCACATTCGATCGAATTTAGCCTTGCCAAAAAATGGAGGGAATTTTCCCGCCAACGAATTTTGTACTAAATTCCACCGATTTCGGTTGAATTATTTTTAAAAATGGCGGAAAATTTCTCGAAAAAATATAGAATAAAATTTACATGAAATTTATATTTTAGTTCTTGCAAAAAAGATTATTATGGTAGTTAGATATTTATCGTTCGATTAATAATTATAGTTTGAATTTCAATTTATTTTGTATTTGTTTTAAATTGTAATCCAACCATACGGATATGAAAATTGTCAAAAAAAAAAGTTCACAGAAAAATGTAAATAATTTGAATATTTAAATTTTAACTATTTTGACATCCGTACGGTTGGATCATTCGTTAATATTTTTAAAAATATCGAAACATCAATATGGGATTAAACACTAGTTAGAAGTACTGGTCAATTTACTAGTTGACTGTTAAAAAAACAAACCAAATATATTTATTTTTTTCTAAAGTTTTGTCATATCACTAAAATATATAGATCTTGACATCCGTATGGTTGAATCATTCATTAATATTTTTAAAAATATCGAAATATCAATATGGGATTAAACACTAGGTAGGAGTACTGGTCAAACTATTCTTTGAATATTAAAAAGGCAAACCAAATATATTTATTTTTTTCTAAAATTTTTGTCATATCACTAAAATATACAGATCTTGACATCCGTACGGTTGGATCATTCATTAATATTTTTAAAAATATCAAATCATCAATATGAGATTAAACACTAGTTAGAAGTACTAGTCAAATTACTAGTTGACTGTTAAAAACAAAAACCAAATATATTTATTTTTTTTAAAATTTTTTGTCATATCACTAAAATATATAGATCTTGACATCCGTACGGTTGGATCATTCATTAATATTTTTAAAAATATCGAAACATCAATATGAGATTAAACACTAGTTAGAAGTACTGGTCAAATTACTAATTGACTGTTAAAAAAGAAAACCAAATATACATTTTTTTCTAAAATTTTTGTCATATCACTAAAATATATAGATCTTGACATCCGTACGGTTGGATCATTCATTAATATTTTTAAAAATATCGAAACATCAATATAGGATTAAACACTAGTTAGAAGTACTGGTCAAACTACTCTTTGGCTATTAAAAAGGCAAACCAAATATATTTATTTTTTTCTAAAATTTTTGTCATATCACTAAAATATAAAGATCTTGACATCCGTATGGTTGGATCATTCATTAATATTTTTAAAAATATTGAATCATCAATATGGGATTAAACACTAGTCAGAAGTACTGGTCAAATTACTAGTTGACTGTTAAAAAAGAAAACCATATATATTTATTTATTTTTAAAATTTTTGTCGTATCACTAAAATATATAGATCTTGACATCCGTACGGTTGAATCATTCATTAATATTTTTAAAAATATCAAAACATCAATATGGGATTAAACACTAGTTAGAAGTACTGGTCAATTTACTAGTTGACTGTTAAAAAAGCAAACCAAATATATTTATTTTTTTCTAAAGTTTTGTCATATCACTAAAATATATAGATCTTGACATCCGTATGGTTGAATCATTCATTAATATTTTTAAAAATATCGAAATATCAATATGGGATTAAACACTAGGTAGGAGTACTGGTCAAACTATTCTTTGAATATTAAAAAGGCAAACCAAATATATTTATTTTTTTCTAAATTTTTTGTCATATCACTAAAATATACAGATCTTGACATCCGTACGGTTGGATCATTCACTAATATTTTTAAAAATATTGAATCATCAATATAAGATTAAACACTAGTTAGAAGTACTGGTCAAACTACTCTTTGACTATTAAAAAGGCAAACCAAATATATTTAATTTTTTCTAAAATTTTTGTCATATCACTGAAATATTCTGATTTTGATAAAAAAATTCTAAAAATATTTATGAATGATCTAATCTTACAGATATCAAGATCTATATATTTTAGTGATATGATAAAAAATTTAGAAAAAAATAAATATATTTGGTTCACTATTTAACAATCAACTAGTAGTTTGACCAGTTCTTATGACTAGTGTTTAGTCTCATACTGATGTTTTAATTTTTAAAAAAATGCTTATGAATGATTCAACCTTATAGATGTGAAGATCTATATATTTTAGTGATATGATAAAAATTTTAGAAAAAATAAATGTGGTATTTATGATAAAATCAATCCAAATCATGAATTGATTTTTTTCTTAAAATATTGAATTCTCAAAAATAAATTTTAAAATTTAGAATATAATAATCTTTGTAAGGAAAATATTAATAAATATTTATGTCCTGTAAAATTTATCAAATTATATAATAATTATAATAATAATAATAATAATAATAATAATAATAATAATAATAATAATTGACACTCCTAAATTCAACCGGATGCGGTTGTATTTAGAGCCACGTCAGCGATCCGCGTGAATTATATCTAACGTACCAAATTCAACTAGTATTAGAGCAATCCAACGGTTGGAGTTCTATACACCAAAACAAAACCAAAATATGTATTAAAAAAACTTAACCCTAACCTCCCGCCCCCTGACGCGTCCCAATCCCCCCTTATCCCTCCCCTCCCCTGTTCTTTTACGGCAATCCTCCCCTTCCCCCACTCTCTCTCTCTCTCCCTCCCTCTCCCCCCCCCAGCTCTCTCCCTCCCCCTCCCCTCCCTCTCCCTCTCCCCTCCCTCTCCGTCTCTATCACGATTTGGTAGAAAGGGAATATAAATTTTTTGAAAAATTTCTATTTTATTGTTTTAATTCGAGTTAGGGTTTGTTTTAAAGTGTGGTATTTGAATTTGTTTGGATCTGAAGGAGCCAGATTGTGAATTTGAAGTTGTGGTTGTGTGATTTCGAGTTTTCGTGTTTGTTTTCGAGTTTTCGTGTTTATTTTCGAGTATTTGTTTACGTGAATTGGTTGGCGGAGTTATGTTTTATGTTGCTGATTTGAATCTGTTTGTGGTGATTTCATTAGAATTATCATGTCTCCGTGTGTGTTTGTATTTCAGCATCTAGTTGACATGGAATCAAAACTTCGAGGGCAAAAATAGAAGTTTTCTTGAATTTGGAATGGCATAACAGAACATTATCTTCAAATGAACTAGAAGCAAACCCATTTTTAAGTATATATAACATATGGGTAATCGATGGTTATTGCCAGTCACCTCTGGCTGAATCTCAACACAATCAGCAAAATCTGCTTCGGTAACATGATCCTCTGCAGTTCTAAGATGAAGTCTAACAGCCGGAAAAGTTTGTGGTGAAATTGAAGGCAGTTTTGTATTTTAGATAGCTGGAAAAGCTCCACCGCCAGAAAAGTTATTCAGACGAGTTTTTTTTTTAAATTGATGTACGTGAATTCAACTGTATTCGGTAGTATTTACAATCTTATTTTTCACGAAATACGGTTGAATTTAATAATTGGGCGGGCCTTTTGAATTTTTTCATTAAATTTAATTATTTGGGTGGGATATTCAAATTTTATCTTAAAAATTGAATTTGACCGGAAGCGGTTGTATTTAGCCGGTCGTATTTAAGCGGTTGTATTTAGACGGTTCTTTTATTCGGTCGTATTTAGTACTAAATACAACCGGTTTACTAAATATGACTCGAGCTAGTACAATCGGCCCAAAAATCGGTCGTATTTAGCTAAATACAACCGGAAATGGTCGAATTTAGTTAAATACAACCGATTTTAAATCAGTTGTATTTAGCCATTTTTCTTGTAGTGACATAGAGGGGGTGAATATGTGTTTCTTGATTTTTCTTTTAAACTCTTAGTAAGTTACTTTCAAGAAAAACAAGCTTTGTTGTATAGGCTATGGAACTCAACTAACTATTCAATATTTGCAGTGATAATTAGTTAACTGTAAAATAAACAGGAAACACTATCAAAATTTACATGATATTTTTATTAAAAATTAAATATGTTGTGCTACAAATATGTATTCTTATGTGTTTAAGAACTCAGCTACTTCCTGAGAGAATACAAGAAAATCCTACACTTATTTTGTTACTACTAAACTAAGGACCCGTGACATGTTTTATAGATCAACATGCACAGTTTATAGAGATTGCACTAAAATAAACTAACACATTTTTTAAAGTCCTTTTGTCTATTTTTATTATAAGTGCAACAAATCTGCATATGTGTAGATAAAATATATTGTTAAATGTGCATAATATTATTTATTTACCTGTATATGCATTTGATGATTAGTTGCTTATGTTTCAGCTTAATATTTTTATATTTTTATGAGAGCAATTATTATATTTTATGACATAAATATAGATTTGTATTGTTCTAGATTATTAATAAAATTTTAGGAAGAGATTCGTATTTAGATGTTTAAAAAGTAAAGGACTCTTGTGGCACTAGATTATTAATTGTATGTGACTCAGTTGTGTTATAGAATTATTTATCTTATTAATTGCCGAGTCGTATTATGTTGTTTCTGCTTTTAAAAAGGGGTTTTATTGAATATTTATTTTTATAAATATTGAAATTATCCTTAAAATTATTTTTATGACTTTATAATTTCAATAAATATTTATAGAATTTAGAAATTAATATTTTATCAAATATTTAGCCTTAAACGAATTTATGATTGTATTTAATTGCGGGTCCAATGTTAAATCCAAAAATATTTTAAAATATTATGAAATTCTTTTTTTCCTAGTTTTTAAATATTCCGAGAATTTTAAAATTATTTCGGTAATTTTTCGGGTTATTTTTACCCGTAAATTATATCGTGAAAAAGTAAAAGTGGGACGGAACCGAGCTGCACAGGGGGGTTGTTATTTCTAGAGAACTAACAATGAGATTTACAGAAGGGGGGTTGAATGTAAATCTCAAAACTTTTTCAAGTTTTGAGCAGTTTATAAAGACTGTGTGTTCAAGATGAACAAGTGTGTGAATTGCTTTAAGCTGATACAGACAGATATATATTCAAACACAAATGTAAAGAACACAATAAACCTTTAAAAACTTTTCTGGTGGATTTGTTGTTCCACCAGAGATGGTATTTCAGAAATTCTGTGATCTAAGAATTTGATCACAGCTGCATCCTAGTACAAACTAGATAATTTTTCTCTCAAGATTTTTCTAAACAGCTCTGGAAAAATTCTTATCTAATTACTAGCTACTACTTGGTTTATGTATTGCCAAGTTTACAAGTGAAGACAAGGATATAATAAAATAATAAAGTAAGATCTCCACTTGTTTCTTCTCCAGTTCACTCCAGTACTTTGTTGACTTAATGTCTCTTTATACTAGAGTAGAACGGCTGCTTTTTCTGATGTTCCTGAAATTAGGCTGCCACATTTCAGTTATCTCTGTTCACCCACGTGCCTCTGTTTGTAGGTACAACTACCACTTATCAACGGTTAATCAACAGAACATCCGTTGAAGCTTTCATCCGTTGATGCACTCATCCGTTGAAGGATGTTATCCGTTGAAACTTTAGAGACATCCATTGAAGCTTAGCTTCTCATCCGTTGAAGGTCTTTAAGTCATCCGTTGATACCACTTCATTTATACAAAATTACAAGGCATAAAATATTTACAATTGGCCTTCCTATCTGCATATCTTCTAGTAGTCAACATGACTCATAGTTTCTCTCAACTTCTAAGAATTACATCTTAAATACAGAGATTGAAATATGCTACAACACTAGACTTATTTCTAAGTAAAGCTACACCATCAACGGATAGCCAAAGTGGTCTTATCCGTTGAGGCTACAGACACTGAATTTCTACTTAAGTGTTTTGTTAAACATATCATCAAACTAATGCACATATATTCCTAACAATCTCCCCCTATTTATGTCTATAAGAATTGTAGGCATAAATTCAGGGTTAACTTGATGATAACAAAACACTTAACAGATATATGAATTGAAACTAAGTAGAAATTTGAAAATGCTGCAAAAATGTATGTACTAGGAGGAAATTGAAGATTTACAGTATTTCCAAGGATACTCCTTTAGCCTGAGCAAATCATCTTTTTCTTCTTTGTTCCCTGGTTTTCTTTCCTAGCCCTTTGTCATTTTCCTCAATTTGGAGTTGGAGTTGTCTGAAGAATTCAGCTTCATCTTCAACACTGATATCCAACTTAGATTGCATTTCCTTGAGAGTTTCATTGCTGGCAATCTTGAGTTGGTCTTCAAGTCTGAAAAATCTTCTGACTCCTTTATCATCTCTAAATTCCATCAACCAATGAGGTGATTTGTGAATTGTAATTCCCCTTTCTTGAATGAGTAAAGTCCTGGGTAAAGCATTGGGCTCCCTCCAAGTTTTCCTTATATTGGCAATCTTCTTGAGAATTTCAGTCTTGGCAGTTCTGGTAAAGCCAGAATCCTTTTGTATAGCTGAAAAGACTCTAATCAAGGTAGAGTAGCCTTCATTCAGAATCCTGTGGAGAGGCCATGTTCTTTCCCCAGCTCCTTTGTATCTGAACACTAATCTCTCTGGTAGCTGTCTGTAAGCAGCTATTCCTCTTACATCCTCCAGCTCATCCAGATAGAGTTCAATGTCTGAAATTTCTTTTATGTCACAAATGTGAACATAATCATCTTTAGAAATGGATGGCTTAGGCTTAGGCTTTTGTTTTTGAGTGAATTTCTTAGAGGTTATGGGAGGTGTAGATTTGGGTTTTCTTTTCTGTTTCTTTGGTAGTGGAAGAGTGGTTAGAAAGGTAGGCAATTTGATGGTGTCCCAATCAATAGGTTCCTCTTTTGGAATGATTGGTTCACCATGGATGTT